>NC_057748.1:14441212-14459918 GCF_004010195.1 Chiloscyllium plagiosum | reverse complement strand
GTGAAGAAGTTTCTCCTCAACTCTGTTCTAAGTGGCCTACCCCTTATTTTTAAACTGTGTCCTCTGGTTTGGGACTCACCCATCAGCAGAAACATGCTTCCTGCCTCCAGAGTGTCCAATCCTTTAATAATCTTAAACGTTTCAATCAGATTCCCTCTCAGCCTTCTAAACTCAAGCGTATACAAGCCCAGTCGCTCCAATCTTTCAGCGTAAGGTAGTCCCGCCATTCCAGGAAATGACCTCGTGAACCTACGCTACACTCCCTCAATAGCCAGAATGTCTTTCCTCAAATCTGGAGACCAAAACTGCGCACAATATTCCAGGTGCGGTCTCACCAGGGCCCTGTACAGCTGCAAAAGGACCTCTTTGCTTCTATATTCAACTCCTCTTGTTATGAAGGCCAGTATGCGGTGGAGGTGGAGGAATTGGGAGTAAGAGGTAGCGTTTTTACAGGAGACAGGGTGGGAGGAGGTGTAGTCCAGGTAGCTGGTCAGTGTTGGTGGGTTTGAAGTAGATATCTGTGTTGAATCGGTCACCAGAAGTGGAGATGGAGAGGTCCAGGAAGAGGAGGGAGGTATCCAAGATGGTCCAGGTGAAGTTGAGTTCAGGGTGGAAGGTGTTCGCGAAATTGATGGACTGTTCAATCTCCTCATGGAAGCACGAGGTGGTGCACATACAGTCATCGATGCTGTGGAGGAAATGGTGGAGAGTGGTGCCGGTGTAACTGCGGAAGATGGACTGTTCCACTTACCCGATGAAGAGGCAGGCAAAACTGAGATCCATGTGGTTGCCCACGGCTACCCCTTAGGTCTAGAGAAAGTGGGAGGATTCGAAGGAGAAATTATTGAGGGTGAGGACCAGTTCAGCCAATCGAATGAGTGTGTCAGTGGAAGGGTACTGATTGGGTTGGCAGGAGAGGAAGAAATGAAGGGCTTGGAGGCTTTCATCATGGTGGATGGAGGTGTACAAGGACTGGATGTCCATGGTGAAGATGAGACGTTGGGGGCTTTGGAAACAAAAGTGATGGAGAGGAGGTGGAGGGTATGGGTGGTGTCCTGAATGTACGTGGGGGTACCTAGATAATGACCTGGGTTCAAATCCCACCAAAGCAGCTGAAGGAATTTGAATTCAATAAAACTCTGTAATTAAGTGTCCAATGATGACCATGTAATCATTGATGATTGTCTGGAAAAAGCCCATCTGGTTCACTAATGCCCTTCAGGGAAGAAAACTGCCATCCTTACCTTGCCTGGCCTACATATGACCTAATTTGTGTTATAAGGAGAGGTTGGATAGGCTGGGACTTCTTTTCTCCTGGAGTGTAGGTGGTTGAAGGGTGACCTTATAAAGGTCTATAACACCATGAGAAGCATTGGTAGGGTAGATAGTCAACAGTTTTTCCCCACGGTAGGGCAGTCTAAAACTAGAGGGTATGGGTTTAAGGTGAGAGGGGAGAGATAGAAAAGGTCCAGAGGGGCAATGTTTTCACGCAGAGGGTGGGGAGTGTCTGGAGCAGGCTGTCAGGCATAGTGGTGGAGGCAAGTACAATGTTTTTCAGTTAAGTAACACTTAGACAGGTACATGGATGGGTTAGGTATGGAGGGTTATGGGCCAAACATAGGCAAATGGGACTAGATTCATTGTGATTTTGGGCGCATAGACAGTTTGGGCCGAAGGGCCTGTTTCCATACTGTAGACCCCTATGACGTTTTATGACTGCCCTTTGGGATTCATCCCATGAATTAATAAAAAACAGGCTTCCCATTAACAAATTTAAAAATAAAGACCATCCCATCTGAACTTGGAACTATATCACTGTTGGAGCATCTAGTGTTTGCAGCTCTCTACAGTCTTGCTGCTCCCAATCCCTATCTCTCCCTGTCCCCATCTACTCCAGCCCCAAACCCTCTGTGATCTCCATGCTGCCCTCATTCTGGCCTGTCGCTCAACCCCATTCTCATCACTCCACCATTTGTGGCCAATCCTTCTGCTGGCGAGGCCAGAAGCACTGGAATTTCTACAGTGAAGCTCTCTCCTCCTTCAAGATGCTCTTTGATTGATCTTTGGTCACCTGACCTTATGTATCTCATTACGAACCTCAGTGTCAAGTTTTTATAAATCATAGAATGCCTACAGTGTGGAAACAGGCCATTTGGCCCGACAAGTCCACACCGACCCTCCGAATGGTATCCCACCCAGACCCATTCCCCGACCCTATTACATTTTACATTTCCCCTGACTAGTGCACCTAACCTGCACATCCCTGAACATGACGCGACAATTTAGCATGGCCAATCCACTCTAATCTGTACATCTTTGGACTGTGGGAGGAAACCAGAGCACCCAGAGGAAACCCCAGGGAGAATGTGCAAATTCCACACAGACAGTTGCCCGGGGCTGGAATCAAACCTGTGTCCCTGGCGCAGTGAGGCAGCAGTGCTAACCACTGAGCCACTATGCCACCCCAAGTTATGTGACATGACTCAAAGTCATAGAGTCGTCCGCACAAAAACAGACCCTTTGGTCCAACCAGTCCATGCTGACCATAACCCCAAACTAGACTAGCCCCACCTGCCGACCCCTGGCCCATATTCAAACAACAGGTGGATGCTGGAAGTCTG
The DNA here is from genome assembly GCF_004010195.1 of Chiloscyllium plagiosum. NCBI lineage: Eukaryota > Metazoa > Chordata > Chondrichthyes > Orectolobiformes > Hemiscylliidae > Chiloscyllium > Chiloscyllium plagiosum. The sequence goes on along the minus strand of NC_057748.1, from coordinate 14,457,297 downwards.
AAACAAAAACAAATAGTTGGAGAAACTCAGCAGGTCTGGCAATATCTGTGGAGCGAGAAATCAGGGTCAATGCTTTGGGTCCAGCGACCCTTCCTGAGAACTGACTGTAGCTCGGAAAAGGTTGGTACATATGCTGAAGGTGGAGTGGGAGGGGTGGGGGGTGAAGAGTAGGAATTAACAATTGGTGGAGATGGAGCCCAGAGAGAGAACAACAGTTAGGCAGACAAATGAATAGCTAAAGTTCAGCTGGGGGAAATGAATTAGGAGAAAGTGAGGACTATAGATGCTGGAGATCAGAGTCGAGAGTGTGGTGCTGGAAAAGCACAGCAGGTCAGGCAGCATCCGAGGAGGAGAGTCAACTTTCCGAACATAAGCTCTTCAAGATGATAAGGGGTTTAGATAGGGTTGACCATGAGAACCTTTTTCCACGTATGGAGTCAGCTATTACGAGGGGGCATAGCTTTAAATTAAGGGGTGGTAGGTATAGGACAGATGTTAGGCGTAGATTCTTTACTCAGCGAGTCGTGAGTTCATGGAATGCCCTGCCAGTAGCAGTGGTGGACTCTCCCTCTTTATGGGCATTTAAACAGGCATTGGATAGGCATATGGAGGACAGTGGGCTAGTGTAGGTTAGGTGGGCTTGGATTGGCGCAACATCGAGGGTCAAAGGGCCTATACTGCGCTGTATTTTTCTATGTTCTATGTTCATTGGGACACATTCCTGATGAAGAACTTATGCTCCAAACGTTGACTGTCCTACTCCTCAGATGCTGCCTGACCAGCTGTGCTTTTCCAGCACCACACTCTTTGACTTGGGGGGGATGAATAGCTGCTAATGGAGACCATTATGGTTGGCAATCGCTTGGTTGTGGTAGCAGCCTACTTGATGTCAAGGCCTAGTGTGTAGGGATTGAGGGAAAGACATGGGAGAAGGTGCCTCAGGCCCTAAAGTTATTGAACTTGATATTGAATCCTCAACATCCAAGTTTGGTTAGCTCAGTTGGCTGGATGGCTGTTTTGCCACACAGAGGGATGTCAAAAGTGCAGGCTTAATTCCTACCTCAGCTGAGGCAGCTAGGAAGGTCCATCTCCTCAATCCTGCCCCTTTGCCTGTATCCCTGAGGTTATCCCTCATGGTATCCCTCAGGTTAAACTCACCATCAGTTATCTCTCTCCAGTGGGAGAGTGGGATGATGAGAACTTTACATTTTCCTTGGACTTTGAGCAGCATTGGATCATTGTCTATGTTAAAACAGTGACCTGAATTTCCAAAATACTTCTGTGATTGGCTGTGAAGCAATCTTCAAGACCTTGAGGGTGTATGAGGTGTGACACAAACACAAGTTTCGTAGAATCCCTACAGTGTGGAGGCAGACCATTCGGCCCATCGGGTCCACACCAACCCTCCAAAGAGCATCCCACCCAGACCCAACCTGAATTTCCCATGGCTAATCCACCTACCCTGCACACTGTGGGACAATGTAGTATGGCCAATCCACCTAATATGTACACCTTTGGACTTTGGGAGGAAACCCACGCAGACTCAGGGAGAATGTGCAAGCTGCAGACAGCCCTAATGCTGTGAGGCAGCAGTGTTAACCACTGAGCCACCCTTTCCTTCATTTGCCCAGAGAAAATAATGGATGAGCTGAAGTCTGTTACAAATCAGTATCCTCAATATGCAGAGGCCAGGCGAGAGACACTGAGTTGCTGTTTGCGACAGGCAGACCCTGACCTGATTGTTGATCCCTCTGTAAGCTCATCACAGCCAAGGCTGACCCGTTTGGTACGGAACTGGAGTGTGTCCTGGGCACTGTCGGTAGCTCTGCTTTCTGTTCAAAATTCCCTCAACCTCCCTCATCGCAAGAAAGGAGGATCAAAGTCAGACAGAGAAGTTGAAGTACAGTAAACATTTTATTATCCGACACCTATGGCTGATCAAATGGGCGGCACGGTGGCACAGTGGTTAGCACTGCTGCCTCACAGCGCCAGAGACCCGGGTTCAATTCCTGCCTTAGGCGACTCCGTGTGGAGTTTGCACATTCTCCCTGTGTCTGCGTGGGTTTCCTCTGGGTGCTCTGGTTTCCTCCCACAATCCAAAAATGTATTGGCCATACTAAATTGCCTGTAGTGTTAGGTGAAGAGGTAAATGTAGGAGAATGGGTCTGGGTGGGTTACGCTTCGGCGGGTCGGTGTGGATTTGTCGGGCCGAAGGGCCTGTTTCCACACTGTAAATAATCTAACCTAATCCCAGATAATCAAGAGGTCCACATAATCAATGTTAAAGTACACACTAAGTAATGCAGGCAGTCCACACATCTCTGTTATACTTTATTTGCAGCACAAATCACTTCGCCTTAAATAAAACTTACCGTTAGAGAGCCTTCTCACTCGCACCCTCAACTGACTAAAAACCGAAAGAACTGCACATGCTGGAAATCAGAAACAAAAACAGAAATTGCTGGAAAAGCTCAGCAGGTCTGGCAGCATCGGTGGAGAGAAATCGGAGTTACCGTTTCAGGTCAAGTGACCCTTCCTCAGAACAATCTGGACCCAAAATGTTAACTCTGATTTCTCTCCACCGATGCTGCCAGACCTGCTGAGCTTTTCCAGCAATTTCTATTTTTTTCTCTCAACTGGCTACTCTGAGATCATGGTATTTGAGGAGGAATTGAATTGAAATTGAATCAACTGTTGATATTCCACGTGGCCATTCGATTGAACAACTACATTTATATTGAGGTGAATATATTTTAAAAAACTACAGTAACTGGACAGAATAATACTGTAAACATCACGATATCATTTATCGGTTTATGTTAGTTCGTAAGGTGCCAGTTAAAACAAAGTTTGCCGTATTATAATAAAACAAAGGAACATCCTTTTCTCTCTGAGGGACATAAAGTCCTAGTAGGAGTGATGGGGGAAGTAGGTGTTGGCATGGGGACACACGAGTAGCTACTTAGCCTGCAGTAATTTCCAAAAATATTCAAAAGTTTAGGTGGAGCATGGTTACCAGACAGTCCAATGCTGGTCTTATCCAATATCTCCGATCCCATAGAGTTTAGTGGATGGTAACCAGTAACAAAAATGGTGTCTGGTTATCCTATCCCTAATCTAGTGAGGTTAAGATCTAATGTCATTAAGCACCTCGACTGAATTTGGTGAACTTAGATTCACAAAGTTTTAAGGAGGTCCTTCAGCCCATTGTGGAAGAGATAGTCTCCCTTACTCCTACTCTTGAAGATTGCTCCTTTTTCAAATATTGGAGCTTATCACTGAATCTATTTTGATCACTCCTTTAGGCCATTCCAAACGACAACAAAGCGGGTGGGGGTGGGGGGAGAATGTAGGAGAGGGGGAGCAATGGCCTAATGGTATTATTGCTGGACTGTTTCATAGATTCATACAGCCCTTCGGCCCAACAACTCTGTACTGGCATAACTACCCCAAAAATCCCAATTTCCTGTGCTGGTCCCATACCTTTGAATGTTGTGATATGTGAAGTGCTCATCCATACTTTTTTTAAAGGTTGTAAGGTTTCCAGCCTCCATTACCTTCCCAGGCAATGCTTTCCAGGTTCCCACCACCCACTGAACTTTTCTCCCCTGAATCCCCTCTGAATCTCCTACCTTAAAACTATGTCCCCCTGTGATTGACCTCTCAACCAAGGGGAACAGTTGCTCTCTACTCACCCTGACAATACCCCTCACAATTGTATACACTTCATGTCGCCCTCAGTCTTCTCTGCTCTTAAGAAAACAATCCAAGCCTATTCAGTCTCTCCTTATCGCTTAATAACTCCATCCCAGGCAACATCCTGATGAACCTCCTCTGTACCCCCTCTAGTGCTTTCACATCCTTCCTGTAGAGAGGTGACCAGAACTTCACACAGTACTCCAGCTGGGGCCTGAGCAACACTTGTACAATTCCAACATTATCTCCCATAAATCCATTGTTCATCATCAGGGGGAAATCCCATCTGGTTCACTAATGTCCTTTAGGGAAGGAAATCTGCCATCCTTACCTGGTCTGGCCTACATGTGACTTCAGACCCACAGCAATATGGTTGACTCTTAACTGCCCTCTGGGCAATCAGAAATGGGCAATAAATACTGGCCAGTGATGGTCTCATCTCGTGAACGAATGAAAAGAGCTTGGTGAGTCAGCCCTCTGGGTTATATGTCAAAAAGGGTGGTGCTGGAAAAGCACAGCTGATCAGGCAGCATCTGAGGAGCAGAAGAGTCGACGTTTCAGACTGAAGGAGAGCTTATGCTCGAAACATCTACTCTCCTGCTCCTCAGATGCTGCCTGACCAGCTGTGCTTTTCCAGCACCACCCTTTTTGACTCTGATCTCCAGCATCTGCAGTCCTCACCTTCTTCCTCTGGATTACATGCCAAATATTTTCAATCTATCCCCTCTGGTCACTGACTCTCCCAATCACTGAACCATCACTTCCTCCGGTCCCTCCCTCCCTCCCTCCCCCCCGCTGTCCTCCACTGTTTGCCTGCTGTCCACCACCCCGAACTGCATTGTGTAGGGCTAAGAAAATTCAAGCTTACAGATTCAGTCAGCTTTTCAGCCTTGCTGATCTTTCATTTTGATCAAAGACAGAAACAAGGCACAATACCTGACAGGAATCCTTCTTTCCCTCAGGATAGCCAGCGCAGATCATTCTGGGTGAAATGGTGTAGGAATACGCTTTATTGCAGGTAGACTGATCAACTAGCTTGACGTCGACTTTCTGGAGAACATTTGCTACAGAACCTACAAGAAATAGAGAAATGGTCATCTTCGATTCTTATTACTGAGTGCAGCCTCCCGTCTTCCTCATGTCTATAACAATCCAGAATCACGGCCATTGCTATAGTAATACAAAAAAATTTAATTAGAAATTTACAATCAGAAGAATGTTCAATCCAGTGAGCTTTTCCCACCAAATAAGTCTAATCTGTATCTTCTTCTGTCAACTGGCTTTCTTTTGTTCTTTAATTTGATGCTTGTGTTAGAGGCAAAGCCAGCATCTGTTACTCATTCCTCATTGACATTGAGAATGTAGTGGAGTGTTGCCTTCTTAGATTAGACTAGTGTGAAAACAGGCCGTTCGGCCCAACAGTCCACACCAACCCTCCGAAGAGTACCCACCCAGGCCCATTCCCCTCTGACTAATGCATCTAACACTACGGGCAATTTATTATGGCCAATTCACCTGACCTGCACATCTTTGGACTGTGGGAGGAAACCGGAGCACCCAGAGGAAACCCACACAGACACAGGGAGAATGTGTAAACTCCACACAGTCACCCGAGGCAGGAATTGAACCTGGGACCCTGGTGCTGTGAGGCAGCAGTGTTAACCACTGAGCCACTGTGCCACCAAAAGCCACTATCAGCAATCCAGAGGGAGCATGGTGGCTCAGTGGTTAGCAATGCTGCCTTCCAGCGCCAGGGACCTGGGTTCAATTCCACCCTTGGGTGACTATCTGTGCGGGTTTCCTCTGGGCGCTCTGGTTTACTCCCACAGAGCAAAGATGTGTGGGTTAGGTGGATTGGACATGCTAAATTACCAAGGGGAACAGCGGCTCTCTACTCACCCTGACAATACCCCTCACAATCGTGTACACTTCATGTCCTTCTTTGTTTAAAGAAAACAATCCAAGCCCATTCAGTCTCTCCTTATCGCTTAATTACTCCATCCCAGGCAACATCCCGATGAACCTCCTCTGCACCCCTTCTAGTGCTGTCACATCCTTCCTGTAGTGAGGTGACCAGAACTTCACACAATACTCCAGCTGGGGCCTGAGCAACACTTGTACAACTCCAACATTATCTCCGTGCTCTTATACTCTATGCCTCGACTGATCAAAGCAAGTGTCCCATCTGCCTTCCTAATTATCCTATTCACATGCAGTGCTGACTTCAGAGATCTAGGTTCTGGGAATCTGGGTTCAAGTTGCACAGTGGAATTTGAATTCAATAAAGAAATCTGGAATTAAACATCTAATGACCACCATAAATCTATTGCTGACCATCAGGGGGAAATCCCATCTGGTTCACTAATGTCCTTTAGGGAAGGAAATCAGATTCCTTATGAAGAGCTTATACTCGAAACGTCGACTCTCTTGCTCCTCGTATGCTGCCTGACCGGCTGTGCTTTTCCAGCACCACCTTTTTTGACTCTGATCTCCAGCATCTGCAGTCCACACTTTCTCCATGCTAAATTACCCATAATGTCCAGGCATGTGTAAGATAGGTGGATTAGCCATGGGAAGTGCAGGGTTACAGGGATCGGGTAGGGGGAGGGTCTAGGTGGGCTGCCCTTTGTAGGGTTGGTTGGACTCGATGGGCTGAATGGCCTGCTTCCACACTGTATAGATTCTATGATCTGATGTAAGTACATCTACAATGCTGTTAGAAAGAGAGTTTCAGGATTTTGACCCACTGACACTGAAGGAACGGTGATATATTTTTGAGTCAAGATTGCAAGTGGCTTGAAAGGGAATTTGCAGGATGCAGTGTTCCCCATGTATCTGTTGCCCTTGTCCTTACAGGTGATAGAGCTCATGGGTTTGGAAGGTGCAGTCTAAGAAGTATTGGTGAGTTGCTGCAGTGCATCTTTGAAGGTAGCACACACTGCTGCTCCTGAGCATCGGTGGTGGTGGGAGTGGATATTAATTGTGGTGGAGGGATTGCTCATTAAGCGGAATGCTTTGTCTGGAATAGTGTCAGGGTTTTGAGTGTTATGGGTTCCATATCTCCTTAAAAAAGCTCTAATTAAGAAAAATCAAATTAAAATGATCATTTAAAACCCATCAGTCAAATTTTCAATTGACTCCAATCTCAACAGCTTTTCGGAGAGCAGAGGTTTGAGATTTCCATGCTCTTTGCTATGAGGAAGTACTTTCTGACATTAATCCTTAATGCTCTGACTCTAAATTCAAGCATTTATCTCTTTGTTCCAGACCTTCTCAGCCAGAGGTAATTGTTCCTCTCTTTGTCCTCTGTATCAAATAATTCTTACTTGGTCTGGACGACATATAACTCCAGACCCACAGCGATGTGGTCAATTCTTAACTACCCTCCGGGCAATTAGAGATGGGTAATAAATACTGGCCTGGCCAGCAACATCCACATCCCGTGAATGAGTTAAAAAAAAAAATGTCATGCTATTGAACACTTTAAATAGATCATGATTTGGAGACGCTGGTGTTGGACTCAGGTCATTCTAAAAGATGAGAGACTTAACAAGCAATCCGGGTCTTTTTCCAATCTATAATTTCAGCTATATCACACTGTAAACTTTCGCTATAAATTCTGTGTCTTACAATCTTATTCTCCACAATCACCTGATGAAGGAGCAGCGCTCCGAAAGCTAATGCTTCCAAATAAACCTATTGGACTATAACTTGGTGTGTGATTTTAAACCTTAAATAGATCGCCCCTTGATTTTCTGTACAATCACCCTCATAACGTATTTGGGCGGCATGGTGGCTCAGTGGTTAGCACTGCTGCCTCACAGCACCAGAGTCCCAGGTCCAATTTCAGCCTCTTTGTGGATTTTGCACATTCTCCCCATGTCTGCGTGGGTTTGCTCTGGATTCCTCCCACAGTCCAAAGGTGTGCAGGTCAGGTGCATTGGCCATGCTAAATTGCCCGTAGTGTTAGGTACATTAGTCAGAGGGAAATGGGTTTGGGTGGGTTACTCTTCGGAGGGTCAGGTGTGGACTGGTTGGGCCGAAGGGCCTGCTTCCACACTGTAGGGAATCTAATCTAATCTAATTTAGCATCTTTAGTTACAGAAGAGGAGCTGGCAGAGCAGCAGCAATCTCACTAGCCTAGTAACCAAACTACTGTCCTAAGGTCACTGGACTTTAAAACCTTTACTCTGTTTTTCTCCCCAAAGATGCTGTGTTTCTCTGGCACCTCCTGTTTTTGTTCCAGATCGCCAGTGTTCGCAGCTCTTTGTTTTATTTCAGTGCCCTGAGGACACTGTATTTAAGCACAATTAATTCAAAAATCCGCAGTCAAATGTTGCTGACCGGGATAATTTCACCTTCTGGTTCACTACTGGTCCTCCAAAGGAGGAAATCTGCTGTCTGTACCTGGTCTTGTCTCTCTGTGATCCTGACCTGCCATCTGGCAGGGCAAACTATTCCATTCAAGGGCAAATAGGGATGGACAACAAAAGCCATCCTTTGCAGTGGTACTTGAGTCCCACGAAGGAATGCTGCACCCTTTCCAAGGCCAAAATAGTGTTAAGTCCCTTCAGGGAGGTCAACTAGATGAAGGTCTGAGGCCTAGATTGTTTGAGAGTTTGGATTGATGGGAAGAACATGGAGTCATAGAATCATTCGGCACAGAAGTAGACCCTTCCCTTCAGTCTAATCAGTCCATAATCCCAAACTAAACTAGTCCCATCTGCCTATGCTTCACCCATATCCCTCCAAACCTTTCCTATCCATGTACTTATCCAAATGTCTTTTAAATGTTGCAAATGTACCTGCATCCACCACTTCCTCTGGAAGTTCATTCCACACATGAACCACTCTCTGTGTAAAAATGTTGCCTCTCGGGTCCTTTTTAAATCTTCCTCCTTTCATCTTAAAATTATAGCCCCTAGTCTTGAAATCCCCAACGGAAAAGACACTTGCCATTCACCTTATCTATGTCCCTCATGATTTTATAAACTTCTATACGGTTACCTCTTCACCTCCTAGGCTCCAGTGAAAAACGTCCAGGCCTATCTAGCCTCTCCTCATCACTCAAACCCTCCATTCCCAGCAACATCCTGGGAAATCTCTTCTGAACCCTCATCAGCCTAATAGTATCCTCCCTATAACAGGTCCTGGTTGGCGTGCACAGAACATATGCCCCTAAATTGGCAACCTCTGGTTGACTGGAAACGTGCAGTGGTTGACAGCAGTGGTCTCTGGCACTAAGTCCACCCAACGATAATTTCTTTCCTGGTATGAGCCGTTAATTTGCAAGTCTGTTCTCTTGGGTACTGATGTGACAGCCTTCTTTGTAAGTACAGGAGGGTCGTTATCTTTTGTTCCCTGGATAATGTTTATCTCCCAACCATCACAAGTGAAATAACACCATATGATTATCTGTCATTATCACTTTGCTGCCTGAGGGACTTTGCTGGGCACAAGTTGATGATCAGGCATTTATTGCAACACAACATGAATTGCATTTCAAAATACTTTATTGGTTGCCGAGTACTACGCACCTGCCAAAGGTTGCGAGAGGTGCTAAATTTGAGTCTTTTTTAAAAGGTTCGAAACCAAGCCAATTTAACGCAGTAAGATAAATGAAGGATCCAACTGTAGTAAATCTGCTTGGAAGGAGGATGAAGAACGGAAATGCGAGCAACAGCACCAGAGCTCGTTATAGACTGGGAATTACCCAGTTGTCAAGTCATAGAGATGTACAGCATGGAAACAGACCCTCTGGTCCAACTCTTCCATGCCAACCAGATATTCTAACCTAATCTCGTCCCATTTGCCAGCACTTGGCACATATCCCTCCAAACCCTTCCTATTTATATACCCATGCAGATGCCTTTTAAATGTTGTAATTGTACCAGCCTCCACCACTTCCTCTGGCACCTCATTCATGCACACAGCACCTTCTATGTGAAAAGGTTGCCCCTTAGGTCCTGTTTAAATCTTTCCCCCTCACCTAAACCTTTAGTTCTGGACTCCCCCACCCCAAGGAAAAAAAACTTTGTCTATTTACCCTATCCATGCCCCTCATGAGTTTATAAACATCTACAAGGTCACCCCTCAGCCTCCGACGCTCCAGGGAAAACAGCCCCAGCCTATTCAGCCTCTCTCTGTACCTTAAACCCTCCAACCCTGGCAACAGCCTTGTAAATCATTTCTGAACTCTTTCAAGTTTCACACAATCTTTGCGATAGGAAGGAGACCAGAATTGCACACAATATTCCAAAAGTAGCCTAACCAATGTCCTGCACAGCTTCAACATGACCTCCAAACTCCTGTACTCAATGCTCTGACCGACAAAGGAAAGCACACCAAACGCCTTCTTCACTATCCTATCTACCTATGACTTTACTTTCAAGGAGCTATGAACCTGCACTCCAAGATCTCTTGTTCAGCAACATTCCCTAGGACCTTACCATTAAGTGTATAAATCCTGCTCTGAGTTGCCTTTCCAAAATGCAGCACCTCACATTTATCTAAATTAAACTCAGTCTGCCACTCCTCGACCCATTGGCCCACCTGATTAAGGTCCCATTGTACTCTGAGGTAACCTTCCTAGCTGTCCACTACACCTCCATTTTTGGTGTCATCTGCAAACCTACTAATCATATCTCCTATGTTCACATCCAAATCATTTCTATAAATGATTAAAATGCTGATGGACCCAGCACCGATCCTTGTGGCACACCAGTGGTCACAGGCCTCCAGTCTGAAAAGCAATCCTCCAGAACCACCCTCTGTCTTCTACCTTTGAGCCAGTTCTGTATCCAAATGGCTAGCTCTCCCTGTATTCCATGTGACTGAAGCTTGTTAACCAATCTACCATGAGGAACCTTGTTGAATGCCTTGAAGTGCATGCAGATCATGTCCACCGTTCTGCCCTCATCAAACCTCTTTGTTACTTCTTCAAAAAACTCAATCACGTTAGTGAGACATGATTTCCCACGCACAAAGCCAAAATATTTGGCCTTAATGCTTGCTGTTTGCCCATTGCCACCAGCTCTCCTTATACTTGGAAGCCGTGTCTTTGCAAGCTGTTCATGGATAATGGAGCAGTTAAACTACAGACAACAATACTACAATATAGTGTGTATAGCAATATTGACCTTCCAGACCATAGGGCCGCTCTCTTCTTAGAGAGAGATGATTTTCAGTGGCTCAGCGGTGAGCACTGCTGCCAGACAGCACCATGGACCAAGGTTCAATTCCAGCCTCCGGTGACTGTCTGTACGGAATTTTCATATTCTCCCTGTGTCTGCGTGGGTTTCTGTTGCATGCTCCAATTTTGTCGTACAGCCCAAAGATGGGCAGGTTAGGTGGATTGACTGTGCTAAAGTGTCCAGGCTATGTGGATTAGCCATAGGAATTGCAGGTTTACAGGAATAGAGTGCGGGGGGGGGGCTGTGATTGGGTGGAATGCTCTTGGGAGGGTTGATGTGGACTCGATGGGCCGAATGGCCGATGGGGTTCTATAATGACTGGTGGTGGCTTAACCTGAGGGTCACCACCCCTCAGGTAAGTGGAGAGGTTGAAAAGGAGACCATCCTTCAAAGTTATTTCAGCCGATGCAAGGATCGAACCCACGCTGTTGGCATCACACTGCAGCGCAATCCAACCCACTCAGCTGTAGGGTGTATGTACAGCTATCCTGACAGACAAACTAGATCTTCAATGGAGGAACAAAACCCCAACAAAATGAAGGCTGCGCAGAAAATCTAACCCCCGGTGGGGGGGGCTACGTACCGTCTTCCTCAGTTGTTCCCCAGCCGGTGACCCAACACATTTTGTCTGTCTCGAACACATGAGTTTTAGCTGGCAGGCAGATGGGGTATGTGAATGCGTCAATGGACACAGGTTGGTCCAACTGGAGTAGAGCAATGTCGTGGTCATAGGTGTCATCGTCATAGTATCGGTGAGAAATGATCTTCACTACCTTGAAGGTGAGCTCATGGTAGCTGACGACGTCAAGCTTGAACTTGCCCAGGACAACAGTCCACCGGTCAGGCGGGGCGAATCTGCGAGGAGACACAAAGGAATTTTAATGAATTGCAGGACTCGAAGATTCATTTAGCATGAGACTGAATTCCAAGCTGACCATGAGGTGGTGAGGGAAAACTGCCTCATGCCGGTGAACTGGGAATAACGTCGGTCGTTTAAACAATTTGATGTCGTTATGGATCTACCTGCTAACGAAGCAGTGAGCTGCAGAGAGCACCCAATTCTCACTGATGAGAATGCCCCCGCAAACGTGTTGGCCACTGATCTGTAGACTCGCCTGCCACGGCCACTCACCCTCAGTGGCATTTGTTCCCCCAACAATTCTGCTTGTGGGCGGCTGAAGACCACACTCTGAGGAAGAGAAGGCAAATTGTTAATCCCAAGGAGGGTCTCACTGCAAGGGAAAGAGGAGCTTGGCCAGTCTTACTTTGTTGGCTGAAGTCTGTGCCCACACTGTGGGGAGGGGTGGGAGGGGGGTTGGTGATGGGAAGCTTCCAGACAGGGCCCACAATGTGGGGGCAGATGGGGTTCTAGTCTAGGCCCACAGTACCAGGGTGGGATGGGGTACGAGGCAAAAATTCCAGCCTAGGCCCACAGTGTGGAAGAGGGGTTGGGGATGAAGGTTGCAGTCTGGGCCCACATAGCAGGGGAGGGGTTGGGGATGTAGGTCTTTACTAGGGGCAGTTTAACATTCATAACTGTTGAAGTAGGGCTTAATAAAGATACAGCTGAGCATTTGAAGTGTGCTGTGATATCCCTCTACCCTCAAAAGACATGTGATAGAGACTCTTTTTGAAGATTACAACCAGATAGAGGCAGAGATGTGTGCTGCTGCTAATCCAGGATGTCGATTATTTCTAATCAACCAGTTCAGAGATATGATTACACTCTGGTAGAATGGTGGCGTGATGGGGGGAGCCTTGAACCCAGGACTCTTGGCTCTAAGTACTGTTGGAAGAAATACCTAGAGGTTTGGCTTGAGATTAAACAGCTACAATTTTAAAAATATATTTCACAACACTTCAAGATGCCTTAATAAAGCGCAGATGAGGGATTTCAAACTTGGTTTTAGAGGCTGTTGTGATTTAGTTAGTTTCTGCAGCTCCACTTGCCAGTAGCAATGACCTTACCACAATATTTCTCATCTGATCCATCTTGACAATCTGACACATAGTCACACTGAGGGTTGGCTTTCTTTACACACGTCCCATCGTCACACTTGTAGGTGAACAGGTCACATGGTACAGCTAGAATACAAAGAACATGCAAGTATTTAACCACAGCTGAAAACACACACACACACACACAAACTCTCACGCACACGCTCACTCAGAGAGCAAAGGATATAGTAATAGAAACATACTCTCACATACACACATTCAAACTTACACTCTCATAAGCTCACACACAAACACACATTTACTGAGGGAACACTGGACCCACACACACACATTCACATACACCAACTCTCACACATATCTCACTCATAGAGCAAAGGGGACACACACATACACACGCACACACCGAACAACCGATCTATCACCAAGCCTGTGCTCCCTTGACTATTCGCGATCTCCCCCAGATTTAGATGACTGAATGCCCCCTCCCCCAGGCAGACAGCCTGACCCACCCTCCGAGCCTTACACTGGGAAGACAGGCACTGGGGCCAGTGGCACATGAAGGCCCCTGATTGGTTGTTAATTGACCACTTTAGGGACTTTCATTGGGTGGTGGGTCAGGATGGTCACCCAGACCCTGATGGTAGTGAAGGAAGTGGGCATCTCCCTGATACTAACCAAATTGCCCTCCCTGTCACTTTCCACTCGGTGACTTCTAGAGATGAACAGTTTTTGAGATAGATTAATCCCAACACTCCAACAGAATTTCGAAAAGAAAATTAGACTCGATCCAAAAATAAACAGGTGATGTGCACTAAACTGTGCAGAACACCAAAGCTCAGTCTCCACATACCCTCATCACAGCTCTGTTCATCGTTGGCTGTCTCACAGTCTGCAACCTGATTACAGACATCCAGTAAGGAGAGGCAGGTGTTTCCCTCAGCGCAGTGGAACTGTGCAGGACAAACTGGGGAAAGAGTGAGAGAAAGAGGGAAGATGAATGAAGGAACAAGTAAAAGAGAGAGAGAGGAGTAGAACATGAGAATGAGAAAAAGGAGCTCAGCAGTAAGACCCTAACTATACGAGCAGCAGAAAGAGTATGCAGGTACAGCAAGTAATCAGGAAAGCTAAACAGATTGGTTTATTGCAAGGGGAATTGAATGCAAGAATGAATGCTTCAGTTACGCAGGGCATTGGTGAGATCACACCTGAAGGACTCTGTACAGTACTGGTCACTGTATTGACAGAGGGATGTTAATGCATTAGAAGCAGTTCAGACTGGTTTACTATACTAATACCTGGAATGAGTGGAAAGGCGAGGCAGGATCTGCCTGTGTCCTCACTAGTTTAGAAGAGTCAGGACTGATTTAATTGAAACATTTAACATCCTGAGCGGATTAAACTGCGTGGATACTGAAAGGGTGTTTCCACTTGTCGGGGAATCTAGAACTGGCGGGGGGGGGGGTCATAGGTTAAAGATAAGGGGGCACCTATTTAAGAGAAAGATGAGGAACCATTTTTTTTCTCTCAGAGGGTTGTGACTCTCTGGCATTCCCTTTCTCAAAAGGCAGTTATCGAGTGGCGGAGACATGCAGCACAGAATGAGACCCTTCGGTCCAACCAGTCCATGCTAACCAGACATCCGAATACTTGATGTAGAATCTTTAAACGGCAGAGTCAGATAGATCCTTGATTCCCAAGGGGATGAAAGTTTACTGGGGACATAGAGTTGAGATTAAAATCAGGTCAGTCATGATCTTAGTGAATGGCACAAAAGGCATTAAGGGCTGAGTGGCCTCCTCTCGTTCCCTGTTGGTGAAGAAGGGGAAATGGGTGGAAGATGATGCAAAGGGAAAGTGAGTATACAATCAAGATGGTAAGATTGGAGCATAGCCTCCACACAAGATAGAAATCTTGCCGCATGGTATTGTAATTATGAGCATTAACTCCAATATAATTAAACCGAGAAAAATACATGATCTTTTCATTACTGGCTCAGAACAATGAATCTCTTACTCGCAATAGCCGCCAACATTTATTTAACAAGCTTACTTCGACATGATGCATGAGTTAACATATTAGATTTTACAATGCTACATTGGTAAATAGACAAGGCCTTTTCTCCTGGGTTGGGTTGGGTTGGGTGGGGTGGGGAGGAGAGGCGGAGTCCAGAACTAGAGAGCATAAGTTTAGGGCAACAGGGAAAAGATTTAAACGGGACCTAAATGGCAACCTTTTCATGCAGAGTGTGGTGCGTATATGGAATGAGCTGCCAGAGGAACTGGTGGAGGCTGGTACAATTGCAACATTTAAAAGGCATCTGGGTGGGTAAGTGAATAGGAAGGGTTCAGAGTGATATGGGCCAAGTGCTGGCAAATGGGACTAGATTAATTTAAGATATCTGGTCGGATATCTCTGGACAAATTGGACTGAAGGATCTGTGTCTGTATGACTCTATGGAGCAGGTATTGATGGAGTGAGACAGGGTGAGACCACATCTAGGGTTAGGGAATATCTTTCTCTTGTCAGCAATACCGGGACATCTGTTACCATTTGCTTCAGTATCATCATCGCAACGTGAGTTCTACCGAACTCTGTCACTGCCATTGTGCTGAACTCAAAGCACTCTCTCAGTGACTGTGGCTCTATGAGAGATGTCAGAGGACTGAGCTGTACTGGAACTGAGTACAGCGATGGCCTAGAGGTATTATCGTGGGGCTATTAATCCAGAAACACTGGTGACCTGAGTTTGAATCCTGCCGTGGCAGATGGAGGAATTTGAATTCAAGTGAATGAATCTGGGATTAAGAATCTACTGATGAAACAATTGTTGGGGGGAGGAAGCAAACCCATCAGTTTGACTAATAACCTGAAGGAAGGAACTCTAACATCCTCACCAAGTCTGGCCGGCATGAACTTCAGACCCACAGCAATGTGGTTGACTCTGAAATGGTCTAGCAAGCCTGTCAGTTCCTGAAGAAGGGCTAATGCCCGAAACGTCGATTCTCCTGTTCCCTAGATGCTGCCTGACCTGCTGCGCTTCTCCAGCAACACATTTCCATCTCTGTCAGTTCAAGGGGCAGCTAGGGACAAGCAATAAATGCTTGCTCAGCCTGTGATGCCCATGTCCCATGTCCCATGAGTGGGTTAACAAAAAAATTGTCACTGATGCCCTATATGATTAGATTTAGATTAGATTACAGTGTGGAAACAGGCCCTTCGGCCCAACAAGTCCACACC
>NC_057748.1:14436679-14441074 GCF_004010195.1 Chiloscyllium plagiosum | reverse complement strand
GGTCTCTGGCGCTGTGAGGCAGCAGTGCTAACCACTGTGCCACCGTGCCGCCCACAAATAGTGAGCTGTGTGGCAGTGCCATGGGGCCTGAGCAAGAGTTCACTCCGACACTGTTCAGTCCCTGGGCACACAGTCTGTGTCACAACAGTGGAGCTGCAAGGTTCAGGCTTTGAAATGACAGAAAACAGGAGCTTCCTTCCTTCATACACAGGGAGCATCCTGCACTATCCTTGTAACCATGCATTTAGCATGCATATCCCTGGATACAGTGGGGCAATTTAGCATGGCCAATCCACATAACCTGCATGCCTTTGGACTGTGGGAGGAAACCCACACAGACACGGGGAGAATGTGCAAACTCCATACAAACAAACGCCCAACGCTGGAATCGAACCCAGATCCCTGGTGCTATGAGCCAGCAGTGCGAACCACTGAGCCACCATGAAGTAATAAACTAGCCTTGGTGTTTCTGTGAGCCTGGTATAATTAGGTTCCAACACTTTCCCTTCTCTACCTTTCTAAAACAGTAAGCTGTCCCCAATCCGCACTCCATCCTGACTTGGAACTATCTCATTGTACCTTCACTGGGTCAAACACTGGGAATTCCCTCCCTAATGACATAGTGGGTGCACCCATTCAATAAGGTGGCTCACCCAAAGGGATAAAGCAGTGGGAGAAAAA
This sequence comes from Chiloscyllium plagiosum, assembly GCF_004010195.1. Classification (NCBI taxonomy): domain Eukaryota; kingdom Metazoa; phylum Chordata; class Chondrichthyes; order Orectolobiformes; family Hemiscylliidae; genus Chiloscyllium; species Chiloscyllium plagiosum. The sequence continues at coordinate 14,440,393 of NC_057748.1, read as the reverse complement.
GGTAATACTTGGAAATGAATGTACTGGATGTGCTGTACTTCCATTTTGAAGTAGACTAGAGGAGTTGGACCATTATGTGTCATGCACCAGTTTTACTGGTGTTCCTACTGGTCACGACAACCTTCTCAAGGCCAGCAGGAATGGGTAATAAATACCAGTCTTGCCAGCGACACCCACATCCTGTGATTTTTTTCTTTAAATCGCTGAACTGAGAACAAGGGGGCACAGTATGAGAAACACAGCAACAGCTATCAGCAGACTGTTTGTGCTCTCGTTCTATGTTCTTTGCAAAGTTGCAATATTTACAGACGACCAAATCAATATGAGGCAACCATCAATATGTCACAGCGTGGAACAAAAGGTCAGAGTACCTCACAGGTTTGCTAGAATGCGACTGCACTCAGTGTTAACGTGTACCAGCAGACACTCTATCAAGTATTGGTACACTTCCTGAGGTTTGTAATGGTTAGCTCAGTTGGCTGGACAGCTGGTTTGTGATGCAGAGTGACGCCAACAGCATGGGTTCAGTTCCCATGCCATCTGAGGTCACCATAAAGGTCCCACTATCTCAACTTCACCCTCACCTGAGGTTTGCTGACCCTCAGGTTAAACGCCCCCTCAGTCCTCTCTCGAAAGAGATGGCAGCTGTCTGGGACTATGTTGACTTTACCTACTCTTTGAGGAAAGACTGAATAGGTTGGGCCCACTGGAAGTTGGAAGAATGAAGAAGTGATCTCATAGAAAGATATAAGAGCTTGGAGGGGAACCAAATGTGCTGGAGAAACTCAGCCGGTCTGGCAGCAGCTGTGGAAAGAGAAAACAGAAAGTCAATGTTTCCGGTCTAGTGACCCTTCACCAAAATTGAACTGTGGAAGGGCCAGTGGATCTGAAACGTTGGCTCTGTTTTCTCTCTACAGATGCTGACAGACCAGCCAAGTTTCACCGTCACTTTCTGTTTCAGATTTCCAGCATCCTGGAATCCCCACAGTGTGGAAGCAGGCCATTTGGTCCATCAAGTTCACACTGACTTCTGAGGAGCATCCCATCAATCCTATCCCAGTAATCCCACATGGGGTATTCATTTTGTAAAAGGGGCAATCCATCTAACCAGCATATCCCTGGGCACTATGGGGCAATTTTTAGTATGGCCAATACATCTAACCAGCACATCCCTTGGCACGATGGGCAACTTTTAGCATGGCCAATACATCTATCCAGCACATTCCTGGGCACTATGGGGCAATTCTTAGAAAGGCCAATCCATCTAACCAGCACATCCATGGGAACTATGGGGCAACTTTTAGTATGGTTAATCTTTGGACAGTCAAGATCTTACTGAATGATGAAGCAACCTCGAAGGGCTGAATGGCCGATGGATCTCTGTTAATCAGAGCAAAGTCTAAAAACTAGTGACAGTCCTTTCAGAAGTGACACGAGAGAGCTTCCTGCGCATCAGGATGTTCGGAATTCTCTTCAACAAAATGGCAATTGATGCTCAATCAATGGTTAATTTTAAATCTGATGGATTTTTGTAAAACTGCCAATAATCCATTCTTGTTTACATATTTGGTGGTAACGTTCCCAACTCTGGGTGTAACAGGCTGGATAAAGCCATCTCCTCTTCCCTCGATGAAGCTCACGTTGTGAGAGACTCTGACCATCGCCTCGGACACTTTGACGGCGATGAAATCGGAGTGAGGGAACGGAAGCTCTGAGCGAGCGGCACTCCATCAGCGCTGTGAGCTTGGAGCCTGTGTGTTCATACCTCAGGATGTGAACCTCTCTGACTCCAAGCTGGGAGTGTTACCCACTCAGCCGAAGTTAGTCCCTCGTGTTAAAAGGGTTGACTGTTTGAGATCCCAAACCAGGGATTAAGCTTGCTCAGGATGACAGATCAGTGCAGAGACGGTTAAGGGAGGCAACGCTCTTGGGGGCAAATAATAGCACAGAATCTAAACATCGTTTAAAAGAGATCAAAAGTTAAAGGTCAGGACATGAAATGCATGAAACTAAACTAAGTCTCTGTTCTGTGATTTATGTTCATGCCTGGGTGTCCTTGCACAGATGGTGCCCATCAATGCTCTCAATGCCTTTAGAGAGCGGTGGGCACTTAGGGGGTACAGAGCTTTATCTCCACCTCCAACTCCATTTTGATTCTGTCCCTTGCTACTCTCTCTCTACCTCCCTCTCACTTTTAATGGTCCTGAATGGGCTTCGCGTTTAGATATTGATTTGGCCACATGGATGTTTTGTCAATGGCAGCTAGCATTTTAAGAAGGTTAATAAAGACAAGGAGAAAAGTCGTGGTGATTTTGGTGGTGGGCAAGTCGCTCTGTTGCATGTGATGACATTTCTGGGTGTTAAAAAAAACAAACTTAGAAAGGGAATGTGCTGACCGACAGTCCAACCAATCAGGTGCAGAAATTGTTGTTCTACGGTGGCTCAGTGGTTAGCACTGCTGCCTCACAACGCCAAGAACCCAGGTTCGATTCCAGCCTCGGGTGACTGTCTGTGTGGGGTTTGCACATTCTTCCAGTATCTGCATGGGTTTCTTCCGGGTGCTCCGGTTTCCTCCCACAATCCAAATGATGTGCAGGTTAGTGTGGATTGGCCATGCTACATTGCCCATTGTGTCCAGGGATGGGCAGGTTAGGGTGAATTGGCCATGCTATTTACGAATGAGAGGAACCGTACTGTTGAAGAGGAGAGTGTGAAACGGACTGGTAAGCTAGAGGAGATACATGTTAGGAAGGAAGATGTGTTGGACATTTTGAACAACTTGAGGATAGACAAGTCCCCCGGGCCTGATGGGATATATCCTAGGATTATGTGGGAAGCAAGAGAGAAAGTTGCAGTACCGTTGGCAATGATCTTCTCATCTTCACTGTCAACGGGGGTGGTACCAGGGACTGGAGAGTGGCGAATGTTGTGCCCCTGTTCAAAAAAGGGAATAGGGATAACCCCGGGAATTACAGGCCAGTTAATCTTACTTCGGTGGTTGGTAAAGTAATGGAAAGGGTACTGAGGGATAGGATTTATGAGTATCTGGAAAAACACTGCTTGATTATGGACAGCCAGCACGGATTTGTGAAGGGTAGGTCTTGCCTTACAAGTCTTATTGAATTCTTCGAGGAGGTGACCAAGCATGTGGATGAGGGAAGAGCAGTGGATGTAGTGTACATGGATTTTAGTAAGGCATTTGATAAGGTTCCCCATGGTAGGCTTATGCGGAAAGTCAGGAGGCATGGGATAGAGGGAAATTTGGCCAATTAGATAGAAAACTGGCTAACCGGTCGAAGGCAGAGAGTGGTGGTAGATGGTAAATATTCAGCCTGGAGCCCAGTTACAAGTCGAGTTCCGCAGGGATCAGTTCTGGGTCCTCTGCTGTTTGTAATTTTTATTAATGACTTAGATGAGGGAGTCGAAGGCTGGGTCAGTAAATTTGCAGATGATACGAAGATAGGTGGAGTTGTGGACAGTGAGGAGGGCTGTTGTCGGCTGCAAAGGGACTTAGATATGATGCAGAGCTGGGCTGAGGAGTGGCAGATAGAGTTCAACCCTGCCAAATTTGAGGTTGTCCATTTTGGAAAGACAAAAAAGAATGCGGAATACAGGGTTAACGATAGGGTTCTTAGTGAGGTGGAGGAACAGAGGGATCTTGGGGTCTATGTTCATAGATCTTTGAAAGTTACCACTCAGGTGGATAGAGCTTGT
>NC_057748.1:14415502-14436670 GCF_004010195.1 Chiloscyllium plagiosum | reverse complement strand
AGGGGGCATAGCTTTAAATTAAGGGGGGGGTAGGTATAGGACAGATGTTAGGGGTAGGTTCTTTACTCAGCGAGTCGTGAGTTCATGGAATGCGCTGCCTGTGGGAGTGGTGGAGTCAGAATCTTTGGTGACCTTTAAGTGGCAATTGGATAGGTACATGGATGGGTGCTTAAGCTAGGACAAATGTTCGGCACAACATCGTGGGCCGAAGGGCCTGTTCTGTGCTGTATTGTTCTATGTTCTATGTTCTAAATTGCCCCATAGTGTTCAGGGATGTGTAGGCTAGGTGCATTAGTTAAGGGTAAACATAGGGGGGGGGGGGGTGGGTTACTCTTCAGAGGGTTGGTGTGGACTTGTTGGGCCAAAGGGCCTGTTTCACACTGTAGGGGTTCTAAGATTTCTTGTAAGCTGGTCCTGATGAGCTTTAGCTGGCAAACGTAGTCACTCTTTTTAGTCACGATTTGGAGATGCCGGTGTTGGACTAGGGTGTACAAAGGTAAAAATCACACAACACCAGGTTATAGTCCAAAAGGTTTAATTGGAAGCACTAGCTTTCGGAGTGCCGCTCCTTCACCACCTGACGAAGGAGCAGTGCTCCCAAAGGTAGTGCTTCCAATTAAACCTGTTGGACTATAAACTGGTGCTGTGAGCTTTCGGAGTGCCGCTCCTTCACCACCTGACGAAGGAGCAGCGCTCCCAAAGGTAGTGCTTCCAATTAAACCTGTTGGACTATAAACTGGTGTTGTGTGATTTTTAATTTTTTTTAGTGATGGTTTATGGAATTGGACAGGGCTCTCCTGCTGTTCAGATCGGATGTCTATTGTTTGAAAAAGATCAGGTGGCTTTTCTTCATTGACCCAACGGCACTCTCTCAGCTGATGCCACCAGAAACCCCCCCCCCCCCCACATTAACTGCCTCCCTGTTGTGGTGACATTCCCAACAACGGGCACTCACCAGGCAATTCTGAATGGTAACCTCCACAAAGGGACATCGATTGTGGAAAATACCGTGGCATATTTTCATGTTAAAGATGCAAGAAAGATTGAGGGAATAATATTATCATTTTCAAGTGAGTTCTTTTACAAAGCACCTTCAACACAGTAGATCATTCCAAGGTGCCTCAACAGCAGCATCAGCAGATAATTTGCACAGGGAAGCATAAGGAAATGTTAGGATAGGTGACAGAAAAGTTCCACAAAGTAAGTCGTCTCTTCCAAGATATTTCTAAGGTGAGAGGAGAGAGATTTAAAAAAAGACATGGGAGGGGCAAATCATTTACAAAGAGGGTGGTTTGCGGGTCGAACGAACTTCCTGAGGATGTGGTACAACGTTTAAAAGACATTTGGATAAGTACCTGAATAGGAAAGTTTTGGAGGGATATGGGCCAGGAGTACGTAGGTGGGGCTAGTTTAATTTGGGATTACGGTCAGCATGGACTAGTTGGGATCGAAAGTGGACACTGGGAATTTGTTTCCGTCAGAAGGGGGATGCTAGGACCCGTGGGCACAGCCTTAGAATTAGAGGGGGGTCAATTTCGAACGGAAATGAGGAGACATTTCTTCAGCCAGAGAGTGGTGGGCCTGTGGAATTCATTGCCGCAGAGCGCAGTGGAGGCCGGGACGTTAAATGTCTTCAAGGCAGAGATTGATAAATTCTTAATCTCGCAAGGGATTAAGGGATACGGGGAGAGTGCGGGTAGTGGTGTTGGAAATGCCCATCAGCCATGATTGAATGGTGGAGTGGACTCGATGGGCCGAATGGCCTTACTTACATTCCTATGATTTATGGTCTTATGGAGAGTGTGCTGCTGGAAAAGATTAGCAGGTCAGGCAGCAGGAGAGTTGGCGTTTCGGGCAGAAGCCCTTCATCAGGAATGTGTATGACTCTATAAAAGACAGGTGTTGGGGTTCAGAGAGGGAGTCCCATCCATACCGGTCTGGCCTACACGTAACTCCAGACTCATAGCAATACGCTCGCCTCTTAACTGCCCTCTGGGCAATTAGGGATGGACAATAAATGCTGGCCCAGTCAGCAATGCTCACATCCCATGAATAAAAGTAAAACACATGAATTTTAGAGCCAAAAGTTGAGTCTAGACAGTTCAAGACCCAAGGGTGCAGTAGTGAGGGCGATGAAAAGCAAGGATACACAAGATCTCAAAATCGCGGAGATGGCTGAAGCTTGTGGTGCTGAGGGAAGTAGAGGTAGGGAGGAGGTGAGTTAAAATTAAAGATGGGAATGTTAAAGCTGTCCACTCTGACATGTCCGAACGAATCGACGATCAATCCACAGGCAGTGAATGAAATTTGTGGAGGAATTTTCCGGTGCTCAACAACAGAAAGTAAATGGTTCCTTTACCGCAATTGTTCTCATCCACTCCGTTGCTGCAGTCCTTCAGGCCGTCACATTCGGTGACACACAGACCGGATACAGAACACAGAACCTTGTCGGGGCAGGCTGTGACAGAGGGAGGGAAGGAGGAAGGCAGACACGTGAGCTGAGGCAGTACAGTGTCAACGGAATAATACCTCAGGATTAACATCTCCCTCATGCTGATCTACTCAGATCCATTTGGACTCCACTTGAGCTTAGATAGTTTCCCCTCAGCCTGGCTTCTCCCCCTCCCCTCCACTCTCCTGTTGCCCTCTGTTTATTAACCACCCCTCCCCCCCATCACCTCCAATCCACTTGTCAAAGATAAGCACGTCCAACTTCAGCCTGTCTGACCTGAACAGGCAGGAAGAAGCCACTCACCATCCTGACTTGGAAATATATCGCCGTTCCTTCATTGTCGCTGGGTCAACATCCTGGATTTCCTCCCCTAAGGGCATTGTGGGTCTGCCTACAGCATATGGACTGCAGCGATTCAAGAAGGCAACTCATACTCTACCTTCTCAAGGGGCAACTAGGGATAGGGCAATAAAGACTGGTCAGCCCCCACCCCACAAGAGACAGTAACAGAGAGTGGTCAACTCTGTTTTGAGATACACATTGCAATGCTATCCAATTCCCTCCTCCCCATCTTCACATTTTACCCCCTCTACACCCCTTGACAACCTCAGCATTGGGTACATGAAAGTCCAGCCTCAGAATGTTCTGCCCTTCCTTTAGCAAATACTGGAAAATTCTTCGTTTTCATTCATTGCTTCAGGGGCTGTCATTTATTGCCCTGTCCCTAGTTGCCCGTTGAGAAGGTGGGGGTGAGCTGCCTTCTTGAACCCACTGCAGTCCACCTACTGAGGGTTGACCCACAATGCCCTTAGAGAGGGAATTCCTGGATTTTGACCCAGCGACTAATATATCATCTGACTGCCTGACTGTCAATTTACTTCTCCAGCGTTCAATATTTTTCAAGTTAAACGATAATGAAGGGAAACACAAATCTATTAAATCCTTACATCTTTATCCTCAATTTTAATAGACTGTCAATCATAGATTATTAGAGGACAGAATGAGGCCCTTCAGCCCATCATTTCCATTCTGGCCATCAAACAGCTATCTAGTCCTCTTCCCATTTCCCATCACTAGCCTTGTAAGCTATGGCATTTCAATTGCTCAATTAAGATTCCCTACAGTGTGGAAACAGGCCCTTTGGCCCAACAGGTCCACACCGACCATCCGAAGAGTAACCCACCCCAACTCATTGCCTTACATTTTACCCCTGACTAATGTACCTAGCACTATGGGCAATTTAGCAGGGCCAATTCATCTGACCTACAGATCTTTGGATTGTGGGAGGAAACCCATGGGGAGAATGTGCAAACTCCACAAAGACAACCCTCCCAAGGCGGGAATTGAACTTGAGACCCTACTACTGTGAGGCAGTAATGCTAACCACTGAGTCACCATGCTGACCCAACTAAGCCCTTCTTAAATATTGTAATGGTTCCCATCTCTAGCACTCTTTCAGCCAGTGCATTCCAGCATTATGTGTGAGAAAGAATTTCTCCTTAAGTCCCTCCTGCTCCTTACCTTAACTCCATGCACCCTGGTTATTGGTGCCACGACTTCAGGGATACGTTTATTCCTACTTACCCTATCTGTGCCCCTTATAACTTTGTACACATCAGTCAGATTTCTCTTTAGCCACGTCTGCTTCAACTCCATTCTATCTAGTCTTTCTTCATCGCTGAATCGCTCCATCCCAGGCAACATTCTCTGCACCCTCTCCAATACAATCACATCCTCCCTATAGTGTGGGGACTAGAACCACACACAGTACTCCAGCTGGTGCCTAACCAATGTTTTGCTCACAACGGAATTTGTCTTTAATTCCTGGAAACTCACAGGCAAAGTTGGTTACCTTAAAGGAAGCAATTCACACCAAGACCTTTTGTCTTCGGGAAGTCGGTCACGACATACTAAATAAAGCTCTCGCCGGGGCCTCCTCTATTGCTCTCACTAAGTCCAGCTTCTGTCCTGGGGCAAGAATTAACCCAACGTCTTCACTAAATCCTCTTAGCAAATCCACGCCCTTCATGGGAGTATGACCAAACCAAATTGAGCACCATAACAGGTCAGGATCTGTGACAGGAGGGGTGGTGGCGTCATGGGAGAGTTTCTGTGCTTGCAACCTAGGGGCCCAAACTAAATCCTTTAGGGTCACGGGATCAAATCCCAAAACAGCAGCTGGTTGGAATTTAAATTCAATTCATAAATCAGGAATATAGAGCAAGTCCCAGTGATTTGGACCATCATCAATTATCATAAACATTCATCTGGTTCACAAATACCCTTTAGGGAGGGAAACCTGCTGTCCTTACTGGGTCTGGCCTACATGTGACTCCAGACCCACAGCAATATGGCTGTCTCTTAATTGCCCTCTGGGCCATTAGTGATGGGGCAATAAAAGCTGGCCTGCCCAGTGATGCCCTCATCCCATGAATCAATATGAACAAAAAGGGAAGATTCACACGTACGGTCCGACTGGTTGAAGAGGCTGTAGGAGAACTGGATTCCAGGGCCCGTGAGGGTCACCTCGGAAGTGAAGGTCACCGTTGTGGTCAGCGACACGACAAAGAGTCTCTCTGCATACGGCTGCAGCATTCTCCGCCCACACAGCCTGAGGAGAGAGGAGAAACCATGAGGAGGCCAGAACAGTGGCACAGCCTGAGGTAGACCCCACGTCATCCTGCGCTAGTGCGCACCCCTCCACCTCTGTTTTTAAGAGTCAACCTCACTTCTAAAGGCTGTGAGAGCCCACCCAACCCCACCATTATTTCAATGGGTACCCAATGCCCCATCACCCAAACCAAGTCCCCTGTCTCCATGGGAACAGATTATGCTGCCAATAATCATTACCAAACTCAAGTGTGCTTCAGACACACGTAGGGAGCAGGTTACTGTTAAAAGCTGACACTTTCCATTTTGACCAGTGACCCTAATATCAGTTATAACGATATATAACCCTTATTAACAACTAATTTACACACAGTATACTACAAACCTAAGGGGATTTGTGGTGCACTGGTAGTGTCCTCATCTCTGAGCCAGGAGGCCTCGGTTCAAATACCACCTGCTCCAGAGGTGTGTCATAACACCCCTAAATAGGTTGATTGGGAAAATACCAATGCCCTGAAGCAGGGAATCTTTTTAGATTAGATTAGATTCCCTACATTAATGAACAGGCCCTTCGGCCCAACAAGTCCACGCTGACCCTCCGAAAAGTAACCCACTCAGACCCATTTCATAGAACATAGAACATAGGTTATCCTTGATCCTATCCGCCAACGATTTTTCATGCCCTCTCTTAGCTCTCCTAATCCCTTTCTTCAGGTCCCTTCTGGCTATCCTAATGACTAATGCACCGAGAAACTTAGCATGGCCAATCCACCCAACCTGCATATCTTTGGACTGTGGGAGGAAACCCATGCAGACAATCAGAATTTGCAAACTCCACACAGACAGTCACCCAAGGGTGGAATCAGACCTGGGACCCTGGTGCTGTGAGGCAGCAGTGCTAACCTCTGAGCCACCGCCCTACCCCAAAATTATATACCCCAGATAGGACTCAAACCCACAATCCCTGGCTTAGGAGGCCAGTGCCTTAACCATTAGGCCACTGGGCCCCCAACATGGAGCTGAACCTTCACAGAGCTTTGGCAGTTAGGGAATGCAAAATGGAAACCTTCCAGGCAAAGTGTCTCCACTCAGGTACTGGAGCACATTGGGATGTTAAAATCTACCATTACGCAAACACAGTCCAACAAGAATGCAGACTCAGGAATATCGGTCATCAGTGGATTATTATTCTCCTGCCTCTGAATCAGATCGTTTTGGGATTCAGTCCACTTTCAGGTCTCAAGTATAAAACGCAAAGCTGACCATGTTACAGGGAGCACTGTCCCAGTTCCACACAGAACATTTACCTGACTTCTCTCAGCTGCATTTTAAACATTCTCCAGTTTTGAAGAAGGGTCAAGGAAGGTTCCCCCAATATTTAACCCTCAATTGACTTCGCCAAAATGGATGATGGGATTGCGGTAACACAGCTGTGGGAGCTTGCTGTGCACAAATCTGTTGCTGCATTTCCAAGCTTACAACCACAACTACAATTCAAAAAGCATTTCATTCACTGTAAGGGATATCCTGAGATCATGAAAGGTGTTAGCTAATTGCAGGGCCTTTTTTTGGCATCAACGGTAATGGAGACCATCCTAAGGATTAGACTAATATTACCTTGAATCACAGAATCATACAGTCCAGATGAGGCCCTTTGGCCCATCGGGTCTGCACCGACAAAAGAAAACTGCTGTAAATCTACACCAGGCTGTGACAAAGCTGCTCCTTTAACAAGGTGATGTTGTCTTTGGTTCTTGATTCAGAAAGGTCATAAAAGACACAGACGCCGAAAAGTTTAAGTTGAAAGGTTTTAGGGCCAATTTGATTATAGCTAACAGATACTGCCTCAGGCTTTTAAGTTGAAAAAAAAAGCACTTGTACAATGGAAGGGGAGTGGCCAGTTCCCCCAGCTCAGCTTTTCTCTGGTTCGGTTTGGATTGGGCAGTCTGGCTATTCGCTGAGAGCAGTCAGGCAGAGTTTGAAGCTGTTGGACCCAAAGAAGTAGGTCATGCTGACCCTCCCTCTCTCTGACATGTCTCCTGTCAGACCCTGTGTTTGAGTTTTTTTCCTTTTGTGCCAAGGGGTATTTATGGGGATTGCTGCATGTATTTGGAACGACATCATTAACTTGGGATGACCTTATGGCTCTTCGGAGAGGTTAACTTATTCAGTAGTCTGTTCTCTTTTGTTTAGGTTTCATTCAGTAATCTTGTAAATAAATTCTGTTTTGTTTAAATCGAAGTGTATTGACCAGCTGCATCCCTCCTGGAATATCTGCTTTACCCCTGCTTCAAACAACCAGCAAAATTAGGGTCTGGGCTACTTTCTTGAAATGTTTTGAGGGGGAGGTCTGACCTGGTCCATTACAAGGCTCACTTTCTAGCACTCGGCCCATAGCCTTGACACTTCAAAAGCTCATCCAAGTACTTTGTAAAGTTACCCATTTCAGCTCCCCTCCCAGGCTGTGCATTACAGGGTTTTACATCTAGGTCGGACGTTGTTTGATCCTCACTGCAGCTGAGCACTGCTGCGTGAGGTAACTCCACAGAGGCCGGTATCTGTCATCAAGTCACTCTTTAGTTACACATGATTTGGAGATGCCGGTGTTGGACTGGGGTGTACAAAGTTAAAAATCACACAACACCAGGTTATAGTCCAACAGGTTTAATTGGAAGCACACTCTTTCATTTCATTTTTGGAGCATCACTCCGAAAGCTAGTGTGCTTCCAATTAAACCTGTTGGACTATAACCTGGTGTTGTGTGATTTTTAACTTTATTTACACATGCTCAGTACTTGGCAATGGTCCGGCTCCCACAGAGCCAGGTCTCAGAGTGAACAGAACCTCTGACACTCAGAGTCGTAGAATTGTTCAGATCAGACCCTTCGGTCCAACTCGTTCATGCTGAACAAATACCCTAAACTGATCTAGTCCCATTGCCAGCGTTTGGCCAACATACCTCTAAACTCTTCCTATTCATGCAGATGCCTTCTCAATGATGTACCAGTGGTTTAAGGCGGCAGTTCAACACCACCTTCTCAAGGGGCAAATAGGGATGGGCAATAAATGCTTGGCCAGCCAGTGATGCCCACATCCCACAGATGAACTCCTCCACCACCTCCTCTGGCAGCTCATTCCATACACACACCCCCTCTGTGTGAAAAAGTTGCCCCTTAGGTCCCTTTTAAATCTTTCCTCTCACACCTTAAACCTACGCCATCTAGTTTTGAGTCAGCCAGGGCTCCCTGCCTAGACCAGGTTGACAGCCCCAATCTGGGAAATCATATTCATAGAATCTCTATAGTGTGGAAACAGGCCGTTCAGCCCAACAAGTCCACACCGACCCTCCGAAGAGTATCTCACCCAGACCAATTCCCCAACCCTATTACTCTACATTAACCCCTGACTAATGCAGCTAACCTACACATCCCTGAACAATATGGGCAATTTAGCATGGCCAATCCACCTTCACCTGCACATCTTTGGACTGTGGGTGGAAGCCAGAGCACCCGGAGGAAACCCATGCAAAGACGGGGAGAATGTGCAAACTCCACACAGACAGTTGCCCGAGGCTGGAATTGAACCTGCGTCCTTGGTGCTGTGAGGCAGCAGTGCTAACCACTGAGCTTCTATCAGGTTCAGTTGGCTGACCCCCTTAACAATCACAAAACCGTGAAAGATCGGGTGTGATAAATTAACACTTGTTCCGAAATTTCCTCATCCAGTTGCGGGAGCAGGGGATCAATATCAGGGGCTTTGGGGTGGCGGGTAGGGGGCATTGTGCCCAGTTGTGAAGGAGGGGTAGGGTCCTGAGTCAGGATTAGTGTCCCTGCCCCTTGATACTTCCTCCATTAGCATCTGCAAGTCAGGATTACAACCCTCTGAACTAAACGGGTTTGCAAGATGTTGAAAGGTTTCACATGAATGGGAAAACTAGGATGTCTTTCCTCTGGCGATGGGTTGAAAGTAACTAAAATCATTGCGTTTGGGATGAAATCTAGAAGAGAGATAAGGAAAGATAGCTTCACTCAGAGTTGCTGGGATCTGGAATGGTATCTCTGAAAAGGTTCCATGTGTAAGACAGTGCCTCTGACAGTGCGGCACCCCCTCAAGACTGCACTGGAGTAACAGTCTAGAACTGCAAGCTTCAACTTGAACCCACAATGGAGATGGTGCACTGAGACAAGCCTGAAGTCCCAGCGAAACACCATGGACATTTCCATTTTGAGTATCATTGCATGGGAGGTGGGGATGTGGGGGTAATGGGGGAAGGGTCACAGAGTCAAATTGTGGTCCAGCCACCCTTTCAGGTGGACAGACAACATATTGTGGAACCATTTTAAATCAGAGCAGGGCAGTCATTCTCTGCGTCCTAGCTAATATTTACCCCTTTATCATTGCAATCGGATCACTTGTTCAATATTTGCTGCTTGTGGGAGCTTCCTGTGCACAAACTGGCTGCTGGAGTTTCTCTACAATTGAATTGAAAAGGTCTGATGTTCAGCACTTTCGGATTCCCTGTAGAATGTGGGAAATCCTCTTTCATTTCTCTGTTGCCCGTAGAATTCGACATACTCGTTTACATTTCCCTAACCAAACTGGTCAGAAAGAGATGTTATGACAACACCTCTGGAACAGGATGGACTTGAACCCAGACAGGGACAGTGACTAATTACCATGAGGGCATCCAGTAATGGACGTATAGAAAGACTGGTAACTAGAATTGTATATTGAACATTATACACGGAGCACCACTATTACCAAGTTCTTATTGACACGCATGTCATGTGACCTGTTATCACTTCATGTGACGTCATTAGCCGTCCATTTAGAGTAATAGAGCCATAGAGATGTACAGCACGGAAACAGACCCTTCGGTCCAACTGGTCCATGCTAACCAGATAGCCTAACCTAATCCAGTCCCATTTTCCAGCACTGGCCCATATCCCTCTAAACCCTTCCTATTCATATATCCACCTAGATGCCTTTTAAATGTTGTAATTGTACCAGCCTCCACCACTTCCTCTGGCAGCTCATTCCATATACGCACCATACTCTGCGTGAAAAAGTTGCAACCCTTCGGTCCAACTGGTCCATGCTGACCAGATAGCCTAACCTAATCCAGTCCCATTTTCCAGCACTGGCCCATATCCCTCTAAACCCTTCCTATTCATATATCCACCTGGATGCCTTTTAATTGTTGTAATTGTACCTGCCTCCACCACTTCCTCTGGCAGCTCATTCCATATACGCACCACACTCTGCGTGAAAAAGTTGCACCTTAGGCTTCTTTTATATCTTTCTCCTCTCACCCTAAACCTGTGCCCTCTAGTTCTGGACTCCTCCACCCCAGGGAAGACTTTGTCTATTTATCCTATCCATGCCCCTCATGATTTTATAAACCTCTATAGGGTCACCCCTCAGCCTCCGACGCTCTAGAGAAAACAGCCCCAGCCTATTCAATCTCTCCCTATAGCTCAAATTGTCTAACCTTGGTAGCATCCTCATAAATCTCTTCTAAACCCTTTCAAGTTTCACAACATCCTTCTGATAAGGAGACCAGAATTGCACACAATATTCCAAAAGTGGCTGATCCAATGTCCTGTAGCAGCCATAAGATGACCTCCCAACTCCTGTACTCAAATGCTCTGCCCAATAAAGGAAAGTGTTCCAAACGCCTTCTTCACTATCCTATCTACCTGCGACTCTACTTTCAAGGAACTACACTCCAAGGTCTCTTTGTTTATTACCAAACTGTCTTACAGAGGGGTTGGCAATAATTAAGGAAGGGAACAGTGGAGGATGAAAAATTAAAATGCTTTCGCACTTACTTCCTGTTTTGTATCTTCCACTGGCCCTGGAAGCAAGGTTTAGTGAAGGTTGGTGTGTCCAGTTCATAACCGTCAAACCACAGTGTGATTCCATAGTCCAGGGATGGTACCTGTGGATGAGACGGGAGATATTACAGGAAGACTAAATTGGGGCACCGTTACTCTGCAACTGCACAAAAGCCACAACCGAACCACATCTGGCGTTAGAGAGAGCAGTTCTAGTTTCACACCTTGAGATGGATATGTTGGCCTTGGATGGAGTGCATCATCGATTTAACAGGATGATTCATTCTGGAAGCAGATGAAACAAATGACGATTGTATTCCCTGGAATGTTGGAGGCTATGGGATGATTTGATTGAGGTTTCCAAGATGTTAAGAGTGGCAAATAGAGAGGTAGAAGAAACTACTTCAGGGTTAGGAAGCTAGGATGAGAAGGATCAAGACTGTGCAATTATATCACGCAGTTTTGAAAGAAATTGGGACTTTTTTCACTTGAGTGTAGGAGGTTAAGGGGTGACATTATGGAGGTTTATAAAATCATGAGGAGCATAGATAAAGTGAATGGCAGGTGTCTTTTCCCTAAGGTGGGGCATTTCAAGACTAGGGGGGGGGGGGTGTATTTTTAAGGTGAAAGGAGAAAGATTCAAAAAAGACATGGGGGCAACCTTTTTACACAGAGAGTGGTTCGTGTGTGGAATGAACTTCTAGATGATGTGGTGGATACAGTTACAACATTTAAAAGATATTTGGATAAGTACACGAATAGGAAAGGTTTGGAGGGATATGGGTCAAGCGCAGGCAGGTGGGACTAGTTTAGTTTGGGATTATGGTCGACATGGAATGGTTGGACTGAAGGGTCTGTTTCTGTGCTGTATGATTCGAGGACACTGTGGCTATTCAGTCTGCAAAACCCCGAGATCAGGTGCCATATAAATGTAATGCTTTCTGCAGAATTGTACCTGAAATCTAAGTATATTCCACATCAATGCAGCCTGAGATTGTCCCAAATCACTTTGCGGCCAATCTTTCATATCGAACTATTTTAGCACATTAACAGCACCTAGATAACCTGTTTTCGTGAAGTATTTTGAGGGATTATTTTTGTCCTGGACAATGGGAGGAGAAATAGTACAGGTTGCCTTTTATGTCTAACAGAGGTGGGGTGACGACCTCAGTTAAATGTCTCATTGGAAAAACAAAGTTTCAGACGATGCAGCTCTCCCTCAATACTGTGATGGGAGTGTCAGCCTGGATTGTGTTCTCGAAAGGGATGACCTGATAAGAGTCACAGAGGCCTACAGCAGGAAAACAGGCCCTTCGGCCCAACTGGCCTATGCCGCCCAGTTTAAACTAGTCCCATTTGCCTGCGTTTGGCCCATATCCTTCCATATCTATCCCATCCATGCACCTGTCTAAATGTTTTAGATTAGATTACATTACAGTGTGGAAACAGGCCCTTTGGCCCAACAAGTCCACACCGACCCGCCGAAGCGCAACCCACCCATACCCCTACATTTACCCATTACCTAACACTACAGGCAATTTAACATAGTCAATTCACCTGGCCTGCACATCTTTGGACTGTGGGAGGAAACCGGAGCACCCGGAGGAAACCCACGCAGACACGGGGAGAATGTGCAAACTCCACACAGTCAGTCGCCTGAGGCGGGAATTGAACCCGGGTCTCTGGCGCTGTGAGGCAGCAGTGCTAACCACTGTGCCACCGTGCCGCCCATTTCTTAAATGACAAAATTTTAGTTGCCATTCCAGACCGCTCTGGGAGAAAATTGCCCCTCTGGACCCTTTTGTATCTCTCCTCTCTCACCTTAAATCCATGCCCTCTTTAGATTTTCCTACCATGGGGAAAAGCCCGTCGGTTATCTAATTTATCTCTGATTCTCATGATTTTATAGACCTCTATAAGGTCACTTCTCAGTCTCCTACACTGCAGGGAAAAATGTCCCAGCCTATCCAACCTCTCCTTATAACTCCAACCTGCCAGTTCAGGTAGCATCCTAGTCAAGCTTTTCTGCATTCTTTCTCGTTTACTAATATCTTTTCTACAGGAGAGTGATCAGAACTGCAAATGTGGCCTCACTCATGTTGATTTATAAATTCATGAGGGGCATGGGTAGGGTGAATAGTCAGGGTCTTTTCCCCACGGTAGGGGAGTCCAAAACTAGAGGACATCGGTTTAGGGTGAGAGGGGAAAGATTTAAAGAGACCTGAGGGGTAACATTTTCACGCAGAGGGTGGTGCGTTATGGAATGAGCTGCCAGAGGAAGACTGGTACAATTACAACATTTAAAAGGCATCTGGATGGATACATGAATAGGAAGGGTTTAGAGGGATATGGGCCAAATGGTGGCAAATGGGACTGGATTAATTTAGGATATCTGGTCAGCATGGACCTGTTGGACTGAAGGGTCTGTGTCCATGCTGCACAGCCCTATGACTCTGTCTGACTCAGAGGCGAGAGAGCTACCCACTGACCAAGGCTAATGTTGATGCTTTTATCATGAAACTTGTGATGTGAGAAACAAGATCTGTTTTAAAATTAGTAGCATCCCCACACTGTACTCACAGTGAAATGCCAGGTACACTCTGTGTGGGGTGGATAGTAACTGGGGAAAAATGGTGTGCTCGCATTTCCTTGGATGTTCCAACCTTCTGTCAATGTGATATTCCTGGAACAGTCTGGAATTAAAAGTGACAAAGGTTTAAATCGCACAGCTCATCTGCAGATGTTCAGGACAACACCAAGTACTTCCCATGTCAGGTATATCATCTCCCGACAGAGCTCTACATTGTTTTCAAACGAACGCAGCACTGTTGCCTCACAGCGCCAGAGACCCGGGTTCGATTCCAGCCTCGGCCGACAGTCTGTGTGGAGTTTGCACATTCTCCCCGTGTCTATGCGAGTTTCCTCCGGGTGCTCCCGTTTCCTCCCACAGTCCAAAGACGTACAGGTTCGGGTGGATTAGCCATGCTAAAGTGTAGGCTAAGTGGGTTGGCCATGGGAAATGTGAGGTTACAGGGATATGCTGTGGCGGAGGGGGTTGTGGTTGGGATACTCCTCAAAGGGTCAGTTCAGACTCATTGGGCTGAATGGCCTCTTTCTGCTCTGTAGGGATTCTATGAAATCTCTGAACACAAAGACATTTCTCTTATCTTTGCCATTAATCTCTCAGTTACAATTTTACATTGTTTCTTACTCCCTGACCGATAATGTCACTGGAAGGTGGCCATTTTATGTGATCCACACAGTTGATCGACTACGAAATGGTGGGCAGGCTGATAGCTGCTCCATTTGGTAACACTGAAGCGAGAGATGTCCTGTGCCAAGGCCTGGACCAGGCCTTTGAGTATTTGATGCCTCTGACCCACTCTGAGGGTTGATTTATTTGTCCCAAGTGTCTCCAAGAGCTGCCCCTAATGACTCAGTGACCACCCACAATCCAGCTTTCTCCGTTTTCTGCCACACAGACCGGAATCATGAACTTTGGCTGAGCCTTGAAGTGTGAGTTGGGCCCTGATTCTCTTACCGAGCATCGGCATGGCCTGTGCAGTTAGCCGAAATGGGTCGTAGTAACTGTACTGTCCTTGCCTCCATATGATTGACATCACATTGGATGATGAGAATATTTCCACCACAGGTTCTTTCCAGCTGCATTTGTAGATTCTGGAACCGAGGGAGAGACAGAGACAGAGACAGAGACAGAGACAGAGACAGAGACAGAGAGACATTGAGAGAGAGACAGAGAGAGAGACAGAGAGAGAGACAGAGACAGAGACAGAGTCAGAGACACAGAGAGAGAGAGAGAGAGAGACACACACAGAGACAGAGAGACAGAGAGACAGAGACAGAGAGACAGAGAGACACACAGAGAGACACACAGAGAGACACACAGAGAGACACAGAGAGAGACACAGAGAGACAGAGAGAGAGAGAGAGAGAGAGAGAGAATTGTGTCAATGTAATGGGTAGAGAGGACACCACAGGGAATGGGATCAAACAGTTTATGATTGCCCCACCCATTCACAAGATTCAATAGGATTACACACAATTGTAGAAAGCAGAAACATAATCAGGTCATACAATATAATCAAGGTTGATCATCCCACGAGATAAATGCTGCAGAAACAGGTTATTCAGTCCAATCAGTCTATGTCAGTGTTCATTGTCCAATCATAGCATCCCGACAGTCCTGATAAAGGCCATTCAGTAAGATCCAGATCAATTTGCACCCTAACTGCACCAACCCACCTTGGTTCCCTTACCCTTATTAACCTTAGCTAGCGTGGCAATCCTCAGGGTAGCGTCCTAGGCCCAACCATCTTCAGCTATCTCATCCTCCATTATAATATCTGCAGTGGGGACCTTCTCTGATGATTGCACAATGTTCGGGATCATTCGCAACTCCTCAGATACTGTGACAGTCTGTGTCCATATGCAACAAGACCTGGAGTGATCCAGGCTTGGATTGGTAAATAACAAGTGACCTTTATACCACAAAAATGTCTGCCATTGACCATCTCCAACAAGAGAGACTCTAGCCATTGCCCCTTGACATTCAATGGTGTTGCCATCACTGAATCTTCCACAATCAACATTCTGGGGGTTAATCTTGATCAGAAACTCAACTGGACTCACCATATAAATACAACAGCTGCAAGAGCAGGTCAGAGGCTAGGAATCCTGCTGCTCCTGACTCCCCAGATCCTATCAACTGTCCACAAGGCACAAGTCAGGGGGTGTGAAGGAATACTCCTCACTTGCCTGGATGGGCGCAGCTCCAACAACACTCAAGAAGCTCAACACCATCCAGGACAAAGCAGCCTGCTTGTTTGGCACCACATCTACCAGCATCCACTCCCTCTACATTGATGCTGAGCAGCCTTGTGCACCATCTGCAAGATGCACTACAGAAATCTGCCAAAGATGATCCTTCCAAACCCACAACCTCTCCCACCCAGAAGGACAAGGGCAGCAGATACACGGGAAAACCACTCCCTTCAAGTTCCCCTCCAAGCCTCTCACCCTCCTGACTTGGAAATATATCGCCGTTCCTTCACTGTCGCTGGGTCAAAATCCTGGAATTCCCTCCCCAACGGCATTGTGGGTATCCTGACAGCACGTGGACTGCAAAGGCTCAAGAAGGCAGCTCCCTTCTCAAGGACAACTCATGAGGGGCACACCCATAACCCATGAAGCGATAAAAAAAGATCCATTTTAGATTTGAAACTGAAGATTGACACTCATTGTTTTGTGTCTCGGGATGGTGTTTCCAGAGAGACAACACCTTTGGCATAAAGAAGTCACAACCAACTCTAATTTTAAAGACTGCCTCCCACCCCCTTTAGGGTTTGGTCTCCTGCCCTCATAACCCCTTTTCTTCCTGGTATATCAGACTTTTATAAAGATCTGTCTTTACAGGTTTTTCGCTCACATAGCAACCAGCAAGAGCCATGATGCCTTAGTCCACATACGCGAGGGGAAGACAGAAAAACTCACGACGTCAAGAGTGTGTAGCCACTGGTTGCCACCTCGTTGTAGACTGCGATCCAATCACTGCAGCCGATGAGTACCCATTCAACCTTCAGTTTAATCAGGAGCCCGGGTGGGCCCTGCAGGTGCCAGTAGCAACTCTTGGTGTCCGACTCCGGCCCTTTGAGTACTGTGCTTTGGTCAGCGCTGACATAGCTATAAGTGTGACAATCTGAAGGAAGCAAGACACACAAGAAACCGTCAGTCCTCGAGGATTTGATTTATTCCTGCCACATGTACCGAGATACAGTGAAAAGAATTGTTCTGCATGCAATTCTGGCAAACCATACCTTACATAGGTACATCAGGGTAATAGAACAGAATGCAGAATATAGTGTTACAGCCAGAGAGAAGGTACAACAGAAAGATCAACTCTAATATATGAGAGGTCCATATATAAGTCTGATTACAGTGGGGAAGAAGCTGTTCTTGAATCTGTTAGTACTTGTTTTCAAACTTCTGTATCTTCTGCCCAATGCAAGAGGGTGGAAGAGAGTATAACCGGGGTTCTGATTGCTCTGTTATAGGAAGGATTTTATTAAACTGGAGAGGGTTCTGATAAGATTTACCAGGATCTTGCCAGGTCCAACTTAGTCCATGCCGACCATAATCCCAAACTAAACCAGTACCATCTGCCTACTGTTGGCCCATCTCCTTCCAACCCTTTCCTATTCATGTACTCATCTAAATGTCTTGGAACTGTACCCACATCCACCACTTCCTCACAATGTTCATTCCACACACGAACCACGATCTGTATAAATAAGTTGCCCCTCATGTCCTTTTTAAATCCTTCTCCTCTCACCTTAAAAATATGACCCCTAGTTTTGAAGTCCCCCACCTTAGGGAAACCCTTTGCTGTTTACCTTATCCATGCCCCTCATGAACTTGTAAACCTCTATGAGGTAAGCCCTCAACCTCCCACGCTCCAGCGAAAAAAGTCCCAGCTCTCCTCATAACTCAAACCCTCCATTCCTGGCAACTTCCTGGCAAATCTTATCGGAACCCTCTCCAGTTTAGCAAAAGGCTTCCTATAACAGAGTGACCACAATTACACACAGCACTCCAGAAGAGACCTTACCGACTTCCTGTACAACCTCAACATGCGACCCAACCCCTATACTCAAAGGTCTGAGCGATGAAGGCGAGTGTGCTAAACGCCTTCTTATCCAGCCTGTCTACCTGTGACGCAAATTTCAAAGAATTACTTAGTGCTCATTTCCTGGTGTGGAACTTAATGCTCAGAGATGGGCTTGGTGCCTATGACTGCTGAGGCTGAGCCAAGACCTGGGGGATGGCAGGGTCACCCAGGGAGGTTACAAAAGGCTTATTGCTGGAGTATCAGCTCAGCTAAAAGTGTCATAGTCATAGTACAGCACGGAAACAGACCCTTCGGTCCAACCCGTCCATGCTGACCAGATATCCCAACCCAATCTAGTCCCACCTGCCAGCACCCGGCCCATATCCCTCCAAACCCTTCCTATTCATATACCCATCCAAATGCCTCTTAAATGTTGCAATTGTACCAGCCTCCACCACATTCTCTGGCAACTCATTCCAGACACGCACCACTCTGTGTAAAAAAAGTTGCCCCTTTGGTCTCTTTCATATCTTTCCCCTCTCACCCTAAACCTATGCCCTCTAGTTCTGCACTTCCCGACCCCAGGGAAAAGACTTTGCCTATTTACTCTAACCCCTCATAATTTTGTAAACCTCTATAAGGTCACCCCTCAGCCTCCGAAGTTCCGGGGAAAACAGTCCCAGCCTGTTCAGCCTCTCCCTATAGCTCAAATCCTCCAACCCTGGCAACATCCTTGTAAATCTTTTCTGAACCCTTTCAAGTTTCACAATATCTTTCCGATAGGAAGGGGATCAGAGTTGCATGCAATATTTCATCAGTGGCCTAACCAATGTCCAGTACAGCCACAAC
Organism: Chiloscyllium plagiosum; assembly: GCF_004010195.1. Lineage (NCBI taxonomy): Eukaryota > Metazoa > Chordata > Chondrichthyes > Orectolobiformes > Hemiscylliidae > Chiloscyllium > Chiloscyllium plagiosum. Next base: position 14,418,297 of record NC_057748.1, on the reverse strand, counting down.
ATGACCTCCCAACTGCTGTTGTAGAGATCTACAGCACAGAAAAAGGCTCCTTGGCCCATTGAGTCTGTGCCAGCCCAAACCAACCACCTATCCCTATTTTCCAGCACTTGAGTGCTTTGGGAAGCATCTAAATACTTCTTCAAGAGGGTTTCTGCCTTCTACCTCCCTCACAGCCAGGGAGCTCCAGATTCCCACCAACCTCTGGGTGAAACAAAAGCTCCTCCCATCCCCCTCAGCCTCCTCACGCTGGCCTTAATATCAGCACTGCCTGGTCATTGATCCTCCTGTCAAGGAGGAAACATCCTTCCTGTCTACCCGGTCTATGCCCCTCATAATTTTATCCATCTTAGTCATGTCTCCCCTCAGTCTCCTCTGCTCTGAGGAAGACAATTCCAGTCTGTCCAATGCCCCTCCAAGTTTTCAGCCCAGGCAACATCCTGGTAAAACCTCCTCTGCACCCCTCTCCCAGTGCTATCACATCACTCCAGTAATGTGGATTCCGGATTGCACGCAGTACTCTAGCTGTGATCTCACCAACATTTTATGCAGCTCCAGAATAGCCTCCCTGCTTTTAAACTCTGTCTCTCAGCGAATGAAGTCAAGAATCCCATTTGCCCATCAAGTTGTAAATTATAAGTTGTGTTGTAACTCAATACAACATAGAATTCCATTACCTGTTGCTGCTGTCAATATTTTCAAATCTCTTCTTGACATTTCTGTAAAATGAAGAAAAAGACAAAGATTATTAAAGTCAGTGCCTTTTTTTTTTAAAACAGTGGAGGCAACAGAGGATAATCCTTGCTGCCAGAGAGAAAATCCTGGAGTGACTATTCTGTTCAGTCTTAAGGGGAGCCTCCAAAAACAACAACAGCTTGCATTTATGCAGCATCTTTAAGATGTTGCTGAATGTGAGAAACGTTGGTGAAGATTTTCTTTCTTACATTCATGAATGCATAATGGCAATGTCTCAGCCAAATCAGAGTCAACTTGCCAACCAATCAACATCCCTTTCTCCTTAGTAGAAATTCTTGTGATCATTTGAAATTTGGCATTCTTGCATTGATCCTGACGAGTGTAAGATGAAAAGCTTCAAGACTCAAGTTCTTGAGGAAGATTATTGAAAATAAGTTAACGCTGAGCCAGAGAAGGTGCTGTTAGGGCAGGGGACTAAAATACTGGTCAAAGACATAATTTTAAAGGAACAACTTTAGGCATGTGTGAGATTGAGAAGTGGAGTGGTTTAGGATGGGAATTCCAACCCTCAACATCCACATACCTTAGGTCATGACTGGTCCATTTGGATGGATGACATATGATCATGGGCCAGAGAAAGTTAACCCAAAGCGATAATTTCAGATTTTTTTTATTCACTCACAGAATGAGGATGTCACTGCTTAGGTCAGCATTTCTTGCCCATCCTAGCAGGCAGTTATGAGTCAACCACATCACTGTGGGTCTGGAATAACATGTAGGTCAGACCAGGTAAAGATGTCTAAAGGACACTAGTGAACCAGATGGGTTTTTCCAACAATGGATTCATGGACTTCATCAGACTCTTAATTCCAGATATTTTAAAAATGAACTCAAATTTCACCACCTACTGGAGCAGGATTTGAATCCAGGTCCCCATATCAGTACCTGGGTCTCCAGATTAACAGTCCAGTGATAATACCACTTGGCTATCACCTCCTTGCTCTAGGGGGATAGATGGGGAAGGGAGAGAGAGTCTAAGTTCAGTGTTGGCATGAATTCATTTGGGACTGAATTTGTCGATTGTTTCAACACTGGTATAATTTTCCAATACCAACAATCTGACAATTATTTCACATGTGCAATATTAAATCAACGTTAAATAAAACCTCCTATTATGTTTAAACCTTTGTTTTTCTTGCACAATATATTCTTCATTTAATTTTGTTTCTCATTGTTCGATTCTTTTAGGTTTTTCTTGATAATTATTTTAGACATATTTATGAGGCACATTGCTAGTGTATATCCCCCCAGGTGTCAGCAACATGCAGTCTTTCATCACCAAGGAGATGATTGGTAACTGGAACCCAGTGTTGGGGAGAGTAGTTGAGTGTAACAGACAGCTCATATGCAAAACAACCACTGAACATTTGTAAGGTAATCATACTGATTTGTTTGTTTGGAAACAAGGTCGATGATGTGAATACACAGATTGGCCATGGTCTAACTGAATCATAGAATGTCATCAAGCTATCATTTGACCTTACAGTTTCATATTTCTACCTCAATTCTGTCTCCTGATGCCTGATTGAAAGCAATGTGCTTAGTCTCTGATTAAAACCTAGATCGATGGTTAGGGTAGAGGAGTATGGGGTGTTGAGAAGTCTTGTTGAGGTTGTACAGGACATTAGTGAGGCCTCTTCTGGAATACTGTGCCCAGTTCTGATCATCCTGTTATAGGAAGGATATTATTAAGCTGGAGAGGGTTCAGAAAGGATTTACCAGGATGTTGCCAGAAATGGAGGATTTGGGTTGTAAGTAGAGGCTTCATAGAATCATAGAGATGTACAGCATGGAAACAGACCCTTCGGTCCAACCTGTCCATGCTGACCAGATATCCCAACCCAATCTAGTCTCACCTGCCAGCACCCGGCCCATATCCCTCCAAACCCTTCCTATTCATATACCCATCCAAATGCCTCTTAAATGTTGCAATTGTACCAGCCTCCACCACTTCCTCTGGCAGCTCATTCCGTACACGTACCACTCTCTGTGTGAAAAAGTTGCCCCGTAGGTCTCTTTTATATCTTTCCTCTCTCACCCTA
>NC_057748.1:14406585-14414735 GCF_004010195.1 Chiloscyllium plagiosum | reverse complement strand
GGATTCCCTCCAACAACTTGCCCACCACTAAGGTCAGGCTCACCGGTCTATAGTTCCCTGGCTTGTCTTTACCCCCCTTCTTAAACAGTGACACCACGTTTGCCAATCTCCAGTCTTCTGGCACCTCACCTGTGACTATCGATGATACAAATATCTCAGCAAGAGGCCCAGCAATCACTTCTCTAGCTTCCCACAGAGTTCTTGGGTACACATGATCAGGTCCTGGATAGGGTGGGACTTTTTTCACTGGAACTTGGGAGATTGAGGGTTGAACTTACAGAGGTTTATAAAGTCATCAGGGGTGTAGATAAAGTGACTTTTCCCTTGCGTGGGGAATTTCAAGACTAGGGGGCATATTTTTAAGGTGAGAAGAGACATGAGGGACAAGGTTTTTTTTATACAGAGAGAGGTCCATATGTCGAATGAACTGCCAGAGGGAGTGGTGGATGCGGGTACAGTTACAAAGTTTAAAAAGCATTTGGATAAGTTCATGAATATGAAAGGTTTGGAGGGATATGGGGCAAACACAGGCAGGTGGGACTAGTTTGGGATCATGGGTGGCATGGACTGGTTGAACTGAAAGGTTTGTTTCTGAGCTGAATGACTCTATGACTCTATGGTTATACTAACAACAATTGGGTCTGGCAACCTGGCTACTTAGCGGAGAAAGTGAGGACTGCAGATGCTGGAGATCAGAGCTGAAAATGTGTTGCTAGAAAAGTGCAGCAGGTCAGACAGCATCCAAGGGGCAGGAGAACGTCGATTATCCTGCTCCTTGGATGCTGCCTGACCTGCTGTGCTTTTCCAGCAACACATTTTCAACCTGGCTACTTAGAATGGTACCACCAATCCTTCTTCCTGTATTGGTCTAGATTTAGTAGTTGGTGCTGAAGGATGAACCAAAACTATTAAGAGTTAGAGTCAGAGTTGTACAGCACGGAAACAGATCCTTTGGTCCAATTCAACAATGCTGACCAGATATCCCAATCCAATCTAGTCCCATTTGTCAGCACTTGGCCCATATCCCTCTAAGCCCTTCCTATTGATAAACCCATCAAATTTTGTAATTGTACCAACCTCCACCACTTCCTCTGGCAGCTCATTCCAAACACACACCATCCTTTGTGTGAAAACGTTACCCCTTAGGTCCCTTTTAAATAGATCCCCCTCACCCTAAATCTATGCCATCTACCTCTGGTCTCCCTCCACCTTAGGGGAAAAGACTTTGTCTATTTACCCTATCCATGCCACTCATTACTTTATAAATCTCTATAAGGTCACCCCTCAGCCTCCGACGCTCCAGGGAAAACAGCCCCTCCTTATAGCTCAAATCCTCCAACCTTGGCAACATCCTTGTAAATCTTTTCTGAACCCTTTCAAGTTTCACAACATCCTTCGTATGGAGGTGGGGGGAGACCAGAAATGCACACAATATTCCAAAAGTGGCCTAACTAATGTTCTGTACAGCCGCAACATGACCTCCCAATTCCTATACACAATACACTGACCAGTAAAGGAAAGCATACCAAACACTTTCTTTGCTATTCATTGCTTCACTACCTATTGTTTTGCAAGAGAATGTGGTTTATTTCTTTTCTGTAACTGTATAAAAGTTATAGCAACTAAAACGGGTGTAGGTGTAGAGGGAGCTGGGTACACATATGTGCAGATCATTGAAGGTGGCAGTACAGGTGGGGAGAGCAGGAAGTAAAGCAGACCAGTCCTGGGCTTTATTAATAGGGCATATTGTACAAGAGCGGGGAGGTCATGTTGAATTTGTACAAGATCATTGCTTAACTTCAGCTGGAGTATTGTGTATAGTTGTGGGCCACACTAGGATGTGGTGAGAGAAAGTGCAGAAATGATTTACAGGATTGGTTCCAGGAATGAGAAACCACAGCTCTGGGGACAGATTGAAGAAGGTGAGACTGTCCTCCTTGGAGAGAAGGAGGCTGAGAAGAGATCCGATTGAGGCTTCCAACATTGTGAGCGTCCTGGTCAGTGCAGATCGGGTGTTTCCGCTCGTGAAAGAAACAAGAGTGAGATGGCACAGATCGAAAGTGATGTGGAAATGAAAGAAGGGTGATGTGAGGGAAAACAAAACTCTCTCACACAGTTAGGGTCTGAAACGCACTGCCTGGAAATGTGGTGGAGGAAGGATCTATCGAGGCATTCAGGAGGGTATTGGTGACTACTCGCGTAGAAATAGTGTACAGGCATGTGGAGAAAAGGTAAGAGGTTAACACTAGGGGTTAGAACTGGTGCAGGAACGATGGATTGAATGGCCTCCTGCTACACTATATTCTGTGATTAACTCTGAGACATATGAACTGTTACTAAGAGGAGGGAAGGAAGACATGTCAGTTTCTATGAGGCCACCATCTGCCAAACTCTAACTGCTCATTGCTTCACACATTCGCTACATTATCTCTCAGAGAGATGGAAGTCTCAGTTTAATTCAGATCAACACTTATACATCCATTGCCTTATACAATACAAACATCATCAGAGAACTTTCCAAACTGCATAGAAAGAGACCATTAGGCCCGTTGAGTTTGCATTGACCCTCCAAAGAGCATCCCATCCTATCCTTATTAACTGCCACCTTGGGAATAAGATGAGATGAATCCGGATAGCATGCTTCCATGTTTTGTTGCATGTTTCTGGATTTCTCCCCCTGGGCAATTTCCCATGGCCAATCCACCTAGCCTGTACAGCTTTGGACAGTGGAAGGAAACCCAAGCAGACACAGGGAGAATGTGCAAACTCCACACAGACAGTCACCCAAGGGTGGAATTGAACCCAGGTCCCTGGTGCTGTGAGGCAGCAGTGCTAACCACTGAGCCACCGTGCCACCTGGGGAGACACTGCGACAATGGCAAGGTCCTCACAACAGAATGGAGACGGGCTGTGGCTCGATGATGCTACATTAGGGAGACATTCCAAAGTTTGGCTTGAACTGCCTGGCGAGAGTGAGAAACAAATGCTGCACCTCCTGTCTGGAGGTTTCGAATCATGTTCCAGTTTATAAAATCATGGATAGCATAAATAGACAAGGTCTTTTCCCTGGGGTGGGGGGAGTCCAGAACTAGGGGCATAGGTTTATAGTGAGAGGGGAAAGATATGAAAGGGACAACTTTTCCACACTGAGGGTGGTGCACGTATGGAATGAGCTGCCAGAGGAAGTGATGGAGGTTGGTACAATCTAAAAGGCATCTGGATGGGTATATGAATAGGAAGGGTTGAGAGGGGTATGGGCCAAGTGCTGACAAATGGGACTAGATTAAGTTAGGATATCTGGTTGGCATGGATGAGTTGGACTGAAGGGTCTGTTTCCGCACTCCATAACTCTAAGAGGCATTGAGGAAAGCAGATTTAATAGGGCAAATGCCACTTTTCCCCATTGCATGGCTCCTGGTTTCTCGGAGGCACTCTTTGGACTAGCCAGCTTTGGTCTCAAAGAAATACAAACAGAGGTATGGACTCAGGCATGACTTCCTCAGATTGTGAAGGGGAAGAGAAAAATGCACATTCGTTGGACGAGCAAAAGGGTGAAAGGAATAAGTCTGAGCCCGTGAGAGGGAAATGGGAACGAGAGGAAATCTCTCAGCTTCTTTGAGTCCAAACAGTTCAATCAGGGTTGACCTGTGTCTTAATTTATATTCCCCACCTTATCACTGTAATTAATATCCTTGATTTACAGGCAGCTATCAGAAACCACACGTTGAAACAAAATGACATGGGATTACTGACTGGTTACTGAGGTGGATGCTGTCTTGATCTGATAGCCAGTCGATTCAGTCAGGAAATAATTGTTGAGAGTCGACTTCACCAAATCCATGGTCAGGTTCTTCAGCTGCTTCTCTGTAACTCGGAAGTCTATCCAGAAGTAAGCCAACAGGCTACCTTTACTGTCGGGGCAGACGAGAAACAGTAAATAATTAAAAAGTTCATGGATCCCGTTGCCGTAATCCAATGTGAATTTTAAGGAAGAAAAAGACTCGCAAATGATTCAACAACCAAGTTGCATTCACGTAGCACCTTTAACACCCATAGGTATACGACAGGAGCATCAGCAGACCACATTTGGTGTTCAGCCACATGGGGTGACATTAGGGCAAGTGGTTAAAAGCTTGATCAATTAAATGGTGGGTGTAAGGAGCATCTTAAACAGGGAGAAGGAGCTCAAGAGGACTAGGAAGGGAATTGCAGAGCAGAGATCTGAAGCAGATGAAGACAAAGTGAAGGCCTGGTGGCATGGTAGCTCAATGGTTAGCACTGTTGCCTCACAGCTCCAGGGATCCAGGTTTGATTCCCACCTTGGGCGACTGTCCATGTGAAGTTTGCATGTTCTCCCTGTGTCTGCCTGGGTTTCATCCCACAGTCCAAAGATGTGCAGGTTGGGTGGATTGGCCATGTTAAATTGACCATATTGTTCAGGGATGTATAGGCTAGATGCATTAGTCAGGGGAAATGTAGACTAATAAGGTAGGGGAATGGGTCTGGGTGGGTTACTCTTCACAGGGTCAGTGTGGGCTTGTTGGGCCAAAGGGCATGATTCCACACTGTAAGGGTTCCCTATAAACAAACCATCGAATAACAGTGCAGATAAGCTATTGGGTCTGTACTGACCCTCTGAAGAGCATCCCACCACTCACCCTGTAATTAACGTAGTTAGTCCACCTAACCTGCACACTACCGGACAATTTCCCTTGGCCAATCCACAAAGCCTGCAAGTCTTTGACCTGTGGGTGGAAACCAGAGCACCCAGAGGAAATCCATGCAGACACAGGGAGAACATGCAAACTCCATGCAGACAGGGTGGAATTGAACCCAAGTCCCTGGCGCTGTGAGGCAGCAGTGCTAACTAACCACAGAGCCACCCCGTAGCTTGTGATTAAGCTGACCCTTTACAAGGGCCTGAGGTGCGGAGTCATCTATTGACATGAAAAAACACAAAGATGATTAGCAGGAGTAAATACCCAAAGTTTCCCAAAGAGTCACTCTTTTACCAAGCATGCTGAACAGAGAGGTGACCAAGCTTGAAGGAATTTTCCTTCTCCTAAATTTGGACATGCTGGTCTTGGACTGGGGTGTACAAAGATAAAAATCACACCACACGAGGTTATAGTCCAACATGTTTATTTGGAAGCACTAGCTTTCGGAGCGCTGCTCCTTCATCAGGTGGTTGTGGAACAGGACCAGAAAAATTTATTGCAAATGTTTACAGTGTGATGTCACTGAAATTATATATTGAAAAAGACCTGGATTGTCCGTTAAGTCTCTCATCTTTTAGAATGACCATGTTGGTTTCAGTTCTTTCATAAGTAAATCATAAAACTTTTTTAAAGTTACATTCTCAAGTGCACTTTAACGATTGGTCAGGTAGGCGAAAGTGAAGGCAGCAGATGCTGGAGATTAGAGTCCAGAGTGTGGTGCTGGTAAAGCACAGCAGGTCAGGCAGCATCCGAGGAGCAGGAGAGTCGACATTTTGGGCAAAGGCCCTTTAACAGGAATGAGACTGGGAGCCTCGGGGGTGGAGAGACAAATGGGAGGCGGGAGGGGCTGGGGGGGGGGGGGAGAAGGGGAAATGAGGAAACTGGTGAAATCTACATTGATACAATGGGGTTGGAGGGTCCCGAAGCGGAAGATGTGGCATTATTCCTCCAGGCGTTGGGTGTTAATCGAGTGGCGATGGAGGTGGCCCAGGACCTGCATGTCCTTAGCAGAGTGGGAGGGAGAGTTAAAGTGTTCGGCCACGGGGCAGTGGGATGGATTGGTGTGGATGTCCCGGAGATGTTCTCTGAAGTGCTCTGCGAGAAGGCGTCCAGTCTCCCCAGTGTAGAGGAGACCGCATCGGGAGCAACAGACACAGTAAATGATGTGTGGAAGTGCAGGTGAAACTTTGATGGATGTTGAAGGCTCCTTTGGGGCCGTGGACGGAGGTGGTGTGGGCGCAGAGTTTGCAATTCCTGTGGTGGCAGGGGAAGGTGTGGGAGGGGAGGGTGGGTTGTTATGGGGCATGGACCTAACGAGAGGAGGGAACGGTCTTTACAGAAAGCAGATAGGGCTGGGAAGGGAATTATATCACTGGTGGTGGGGTCCATTAAAGACCACAATTTCCCCTCCCACGTGGTTGATGATGCCCTCCAGTTCATCTCATCCACTTCCCGCAACTCCACCCTCGCACCACTCACGCCCCACCCCCCCAACAACTGCAATAAGGACAGAGTCCTCCTGGTCGTCACCTTCCACCCCACCAACCTCCGTATACATCGCATCATCCTCCGCCATTTCTGCCACCTACAAACAGACCCCAACAGAGATATAGTTCCCTCCCCACTTCTATCCGCTTTCCACACAACAATTAACAGACAGGAGTGTTCCCTCCTAGTTGGAGAACACTTCAGTGGTCCAGGACATTCGACCTTGGACATTCAGGTGACCATTCTCCAAGGCGGACTTTGGGACAGGCAACAACGCAAAGTGGCTGAGCAGAGGCGGACAGCCAAGTTTGGTATCCATGGCGATGGCATCAACCGGGACCTTGGGTTCATATCACACTACAGGTGACCCCATTGCACTATACACACACACAGACAGACGGACACAGACACACACACAAAGACACAGACACTCCTACACACACACTCTGACAGACACAGACTCCTACAGATCCATACACTCACACAGACACACTCTCATACACAAGCTCTCTCTCTCATACACTCACACATACACTCCCACACTCTCACACACCCTCTCACAGACCTTTACACCTTTACACACTCACTCACACACATGCACACACTCTCATACCCTCCCGCCTCACACTCACCCACATGCACACACACACACATATAAGTTTGTGGGGTGAATTTGAACTTGCAGTATTACATTTTATTTTACTCAAAAACTGCATGAATCCATGTAAGCTTCTGTAAATCTGTTTTTTAAATTAGTATCAGATTGAACATTTTGACACAGACAGCCTTACACAGGGCACCTCACACCTACAATACATTACCTGGGCCAACATGACACCAATTGTTAAAGTTCACTTGAGAATGTAACTTTTAAAAAGTTCTGTGATTTACATATGAAAGAACTGAAACCAAAATGTTCATTCTAAAAGATGAGAGATCTAACAAACAATCCAGGTCTTTTTCAATATATAATTTCAGTTACATCACACTGTAGACTTTTGCTATAAATTCTGTGTCTTATGATCTTATACTCCACAACCACCTGATGAAGGAGCAGCGCTCCGAAAGCTAGTGCTTCCAAATAAACCTGTTGAACTACAACCAGCTGTTGTGACTTCGGACTTTGACCACCACAGTCTAACACTGGCACCTCCACATCTTGATTGATCGAGGGTGTGAAACACACAAATGAGTTGGACATAAACCTTGTGTCTCTGTGAGGTTATGAGTTTCCAACTCCGATTATTCATCATCGGTGTGTACCCAGTTGTCTGGTGACTTTGGTAGTTGGCTCGAAGCTAACACATTTACGAAACGGTTTCCTTACCCGAAAGTGAAGACCCTTGACTTGTTGTAGTACGACTTGATGTCTGACGAGGTGAAAGCTTCTTTGACCTAAGAGAGAAACGTTTGCACCAAACTTAGCCAATCATTCTTTTCATGTGATGGTAGGGTTTAATGAATATATATCTCAGTGTGCCCTAACACTCTGTGAGGAAGTTGGAACATCGAAAACACAGAGCAACAAGTTCTGCAGCCTTACCATCGTGCATAGTCTGTTATGAAAGACTGTGTAAAAGTACAGGCAGACCCTGGGGGCACGCGGGCTCAGTGTTTAGCACTGCTGCCTAACAGTGCCAGCCACATGGGTTCAATTCCACGCTTGAGTGACTGTCTGTGTTGAGTTTGCATGTTCTCCCTGTGCCTGCGTGGGCTTCTTCCCAACGATGTGCTGGTTAGGGGAATTGATCATTCTAAACTGCCCACTGTGTCCAGGGATGTGCAGGCTAGGTGGGTTAGACATGGGATACGCTGGGTGATTGACCTTCTGAAGAGGAGCATCCCACCAAATGTGGGCTGAATGGTCTGCTCGGATACTGTAGGGATTCTACGGTTCTATGACCCTGGGTTGTGAATGGAGTCTGCGTGCAGGACGGAAGAGGA
>NC_057748.1:14329815-14406085 GCF_004010195.1 Chiloscyllium plagiosum | reverse complement strand
CTAATCTGAAACCAGATTACCAGGTTACTTATTGCAGACGTTGTCTGATTTGAGACTTCACCGGGGTAGGATTTGAACTCATATAATTCATCTTAGATACTGAAATACTAGCCCAGCCTCATTCCTGATGAAGAGAGCTTATGCTCAAAACATCGATTCTCCTGCTCCTTGGATGCTGCCTGACCGGCTGTGCTTTTCCAGCATCACATTTTCATCAGTGAGTATACCACCAAGCCAGTTTATCGCCCGTGCCTATCAGTACCACACACTCACTTTCCTAATCTTCACACCTCCTAAATGTTGATAATCGATTCCAATCAGCAAACTTTCTCTAACAGCAAAGTGACATTAAAAGTTAAACCCGGTGAACTTTGTGTTTCAGTTAAAAATAAAAGCAACCAATCGTATACGGTTTTATAAGCTCACCTGTTTACCAACTTCCTTCATCTCTGTTTCAAACGTGTCAGTTGCTTTGTCTGCATAATTGCTGTTAAAATCTTTGTTCGTTATGCACAGGCCACCCACAAAGTTTAACGGATATTTGGGATGGTCGACCTTCGGCTTTTCAACTGAGAAGATGATGAAAGAGAAAGTTTCTGTTAGGAAGTTACTGGGTGTGAATGGTTGATTGGTGATTGACATGGGCACCATAAGACCGTAAGAAACAGGAGTGGTAGTAAGGCCATTCGGGCCATCGAGTCCACTCAGCCATTCAATCGTGGCTGATGGGCATTTCAACTCCACTTACCCGCACTATCCCCATATCCCTTAATTCCTTGTGAGATAAAGAATTTATCCATCTCTGCCTTGAAGACATTCAATGTCCCAGCCTCCACTGTGCTCCATGGCAACGAATTCCACAGGGCCACCTCTCTCCAGTTGAAGAAATGTCTCCTCATTTCCGTTCTAAATTGGCCCCCTCTAACTCTAAGGCCATGGGCCCTAGTATCCCCACCTGATGGAAACAACTTCCCAGTATTCACCCTTTCTAAACCATGAATTATTTTGTAAGTTTCTATTAGATCTCCCCTCAATCTTCTAAACTCTAATGAATACAATCCCAGGATCCTCAGCCATGTCAATGACTTCAGTCCAGCTCAGTGTTCCCAGGATCCTCTTTGATGCCACACTTGGTCAAACACTGGCTGGATGATGAAGGCAGTTGTATAGTCATCCAGCACGGAAACAGACCCTTCGGTCCAACCAGTCCATGTCGACCATGTTCCCAAACTAAACTAGTCCCACAGCCTGCGCTTGGTCCATATCCCCCCAAACCTTTCTTATTCATAAATGTTTCTAAATGTCTGTTGAATGTTATAACTGTATCTGCATTCACTAGTTCCTCGGGAAAATCATTCCACTCACTGGGTAAAAAAATTGCTCCTTATTCTTTTTAAAATTCTTCTCCTCTCACCTTAAAAAAGTCTTGAAATCCCCCAGTCTAGGGAACAGACACCTGCTGTTCACCTTCTCTATACCCCTCATGATTTTATAAACCCCAAAAGGTCACCACGCAACCTTCCATGCTCCAGTGAAAAATGTCCCCATCCTCTCCTTATAACTCGAACCCTCCATTCCTGGCGACATCCTGGTAAACCTGTTCTGAACCTTCCCCAGCTTAATGTCCTTCCCGTAAATCAATTCTTGATTTAAATGGGAATCGACGGTTATGGGGAAAAGAAAGTGGAGTTGAGATCAAGATCAGAGTGACAGAGCAGCTGGGCGGAAACAGCTTGGCTCGGGGGAGTGGTTAGATTTGGAGCATTGTTCTTAACCAATGCCATACATCACATGCCTGAGATAGAACTCTGCTAAAATAGCAGCTTAAGATGACAACAGGGAAATATCTGATGGGAGGCATGATAAAGGAGTAGAAAATTATCATACAGTAAGGAAAAAAGTTCATTATAGTAGGAGATTTTCTAATCATAGGATGTGAATTTAATCTCCAATCGCCTCAATGGTGGCTCAGTGGTTAGCACTGCTACCTCACAGCACCAGGGTCCCAGGTTCAATTCTAGCCTTGGGCGACTATCTGTGTGGAGTTTGCATATTCTCCCTGTAGGTTCCCTCAGGGTGCTCCGGTTTCCTCTCACAATCCAAAGATGTGCAGGCCAGCTGAATTGGCTATGCTAAATTGCCCATAGTGCGAGGTGCATTAGTTAGAGGGAAATGGGTCTGGGTGGGTTACTCTTTAGAGGGTCAGTGTGGACTGGTTGGGCTGAAGGGCCTGAATCTAATCTAAAACAAAAAGTCTGGAAAGTAAAGTTAATCTCAGTAATAGTGACCATGACTACCATTGTCACTTGTTGTGAAAAAAACAAACAACTGGTTCACTTGGCTCTGTTAGGGAAGGAAATATACCATCCTTAACTGGCCTGACTTACATGTGACTCCAGGCCCTCAGAGATACAGCTCTTAACTGCCCTCTGAAATGGCCCAGAGCACCTCTCAGGTCAAGGGCAATTAGGGTTGGGCATCGAAAGCTGGCCTTGTCATCACATCACATGAAAGAGTAAAGAGGCAATATTTCTCCGACAGCCCAGAGAGCAGTCCTTCAGGATATAATTGGTTAACCACTTAGGATCTATTAAACTTTCAGTAAATGTTCTTTTGAATACAATTATCCCTATTCATACTTTTCATCTCCCTTCCTTCCCCCACTGTCATTAGCAAAAAAAAAACTCTTTAATATCTCTGCCATATCTTCACATTTAGTAATTAGACCATTGGGCCCATCAGATCTATGCTGGTATTTATCTTCCAAATGAGCATTCTCCGAACCCTCTTCCTCGAACCTCACCAATACCTCCTTCGATAGCTTTCTCCTCTATCTACTTATTTGGTCTGCTCCTTCAATCCCACTTCACTCAACTCAATTAATTATTAACATACATGGGAATCTGGGGGTGTGGGGAACAGATGGGAAAGTAGAGTTCAGACCAAGATCAGATCAATCACGACCTCATTGAAAGGTGGAGTGGACTTGAAGAGTCGAATGCACTTCTCTACTCTTAAATCTTCTATTCTTATTAATTACTCTCTGTGGTAGCAAGTTCCAGAAACTTTTCCTGAATTCCTCTTTGGATATATCAGTCTACTACTGAGCTGTAGTGCTGTTCAGAGGCTGTTTAGCCTATGCTTGAGACATAGATACGGTGGATAGTCAGAGACTTTTTCCCCAGGGTTGACGTTTCAATGACAAAGGGGCACAGGGCCAAGATGAGAAGGGGGGAAAGTTTAAGGGAGATGTGCAAGGGATGTTTTTCATGCAGGGATTGGTAGGAGCCTGGAACGCACTGTCAGAAGGGATGGTGCAAGCAGGCACTTTGGTGACATTGAAGAGGCATCAGGATGGTTACATGAATAGGGAAGATGTAGAGGGATAGGGACCAAATCTATGGCCCCAGAGCATGAGGCAGGACCTGTGGATTACTCCCTAACTAGCACATCATGAGGCTTGAATGATTAACATGGTTAACCTGGTGTAGCCACCATTTGTGATAGGAAGGCGCTGCTGTTACTGAGAGTTCAGAAATGTCAACCTGGGCTGATGCATTCTCAGAGAATCTCCCCCTTGACTGACATTCCCTCTAAACTGTGCGGCGTGCACAGCCACAGCATGGTTCAATGCATTCCCATTGGTGTCGGCATGGCGATGGTGGCATTGACCTCTAGTTCCCCAAGCTATCATTTTTTTTAGTTTAGTTAGAGCCTGGTGATCAGCACAGACTTGGAGGGCCGAAGGGCCTGGCGTATTCTGTACTTCTATTTTTTCTTGTTATTTGATCTATCAAGTCATACAGTCATACAGCACAGAAAACAGACCCTTCAGTCCAACTCTGTGCCGACAAGACATCCCGATCCTGTTTGCCAGCATGCCCTGTGAACCCTTCCTATTCATATACCCACCCAGATGCCTTTTAAAATGTTGTAATTGTACCAGCTTCCACCGCCCCGTCTGGCAGCTCATTCCATGCCCTGCCATAATCTTCCAACCTCAAAACAGGTCACTCCTTCATTGGAGAATAAAGTCGCAGCTTGTTCAGTCATTCCTGATGGCGATAACCTCTCCATTCTCATCTCAGTCTTAGAAATGGCTTTGCCAATTTCTCTGGTGTAGCTAAATACTTTTATAATATGGACAGGAGGATTGCTTGTAATGCTGGAAGCAAGATCTAACCAAGGCTTGACACTAGATTGACATACCTCCTCTCGTGTTCTGTCTGTGCTGTGCACAATCCTGCTGATGTAAACCACGATAATTTTGGGAAAGCAAATCTTAGCAGGACTTATACACTTAATGGTAAGGTCCTAGTAGGTGTTGCTGAACAAAGACCTTGGAGTGCATGTTCATAGCTCCTTCAAAGTGAAGTCACAGGTAGACAGGATCGTGAAGAAGGCTTTTGGTATGCTTTCCTTTATTGGTCAGAGTATTGAGTACAGGAGTTGGGAGGTCATGTTGTGGACGTATAGGACATTGGTTAGGCCACTGTTAGAATATTGCATGCACTTCTGGTCTCCTTCCTATCAGAAAGATGTTGTGAAACTTGAAAGGGTTCAGAAAAGATTGACAAGGATATTGCCAGGGTTGGAGGATTTGAGCTACAGGGAGAGGCTGAACAGGCTGGGGCTGGTTTCCCTGGAGCGTCGAAGGCTGAGGGGTGACCTTATAGAGGTTTACAAAATTATGAGGGGCATGGATAGGGTAAATAGACAAAGTCTTTTCCCTGGGGTCAGGGAGTCCAGAACTAGAGGGCATAGGTTTAGGGTGAGAGGGGAAAGATTTAAAAGAGACCTAAGGGGCAACTTTGTCATGCAGAGGGTGGTACGTGAGCTGCCAGAGGAAGTGGTGGAGGCTGGTACAATTGCAACATTTAAGAGGCATTTGGATGGGTATATGAATAGGAAGGGTTTGGAGGGATATGGGCCGGGTGCTGGCAGGTGGGACTAGATCGGCCTGGACGGGTTGGACCGAAGGGTCTGTTTCCATGCTGTACATCTCTATGACTCTATGACTCCATGAGTCATGGATCTTCCAGGATTGACCAGGAAACTCCAGTGATTAAAGTTTAATATCCTGGATACTGCTGTATATAAAAATCTGGAGGTAACTCTCCCGGAATATTAAACAAAGTCTTATAGCTTTCTCATTTTCTTTTCATTTATTAATTAAAAAATATAAGATCGTAGAATGGTTACCACACAGAGGAAGGCCATTCAGCCAGTCAGGACAATACTGCTTTTCTGAAACCCTTCCCTGTGTTAGGATGCTAAATCCAGCACAACATTCAGTTGACACGGCTGCCTCAGTGGTTAGTATTGCTGCCTCACAGCATCAGGGACCCAGATTTGATTCCACCCTCAGGTTACTGTCTGGGTGGAGTTTGCACATTCTCCCCGTGTCTGCGTGGGTTTCCTCCCATAGCCCAAAGATGTGCAGGTTAGGTGGATTGGCCATGGTAAAATACTGGGTTATAGGGATAGGGCAGAGAGCAGGATGCTCTTCACAGGCCATTCGGCCCATTAAGTCCATATTGGTTGTCCAAAGAGCATTCCACCCTCCTACCTTATCCCTCTAAGCCTGCATTTCTCATGGCTAATTCACCTAACCTGCACAACTTTGGACTGTGGGAGGAAACTGGAATACCCAGAGCAAACGCACACAGACACAGGGAGAATGTGCAAACTCCACACAGACAATCGCCCGAGGCTGGAATCGAACCCAGGTCCCTGGCACTGTGAGGTAGCAGTGCTAACCCCTGAGACATCCACCTCTGAGGTAGGGACACTAGTACTGCACCACAACAGGAGGCATTAGTAAACTAGATGGGGCTAGAATTGCCTTGTGTTTTGAATACAGGCTTTAATTAACCAAATTTGAATTCCACCAGTGGGATTTGAATCTGTGGCTCCAGACCGTGAGGCAGGGCCTGTGGATTACTCCCTAAGGAGCACAATCATGAGGCTTGAATGATTAACATGGTTAACCTGGTGTAGCCACCATTTGTGATATGAAGGTGCTGCTGTTACTGAGAGTTCAGAATTGTCAACCTGGGCTGATGCATTCTCAGAGAATCCCCCCCTTGACCGACGTTCCCTCTAAACTGTGCGGCGTGCACAGCCACAGCATGGTTCTGTGCATTCCCATTGGTGGTCGGCATGGCGATGGTGGCATTGACCTCCAGTTCTGCAAGCTATTGCCGTGCAAGGAAGAAAATTCGAGGGAAGGCTGCTCTTGCCTCCAGTAGGCCGCACCCGGCCAAACAGCCTTTTCCCAGACATTTTGACATTTGAGCGAGAATATAATCCCTTTTTTTGTTTATAAATGTTGCTATGATTTGCTTTCACCTGGATGGGGCTTGGGGCAGGGACTCTGGAGAATAACCTTTCACCTGTTAAGACTCTGGCTCAATCTCAGAAGGATGTCAGCCCCAAGACACTCAGCTGTGCGCCTGCCGCAGTGTCTCACGGTCAACAAGAGAGTGGGACAAATCACCAACAAGGGAGCTGTGTTATTTTGGTGCTGAGAGGTTGTCAAGTCTCTCTTGCTTATCGGTTACCACGGCCACACAACCCCGGACGGGCCTTTCAGGTTTACTTTAGCGATTGATGCCCAGTGATTTACACCTGCTCTCTACGCCCCTGTGGGATCCCTTCTCTTGTTTATCCCACAACATGGTATGACAAACAGAAGCAACGTCCACTGGTGTTGAAAACAAGCAACACAGCATGAGCATCCCTGCCATTGGCTGGGGCTTACCGTGAAAATATTTATTCAGTTGTGACTGAAATAAAAAACTTACGTAGCAGCATATGAGAACATAGAACATTACAGCACAGTACAGGCCCTTCAGCCCTCGATGATGCGCTGGCCTGTGGAACCTACACTATTCCATTATCATCCGTATGTTTAACCAATGACCATTTGGAGCTTTTATATACTCGCATTCTATGATATTGCCTGAGCCTTGCCCCTCACTCAAGCCGTTCTCCACCAAAGGTAGAAATTCTCACTCTTGTTTTCAAATCCCTCAGTGACCTCCCCTTCCCTGTCTCTGCTACCCCCTCCTCTTGCAACTTTCCAAAATCCTGGGTCAAGATCCTGGAATACCCGCTGTAAGGGCATTGTGGGGCAGCTCAGTGGTTAGCATTGCTGCCTCACAGCGCCAAGGACCCAGGTTCGATTCCAGCCTCGGGCGACTGTGCGGGGCGTTTGCACATTCTCCCTGTGTCTGTGCGGGTTTCCTCCCACAGTCCAAAGATGTGCAGGTTAGGTGAATTGGCCATGGGAAATTACCCATAGTGTTAGGTGCATTAGTCAGGAGTAAATGTAGATTTGTAGGGGAATAGGTTTAGGTGGGATACCCTTTGGAGGGTCAGCATGGACTGGTGATCGTGTTTTATTTTATTAGATTACTTACAGTGTGGATACGGGCCCTTCGGCCCAACAAGTCCACACCAACCCGTCGAAGTGCAACCCACCCAGACCCATTCCCCTACATTTACCCCTTACCTAACACTACGGGCAATTTAGCATGGCCAATTCACCTGACCTGCACTTTTTTGGACTGTGGGAGGAAACCGGAGCACCCGGAGGAAACCCACGCAGACACGGGGAGAATGTGCAAACTCCACACAGTCAGTCGCCTGAGGTGGGAATTGAACGCGGGTCTCAGGCGCTGTGAGGCAGCACTGCTAACCACTGTGCTACCGTGCCACCCCTAGGGCCAAAGGTCCTGCTTCCACACTGTAGGGAGTCTTTCTATGCTTCAACCCACATTGGGTGGACTGCAATGGTTCAATCTAGTTACATGACACTATGATGCTATAAATTTTGTGTCTTATGATCATGCCCGACTAGCTACCTGACGAAGGAGCAGCTCTCTGAAAGCTAGTACTTTCAAATAAACCTGTTGGACTATAACCTGGTGTCATGTGGTTCAAGAAGGCAGCTCACTACCACCTCTTCAAGGGTCAACTGGGGATGGGCAATAAATCCTGGCCCAGCCAGCGATTCCCATGTCTCGTGAATGAATAAGAAACAAGACACCAGCACTTTCCCAGTTCTGGCTTCCTCCCCCATGTAGGTTAGACAGGGTGCAGAAAGGGTATTCCCTCTGACTTTAGCGACTAGAACCAGTGGAAGTAGCCTCAGAATAAAAGGCAAATCATTTCGGATTGAGGTGAGGAGGAAGGTCTTCTTGGATGGATCTTTGGAATTTTCTATCCCAGACGTTTGTGGAAGCTGACACATTCTGTAGTTCAAGACAGAAGCTGATCGCTGTTTAGTTGCTAATGCCATCAAAGTATATGGAGGTAGTGCAGGCAAATGACATTGAAACCATCGCTCCTCATGCTGCTCAAAAGTGAAGCAGGCTCGAGGGGCTGAATAGCCCACTTTTACTCCAATACTGCAATGTCCCACCATTGATAGCAGTGTTTTCATACATCAAGACTCAAAGATCTGGCATTCTTCTCTCTAAAACTTTTCTTTTCTTCCTTTAAGATACACCTGTGAATGTTTGCAGCAGGGTTTTTGGCTATGTGGGTGAATATCACCGGGGCGAAGGTTTGCAGGAGGGCATTTTCCTCTGCTTGAAAAATTGGGGGTGAGGGTTTTTCGCTGACTTTATACCTGGCTGCCCCCTTAGTGAGGAACTGACCTTAACAAGGGGCGAGAATGGGACTTCTGCCCATTGGGGACAGGAAATCCCTCTCTCATGAACTGCTGGACCATTAGATTAGATTAGATTCCCAACAGTGTGGAAAGATTAGCCAGAGCCAAAAAACAAACAAACAAACTGCAGATCCAAGGTAGACCAGGAGGAGGCTGGAATAACGCAGCAAGCCAGGCAGCGTCAGGAGGTGGACAAGTCAACATTTTGGATATAACCCTTCTTCAGGGCCAGCAGTGCTATATGCTCAGCAGCACTGAAGCAAATAGTGGCCACTCCTGGTATTTCAAGCAGTTCTGAGTAGAATCACGGAATGCTGACAGTGAGGAAAGAGGCAGTTCAGACCATCTCGTCTACAGCGTCCCACCCAACCCCCTACTCCATCCTATCCTGTAACCCCACATTTCGCATGGCTAACCCACCTATCTGCATATCCCTGGACACAACTGGCAATTTAGCATGGCCAAACCATTTAACCTCTTTGGACTGTGGGAGGAAACCCATGCAGACACGGGGAGAATGTGTGTACTCCACACAGGCAGTCACCCAAGGGTGGAGTCGAACCCGGGTCCCTGGTGCTGTGAGGCAACAGTGCTGGCCACTGAGACAACATGCCGCCCAGAAGGGGGATGTCACCCAGACATAAAGTAAGGGCTGCTTGGTGAGGGGTGAGAGGTAGGTGAAGGTTGGGGATTTGAGCAGATGAGATACCACTTCAATCTTCCTGCTTTTCATCCTTTTTTTATCTTCACTAGATTTCCTAGGCACGTGTATTACTGCAGCATTGACAGAAATAGGACATTAACTGGCAATGTCAGGACCCCAATAAGCCAAAGGGATGGGCAGGATGGCCAATACTTCACCGCAACCCTTCAGGCTGTGGGAGGGAAAGTGGTGGACTGGTCACTGGCTTTATTCAGTATACAGCCCCTTCCCCCCACTTTCAAATATGATGATGGTGTGGTGGTGGTGGTTGGCGGGGTGGGGGGGCGGGGGGGTGGAGTGCATAAATTCACTCTGGCATACTGTCACATTTTTGTTATAGCGTAGAAAGATGGCCATTCAGCCCATTGTGCCCGCACTGCCACTCAGAATATTCTAACTCGGTGTCACCCTCCTGCCCTTTCCCCATATCCCTGCACATTGTTTCCAGCCAAGTTATTCTTCATAGCTCTTTTGAATCCTCCATTACACTTCCAGGCAGAGCAATCTAGACCCGGAC
The DNA here is from genome assembly GCF_004010195.1 of Chiloscyllium plagiosum. Classification (NCBI taxonomy): domain Eukaryota; kingdom Metazoa; phylum Chordata; class Chondrichthyes; order Orectolobiformes; family Hemiscylliidae; genus Chiloscyllium; species Chiloscyllium plagiosum. Next base: position 14,396,185 of record NC_057748.1, on the reverse strand, counting down.
CGCTTGTGAAGTCATAGAGACGTACAGCACGGAAACAGAGCTTTCAGTCCAACTCGTCCATGCCGACCAGATATCCTAACCTGATTTTCCTGCTCCTCGGATGCTGCCTGACCTGCTGTGCTTTTCCAGCACTATTCTAATCTAGACTCTAATCTCCAGCATCTGCGGTACCCACAGGTTCCCTCGTCCACCCTACCAAGAGCCCTCATGATTTTAAGAATCACTTTCAGATCTCCTCTTTACATTCTCCTCTTCAAGGGGAACAGCTCCAAATTCTTCAATTTATCCTCATACTTGAAGTGTATTGAAACCATTCCTGGAAATCTCTCCTGAACTCTCTTAAAAACATCCAAAGCCTTCCTATAATGTGGTGGCCAGAGATGTACACAGGACTGCAGCTGAGGTCAAACCAGTGTCTTATACCAGTTTCACATAGCCTCCCTTCCCTCGGACTTTATGCCTCTATTTATGAAGCCTGCAATACCGAATGCTTTACTTACATAAAATAAAATACTCTTCCAATGAAGTGTTACCAGACTTGAAATGTTAACACTTCTTACATAGGTATTGCCAAACCTGCTGAGGTTTTCCAGCAATTTCTGTTTTGGTATGCTTTCTTTACAGCTCTTTCCATCTAAAGTACCGCCTTTATTGACGAAGGTTTACAGATACTCAGTTCTCTTTGCTCCAGCATACCCATTAGAACAGTACTCTGTGTTTTGTATCATCTCACTGCGGGCCTGGGTGAGCCCCCACTGCGGGCCTGGGTGAGCCCCCACTGCGGGCCTGGGTGAGCCCTCACCAGGGGCCCGCCTCAGCCCTCACCGCGGGCCCGCCTCAGCCCTCACCGCGGGCCCGCCTCAGCCCTCACCGCGGGCCTGGGTGAGCCCTCACTGCGGGCCCGTGTCAGCCCTCACTGCGGGCCCGTGTCAGCCCTCACTGCGGGCCCATGTCAGGCCTCACTGCGGGTGTGTGTTAATCCCTCAGTGCGGGTGTGCGCGTGGCCTCGCTGCGGGTGTGCGCGTGGCCTCGCTGCGGGTGTGCGCGTGGCCTCGCTGCGGGTCTGTGTTAATCCCTCAGTGCGGGTGTGTGTTAATCCCTCGCTGCGGGTGTGCGCAAGGCCTCGCTGCGGGTGTGCGCAAGGCCTCGCTGCGGGTGTGCGCAAGGCCTCGCTGCGGGTGTGTGTTAATCCCTCGCTGCGGGTGTGCGCAAGGCCTCACTGCGGGTGTGCGCAAGGCCTCACTGCGGGTCTGTGTTAATCCCTCAGTGCGGGTGTGCGCATGGCCTCACTGCAGGTGTGTGTTAATCCCTCACTGCGGGTGTGCGCAAGGCCTCACTGCGGGTCTGTGTTAATCCCTCACTGTGGGTCTGTGCAAGGACTCACTGCGGGTGTGTGTTAATCCCTCACTGCGGGTGTGTGCAAGGCCTCACTGCGGGTGTGTGTTAATCCCTCACTGTGGGTCTGTGCAAGGACTCACTGCGGGTGTGTGTTAATCCCTCACTGTGGGTGTGTGCAAGGCCTCACTGCGGGTGTGTGTTAATCCCTCACTGTGGGTCTGTGCAAGGACTCACTGCGAGTGTGTGTTAATCCCTCACTGCGGGTGTGCGCAAGGCCTCACGGCGGGTGTGCTCAAGGCCTCGCTGCGGGCGCGTGCAAGGCCTCGCTGCGGGCGCGTGCAAGGCCTCGCTGCGGGCGCGTGCAAGGCCTCGCTGCGGGTGTGTCTTCGTATTTATGTATCTTGCGATATACTTTATCTCGCGTGTGGGTACACCGCCCCAGTGTGGGTACACCGCCCCAGTGTGGGTACATCCTCTAGTTTTCTGCCTACTGTACAGACTATTCTTAAGTTGGTTATATAAGGTGGTGTATCTTGGAAAGGCAAATCAGGGCAGGACTCATACACTTTGCAGTAAGGTCCTGGGGAGTGTTGCTGAACATAGAGACCTTGGAGTGTAGGTTCATAGTTCCTTGAAAGTGGAGTTGCAGTTAAACACAGACACAGTCAAGAACATGTTTGGTATGCTTGCCTATATTGGTCAGTGCATTCTGGGCTCCCTGCTGTAGAACGATATTGTTACATTTGAAAAGGCTCAGAAAAGCTTTACAAGGATGTTGCCAGGGTTGGAGGATTTGAGTTATAGGGTGAGGTTGAACAGGCTGAGGCTATTTTCCCTGGAGCGTCAGAGGCCGAAAGGTGACTTTATCGAGGATTATAAAATTATGAGGGGTATGGATAGGGTGAATAGGCAAGGTCTTTTCCCTGGGATGGGGGAGTCCAGAGGCAAGGTCTTTTCCCTGGGATGGGGGAGTCCAGAACTAGAGGGCATAGCTTTAGGGTGAGAGCGGCAAAGTTTAAAAGGGACCTCAGGGGCAACTTTTTCACACAGAGGGTGGTGCCTGTATGGAATGAGCTGCCAGAGGAAGTGGTGGAGGCTGGTACAATTATAACATTTAAAAGGCCTGGATGGGTATATAAAATGGAAGGGTTTAGAGGGATATGGGCCAAATGCTGGCAAATGGGACTAGATTAATTTGGGATATCTGGTTGGCGTGGACGAGTTGTACTGAAGGGGCTGTTTCTGCGCTGTACATCTCTATGACTCTAGTGGGAATGGACTCTTTCCTGTTTAGATTAGATTACATTACAGTGTGGAAACAGGCCCTTCGGCCCAACAAGTCCACACCGACCCGCCGAAGCGCAACCCACCCATACTCCTACATTTACCCCTTACCTAACACTACGGGCAATTTAGTATGGCCAATTCACCTGACCCTGCACATCTTTGGACTGTGGGAGGAAACCGGAGCACCCGGAGGAAACCCACGCAGACACGGGGAGAACGTGCAAACTCCACACAGTCAGTCGCCTGAGGCGGGAATTGAACCCGGGTCTCTGGCGCTGTGAGGCAGCAGTGCTAACCACTGTGCCACCGTGTTAAATGGGAGAAACAGCTGGATCACTTACTCAGGAAGTACCAGAGGGCAATCCCAGTGATGACCATAATCACAACGATAAGCACAAAGGACACAATGATTATTGTCCTCCTGCCAGTCCCTGTCGGTTTTGTAGGCAGAATCACCTGGAAGATAAAAGACAAAAAAATGACCATTTTTGACACAGCAATGTTTATAATCACTCAGGTAGCTTCAGACTCATTGTACAATCAGTTAGTAACCAACCAGGAACTCCAATTTCGACTCCAGGACACATCAGCCACCCTGGGGGAACGCCCCTTACAAGGTGCATCAAAGGAAAGATCGCATTTTTATTTCCCCTGTCTCCTGCATTTATTGCAATATTTCTGAGCTGGGGGAAAGGAGGATGACTGACAGCCAAGAAACATTTCTTTTTAATTCAGTCACAGGATAAGGGCGTCAGTATTTATTGCCCATCCCAGAGAGCGGTTAGGAGTCAATCACATTGTTGTGGGTCTGGAGTCACATGTAGGCCAGAGCAGGCAGGTTCATAGATTCATACAGAGCGGAAAAGGCCATTCGGCCCATTGAGTTTGCATTGACGTGTACTCATCCCAATTTCCTGAGTTTGTCCCATATCCCTGAATGTTACGATATTTGAAGTTCTCATCCAAATCTTTTGTAAAGATTTCCAGCCTCCACTACCTCCCCAGGCAGTGCATTCCAGATTCCTACCACCCACTGAGTGAAAAGGTTTTTTCCCAAATACCCTCTGAATGTCTTGCCCCATACCCTAAAAGCATGCCCCTGTAGTGATTGATCCCTCAACCAAGGGGAACAACTGCTCTCTATCCTGTCCACACCCCTCATAATCTTACACACCTCAATCATGTCCCCCCCCTCCTCAGTCTTCTCTGCTTTAAAGAAAACAATCCAAGCCTATCCAGTCTCTCCTTATAGCTCAATCGCTCCAGCCCAGGCAATATCCTCTGTACTTGGAGAAAGTGAGGACTAATCAGAAACGAGAGTGTGGTGCTAGAAAAGTACAGCAGGTCAGGCAGCATCTGAGGAGCAGGAGAATCGATGTTTCAGACATAAGCCCGATTCTCCATATCCTCTGCACCCCCTCTGGTGCTGTCACATCCTTCCTGTCGTGAGGTGACCAGAACTTCACACAGTACTCCAGCTGGGGCCTGAACAACGCTCTGTACAACTCCAACATGACCTCCTTGCTCTTAGACTCTATGCCATGACTAATGAAAGCAAGTGTCCCATCAGCCTTTCTAACTATCCCATTCACATGTTCTGCCCACTTCAGGCTAGGATGGCAGTTTCCCTCCTGAAAGGGCATTAGTGAACCAGATGGGTTTTTTTTCCAACAAGCAATTCAGGGTCACCATTAGACTCTTAATTCCAGATGTTTGCTGAAGTCAAATTTCACCATCTGCTGTGATGGGATTTGAACTGTTAGAAAGACAAGCAGCCCTTCGTTCCTTTAGGGGAAGTGATGGCCTAGTGGCATCATCGCTGGGCTGTTAGCCCAGAGACCCAGGTAAGGCTCTGGGCTGAGGGGTGACCTCAGAGGTTTATAAAATCATGAGGGGCATGGTTAGGATAAATAGACAATGTCTTTTCCCTGGGGTGGGGGAGTTCGGAACTAGAGGGCATAGGTTTAGGGTGAGAGGGGAAAGATATAAGAGGGACCTAAGGGGCAACTTTTTCATGTAGAGGATGGTACAGGTTTGGAATGAGCTGTCAGAGGAAGTGGTGGAGGCTGGTATAATTACAACATTTAAAAGGTATCTGGATGGTATATGAATAGGAAGGGTTTAGAGGGATATGGGCTGGGTGCTGGCAGGTGGGACTAGGTTAGGTTGGAATATCTGGTCAGCATGGACAAGTTGGACCGAAGGGTCTGTTTCTGTGCTGTACATCTCTATGACTCTACGGCTCTATGACAGGAACAAATCCTGTGACCAGAAACCGGTGAACAGCTTTTCTAGTTCTTCCAATTCCACAACACCCACATTTTTTTTGGTGTGTGTGTGTGTGTGTGTGTGTGTGTGAGAGAGAGAGAGAGAGAGAGTGTGTGTGTGTTTAAGGTGAAGTTTATAAGGGGTTTAGAGTTTTAACTTTTAGAATTATACGTCGATGCACGTAATTGTTTACCCTTAGCTAGAGTATAATTACTTGTGATTGATAGAAATTCTTGTTAAATACAGAAACCTAGTCCATGTTTTCTGTCAACATGGCTCTGAAAGTCGTTAAATTGGGAAATTCTGCGTGCTTTTAAAAAAATTTTAATTTTTGCAACTCCAGGAAGAGCTGGGTTTGGTTTCTAGTGTGCCAACCCTGCAGAGATGGCTGTGATATACTATCCTGCTGCACCGGGACGCCTGAATCCAGAGAGAGAGAGAGAGAGAGAGGAGGTTATGAATTCAAACCCCAGCCCAGAGATTCTAAGTGCAGCCCTGAGGGACAGCTGCACTGTCTGAGGTACAGTCACATGGATGGAAGGCTCTCGCAGATGAATTTGTAAGACCACACCGCACTGTTACAAAGAGGAGCATGGATGCTCTCTATCATTGTATCCATTGGTGGGGAAATGGTAACAACACTAGACAAATAATTCAGGGGCTCAGACTAATGTAAATAGGTTCAAATCTCGCCAAGGCAGCTAGTGGAGTTTAATACCAATTAATTAACACATCTGGGTAATATATTTAACCAAAGAAATAGTGATGATAAAATCATGGAAAAAAAGTTCCACCTGGGTTTGCTGATGTTGCTTATCCATATTATCCTTCTTATCAAGGATAATTTATCCCTTATTCAGCTCAGTAAGGCTCCCTAAACACCACTTTGCAAGCCAGTAATCTGTACCATCTAGAAGGCACGAGCAGTAGACACATGGGATCACCACTGCTTGCAAGTTTATCCCCAAAACCCAGACACCACCATCTTGACTTGGACAACTTAACCTATCCTTCATTGTCTCCAGGTCAAACTTCTGGAATCCTAACTTCCTGGTGGTTGTATCCATATCACGTGGACTGCATCGGTTCAGGAAGGCCGCTCACTACCATCTTTCCTTTTGTTACTACACGAAGCACATATGGAATTTGTACTCAGTGAAGAAGTGTGCTGAAATAAAGTACATGTGAATAGTACAGTAAAACCCCTAAATCCGCAGATTCGGTTTCCACGGTTTTAGTTATCCTGCGGTTTACTGTGGCTCGAAAATATTACATGGAACATTCCAGAAATAATTCCCGAGGGTTACTGGGGAGGTCAATTTAAATGATAGGATTCGCTACTATCTGCGGTTTCCGGCATCTGCGGTAGATTTTGCAATGCATCATCCGTGGATACGGGAGGGGACACCTCTACTTGCTGTTTGGAAGTGCAACACATGGAGAACATTGAAGTTTATTAACATACTAGATAGAAAACCATCTCACACTATTAATTCCCTCCTGTACTGACAAGCCTGGTCTGAGCACAGAGTCATAGGGTCAGTTTCTGTGCTGTATGACCCTTCAGTCCAACCAGTCCATGTCGAACATAATCCCAAACTAAGTCCCACCTGCCTGCTCCTGGCCCATATCCTGTCAAACTTGTTCATGTACTTCTCTAAGTGTCTTTTAAACATTGTAACTGTACCCACATCCACCCCTTCCTCAGGACATTCATTCCACACACGAACCACCCTCTATGTAAAATAGTTGCCCCTCATGGCTTTTTCAAATCTCTCTCCTCTCACCTTAAAAATGCTCCCCCCCCCAACTTGAAATCCCCCCGTCTGAGGGAAAGGACACCTGCCATTAACCCAATAGAAGAACGAACAACACAGCACAGGAACAGACCCTTCGGCCCACCAAGCCTGCGCTGACACATTTTGCCCTTCCACACTAAAACTGCCTTCACTTGCAGGATCTGTATGCCTCTATTCCCTTCCTATTCATATATTTGTTCAGGTTTTTCTTGAATGCTGCTATTGTGCTTCCACTACTTGTCTGGCAGCGTGTTCCAGGCACTTAGCACCCTTTGGCACTGAGTATGGGTGGCCAGGTGGCTCAGTGGTTAGCACTGCTGCCTCACAGCACCAGGGACCCAGGTTCGATTCCAGTCTCGGGTGACTGTCTGTGTGGAGTTTGCACATTCTCCCCGTCTCTGTATGGGTTTCCTTCATGTGCTCCAGTTTCCTCCCACAGTCCAAAGATGTGCAGGTTATGTGGATTGGCCATGCTAAATTGCCCCATAGTGTTCAGGGATGTGTAGGTTAAGTGCATTAGTCAGGAGTAAATGTAGAGTAATAGGAGAGGGGACTGGGTGGGTTACTCTTTGGAGAGGTTGGTGTGGACTTGTTGGGCTGAAGGGCTTGTTTCTACACTGTAGGAATTCTATTCTATTCTTTGCGTGAACAAGTTGACCATTTGAGTCATGAGTTCAAGTAACAAACTACAATCATCTTCTCAACAGCAGTTATGGATGGTCAATAAATGTTGACCCAGCCAGTGATGCCCACATCCAATGAACAAATTTAGAACTGCTGCCCTTGTCTTCCATAATGGGAGATGTTATGGGCTGCTGGAAGAGACTTGGTAACTATGTTTTGTAATGGTACGTGCTTCTGCAACCCTGCACTATTGGTGAATAGAGTTCCAATTCTCAGATTCACAAGAACTGAAAGCGATTATAAACTCATAGAAAACTATATTATCTTGTGTAACTTTTAAACTGGATTTTGGGAGATCAGATGTTAAGGAAAATTATACTGTTAATGGCACGTGCCTGAACAGCATTGATGTAGAGTGGGATCTTGGGGTTCAAGTCCATAGTTCCCTGTTAGTGGCCACACAAGTAGATAGGGCAGTAAAGAAGGCATATGGCATGCTTGCCTTCATTGGTCAGGGAATTGAGTACGAGAGTCAGCATTTCATTTTGCAGCTTTATATTACTTTGGTTAGACCACACTTTAAGAATGTTACATTCAATTCTGGCTGCCACATTACAGGAAGGATGTGAAGGTTCAAAGATTGTGAGAAGATTTGTAGCTCGGGTGCTCGTTGTTGTGGTTCTGTTCGCCGAGCTGGGAATTTGTGTTGCAGACGTTTCGTCCCCTGTCTAGGTGACATCCTCAGTGCTTGGGAGCCTCCTGTGAAGCGCTTCTGTGTTGGTTCCTCCAGCATTTTCCATACACCAAGGACATTTCTGAACTGACAGCCAGACTACTGCGACCACTAGGACTCATAACAGCACACAATCCAACAGCCACTCTCTGACAACAACTCACTAGGACAAAGGACCCGATACCCAGCATGAGCAAAACCAATGTAGTGTACAAAATCCCATGCAAGGACTGTACAAAACACTACATAGAACAAACAGGAAGACAGCTAACGATCCGCATCCACGAACATCAACTAGCCACGAAACGACACAACCAGCTATCCTAGTAGCCACACACGCCTCCCAAGCACTGAGGATGTCAACTAGACAGGGGACGAAACGTCTGCAACACAAATTCCCAGCTCGGCGAACAGAACCACAACAGGATGCGAAGGGTTTGGAGAGGGTATAAAAGAGGTTTACCAGGATGCTGTCTGGATTCCAGGGTTTGAGATACAAGGACAGGCTAGAAAAACACGAGTTGTTTTCCCGCAGAAGCCGTGGGGAGATTAGATACAAGTCTGAAAGGCTGAGAGACTTGGGTCTGTTCTCATTGGAAAGAAGAAGGCTAAGAGGGGATTTGATAGACATACAAGATGATCAGAGGATTAGATAGGGTAGACAGTGAAAGTCTTTTTCCTAGGATGATGACGTCAGCTTGTACGAGGGGCCATAACTACAAATTGAGGGGTGATAGATTTAAGACAGACATCAGAAGCAGGTTCTTTACGCAGAGAGTGGTAAGGGCGTGGAATGCCCTACCTGCTAATGTAGTCAACTCAGCCATATTAGGGAGATTTAAACAATCCTTAGATGAGCACATGGATGATGATGGGATAGTGTGGGGGGGGGGGGGAAAACGGAGAGTAGTTCACAGGTTGACGCAACATTGAGGGCCGAAGGGCCTGTTCTGCGTTGTATTGTTCTATGTTCTATATCTATAAAGTTATGAGATGCATGGATAAGGATAACGGTCAAAACCTTTTTCCCAGAGTTGAAATGTCTAAAACTAGAGTCATGGATGTGAGAGGGGGCAAGTTCAAAGCAGATGCGTGGGGCACGTTTTTTTACACAGAGAGTGGTAGGAGTCTGGAACGCATTGCCAGGGGTGGTGGTGGAGACAGACACGACGGAGGGAATTTAAGTGACTTTTAGATGAGCACATGAATATGCAAGGCATGGAGGGGCATGGACCAAGGGCAGGCGGAAGAGATTAGTTTATTTGACGTTATGTTCGGCACACTATTGTGGGCCGAAGGGCCTGATCCTGTGCTCTACTGTTCTATGTTCTATATTCTGTGGAGAGAAATCAAAGTTTTGGGCCAAGTGACCCTTCCTTAGAACTGAAGAAGGACAGCCCAAGTTCAGAGGAAGGGTCACTGGACGCGGAACGGTAACTGATTTCTCTCCACAGATGCTACCAGATCTGCTGAGCTTTTCCAGAGATTTCTGTTTTTAAACTTCAAAGAAATTTCTGATTCACTCTGCCTTCAGCAAACTCTCTGGATTCTCTCAATCACATGGATTTATACCAATATCTTTGGTTTTTAAAGTATTTTGTTATTGTAAACGTTTTCTCCTTCTCTTCTTTTTATATGCGTGTGTGTGTGTGTGTGTGTGCATTGGTTGGGATAGTCAACACCCCCACCTCCAACCTGGATGTGAACGCTTGAGTAATCCATACAAGAGCAGAGTCATTTTTGGGTCACCTTAAATCAAAATGTTCCATCTGTCTCTCTTCCTTAACTCAATCAAGTTGCTATTTTGCCCTGGATGGTGTCAAGCTTTTTACTTTCATCAATGGAGCTGCAGATTTCCAGCCAATAGGGAGCATTCCATCACACTTTTGACTTCTGCCTTGGAGATGATGGACAGACGCTAGACTCGTGAAGTCACATGGCGTCAGGTCAAATTTGGGCAAGGAAACATTCTGTCGATTATCTTCACCCTTTCGTCCCCCAGCTGACGAATCGGCTCTATGCCATTTTGAACATCATTGGAAAGGTTGAGAGAATATACTTGACTTCAATCTCTATCACCAAGAGTGGCATTACCCATTGGCGAACCCTGAAGGGTATATCGGCCAGGTAGTGTGTGTTGAGGATAACCATTCAGTGTGTTGTGTGGCACTGCCACCTTCCTGAATGAGTTAGATTCACAACTGGGCGAAAGTGAGGACTGCAGATGCTGGAGATTGGAGTCAAGAATGTGGTGCCGGGAAAGCACAGCAGGTCAGGCAGCATCTGAGGAGCAGGAGAATCGATGTTTCGGGCGAAAGCTCTTCAATAGGAATTCACAAATGATCTAGCGACTCACAACTGGCGATCCATGAGATGCTGTGGGCCATCAGCTGCAGCAGAATTGTGTTCAATGTAAAAATATCCTCCATTTTACTTTTGTCATCAAGCCAGGGGATCAACCCTGCTTCAGAGTGCAGGAGGTTGTGCCAGGAGCAGTGCGATGCATACCGACAAATAAGATGTCAATCTGGTGCAGCTACCAAACAGGCATGGCAAATAGCAGGAGCGAGTTGCAATAGACAGGACGATGTGATCCTAAAACTGTGGGCAATTTAGCATCAGATCAAAGCTCTGCAGCCCTATCACATCCAAATGTGAATGCTGGTGGACAATTCAACAATGAATTGGAATCTATATATCAGTGCAACAGATAAGAGTGAAGCATCTTCAGTCAGATGTACCAAGTGGATGATGGATCTCACCCTCCTCCTGCTGTGGTCTCAGCATCATAAATACCGATCTTCAGCCAAATTGCTTCATTCTGCGTAGAATTGTAGGCTCCTTACAGTGTGGAAGCAGGCCATTCGGCCCATTGAGTTCACACTGGCACTTGGAAGAGCATCCCACCCAGACCCACCCCAACCTTATTTCCCCGTAACCCTGCATTTCCAATGACTAATCCCCTTAGCCTGCACATCCCTGGACATTACAGGCAATTTAGCATGGCTAATCCACCTAACCTGCACACCTTTGGATTGGGAGGAAACCGGACCACCCGGAGGAAATCCACAGAGGGAGAATGTGCAAACTCCACACAGGCAGTCACCCGAAGAAGGAATCGAACCCGCGTCCCTGGCGTTGTGAGGCATTGGAGCGAAGCTCTGCAGCCCTATCACATCCAATTGTGAACATTGGTGGACAATTCAACAATGAGCTGGAAGGTACATCAGTGCAAAAGGCAAGACTGAAGCATTTACAAACATCTTGAGCTAGACATACCAAGTGGACGATCCATCTCAGCCTTCTCCTGTGCTCCCCAACAACACAGAGACCAGCCTTCAGCTAAATTTATTCACGCCACGTGGTATCAAGGCTAAAGGCACTAGAGACGGCAAAGGCTACAGACCCTCACAATGTTCCAGCAACAGTACCGAAAATTCGGGGCAGCACGATGTGGTTAGCACTGCTCCCTCACAGCACCAGGGTCCCAGGTTCTATTCCAGGCTCGGGTGACTGTCTGTGTGGAGTTCATAGGATTTGGGGGGAAAGTCTCCACTGGTTGAAATTATACCAAGCACAAAGGAAGATGGGTGTGGTTGTTGGAGGTCATAGAGTCTGAGAGTCATAGAGATGTACAGCATGGAAACAGACCCTTCGATCCAACCCGTCCATGCCGACCAGATATCCCAACCCAATCTAGTCCCACCTGCCAGCACCTGGCCCATATCCCCCCAAACCCTTCCTATTCATTTACACATCCAAATGCCTCTTAGATGTTGCAATTGTACCAGCCTTCACCACTTCCTCTGGCAGCTCATTCCATACACGTACACCCTGTGTGTGAAAAAGCTGCACCTTAGGTCTCTTTTATATCTTTCCCCTCTCACCCTAAATCTATGTCCTCTAGTTCTGGACTCCCTGACCACAGGGAAAAGACTTTGCCTATTTACCCTATCCATGCCCCTCATAATTTTGTAAACCTCTATAAGGTCACCCCTTAGCTTCCGACGTTCCAGGGAAAACAGCCCCAGCCTGTTCAGTCTCTCCCATAGCTGAAATCCTCCAACTCAAATCCTCTTGTGTATTTAGACAATTGAACCACTGAATCATGACTGGTACTATGATGCCTTAGAAATTTGAGAATATCCTCCACATATTTCATTTTGCAGTCCATCTCTCTCATAATCTCAATCTCAGGATATCCCTGCAGGAGTTCCTCAAGGTAGATTTTATAAATCAATCTGGGCAATTAGGGATGGGCAATAAATACTGGCTTAGCCAGCGACACCCACATCCTGTGAATGAATAATTTAAAAAAAGACCTTTGAGCAAAGGAGTTGGAGTGTCACGTTGAGATTGTATAGGGCATTGGTGAGGTCTCTTCTGAAGTATAGGGTACAGTTCTGAACGCCCTGTTATAAGAAGGATATTATTAAGCTGGAGAGGGCTCAGAAAGGATTTCCCAGGATGTTGCCGGGAATGGACGGTGTGAGATATAAAAATCTGGGAAAGGCTGGGACCTATTTTCACTGTAGCGTGGGAGGTTGAGGGGTGAAATTAGTGAGGTTTATAAAATCATGAGGGGCATGGATAAGATGAATGACAATGGTCAATTTCCTTAGGCAGGGGATTTTCAAAATTAGGGGGCATATTTTTAAGTTGAGGGGAGAAAGATTTAAAAATGACATGACAGCAATGTTTTTACACAGAGAGTAGCTCATGTGTGGAATGAACTGCCAGAGAAAGTGGTGGATGCAGGTACAGTTACAATGTTTAAAAGACGTTTGGATAAGTTCATGACTAGGAAAGGTTTGGAGGGGTATGGGCCAAATGCAGGCAGGTGGGAACAGGATGAGCATGGACCAGTGGGACTGAAGGATCTGTTTCCATGCTGTATGACTCTATGACTGTACACTGAACCTAGGCCTTGTGATCCAGAGTATGGAACACTGCCACTGCATCGCAAGAACTCTCACTTCCTCAGTTCTTTGCCCTCTCCATCTTCAACTGCGACATCAATAACATTCATAAGGGCAGAGTGGGGACGCTCGCCGAAGATCACACAATATTCAGCACCACTTGCAACTCCTCAGACATTGAAGCAGCCCACGTTCAAATGTAAGAAGGCCTGGACAATATCCAGGCTTAGCCTCACAAATGTCAAGTAACATTCATACCACACAGGTGCCAGGCAATAACCATCACCAACAAGAGAGAACCTAACCACTGCTCCTTGACATTCAATGGCATTTCCACCACTGAGGGGAATTTAGATTAGATTCCCTCCAGTGTGGAAACAGGCCCTTCGGCCCAACAAGTCCACACTGACCGTCCGAACAGTAATCCACCCAGACCCATTTCCCTCTGATTAATGCACCTAGCACTAAGGGCAATTTAGCATGGCCAATCCACCCTAACCTGCACATCTTTGGACTGTGGGAGGAAACTGGAGCACCCGCAGGAAACTCACGCAGACACGGGCAGAATGTGCAAACTCCACACAGACAGTCACCCGAGGCTGGAATCAAACCTGGGATCCTGGTGCAGTGAGGCAGCAGTGCTAACCACCGAGCCACCCCTTTAGCACATTGTATCATGCTCCCCTTTGGACAAAAAAAAACATGAAATGGACCCTCAAGGAATCAGAGCAGGAGTAGGACATTCATCCCCTTGAGCTTGCTCCCCCATTCTATCAGATCATGGCTGGGCCAACCCAGGCCTCAACTCCTCTTTTTATGCTTCATTATCATAGCCCTCAACTACTCAATATTTCAAAAATCTATCTACCCTCTTTTAAGGTAATTTGAGATAGAATCACAGAATCCCTATTGTGTGGAAACAGTCCCTTCGGCTCAACACGTCCATACCGACCCTCTGAAGAGTAAGCCGATCAAATCCACTCCCCTACCCATTTAGCTTTCACAATTCTTTGGGCTAGAAAATTCTAGCCTTTCACTATGAGAAAAGAAATTTCTTCACATTTTTTAAAACAATGAATGTTCCCTTCTTAATGTCCCTGATTTGAGACTTCACTAGTGCTAGAACATCGAAGTCAACATCTCCCCTGTCAAAACTTCCCGGAATCTTGTTTGGTTTAGCTCAATCGGTTGGATTGTTGGCCTACAGAGCGGTGTGATGTCAACAGTGTGGGTTCAATTCCCATCGCCAGTTTGATGTTACCATGAAGGACTCTTCTTCTCAACCTCTTCCCTTGCCTGAGGTCAAATCACCACCAGTCGCTTCTCTCTCAAATGAGAAAGCAGCCCTTAGGTTTTGGTAAGACTATGGCGACACAGCCACCACCACTGAATCTCCACTACCAACATTCCGGAGGTTCCTGTTGACCAGAAACTGAATAGAATTCAAAATATTCTTGCTTAAAGAGCAAGGAATTCGGAGACAAATATTTCACGCCCTGATTGTCTAAAGCCTGCCCACCATCTACAAATTAAAAGTCGGAAGTGGGGTGTGTGGAACACCCTCCACTTGCCTGGATGAACTCAAACGCTCAAGAAATACAACGTCATCTCGGAAAAAGTCTCTAACCATTTTCTCACTTCACCATCGATGCACCGAGGCAACAGGGTGTACCATCGACAAGACGCACTGCAGCAACTCACCAAGGCTCTTTTGACATCACCTCTACCATTTAGAAGGACAACGATAGCAGATACATGGCAACACCACCACCTACAATATCCCCTCTAAACCACACACCATCCTGACTTGGAAATATATCACTGTTCCTTCACTGTCACCAGGTCAAAATCCTAAAATTCCCTTCCTGCCCAACTCCCTTTCCACCCTCTTTCCCTTACTTAGAATCATAGCATCCCTACAGTGTGGAAGCAGGCCATTCAAACCATTGAGCCCACACTGACCCTCCAAACAGCATCCCACCCAGACCCACCCCTCTATCCTATCCCTGTAATCCTACATTTCCCATGGCTAATCCACCTAGCCTGCACATTCCTGGACATTACGGGCAATTTAGCATGGCAAATCCACTAGCCTGTGCATCTTTGGACTGTGGGAGGAAACCAGAGCACCCGGAGGAAACCCACGAGGACGTGGGGAGAATGTGCAAACTCCACACAGACAGTCACCTGAGGGTTGAATTGAACCAGGGTCTGTGAAGCAGCAGTGTTAACCACTGATGGACTTCCGAACTTTAAGACCATCTGCTCTAGTACAATGAGAAGTTGTTCATTTTGGAAGGGAGTGCAAAAGGACAGGACATAATTGAAATGGAAAAAAATTCCAGAAAGCTGTGAACCAAGGTGCTTGAGAGGACCTGTGCTCAGAAAGCTATCACACAGGGGCTGCAGGTAAGCAGGACAGCGAATGGAATCTTGGCCCTTATTTCAAAGGGGGTTGGAGTATAAGATTAGGGAAGTCTTACTACAACTGTACAAAAGCACTGTGGATGGAAGCACATCTGGAGGACTGTGAGCAGTTTTGGTCTCCTTATTTAAGGAAAATATCATTTCATTGGAAGCAGTTCAGAGAAGATTCACTAGGATGATCCCTGGTATAGAGGGATTGTCAAATGAGCAAAAGTTAAACAAGTTGGGACTTTAGTCACTGGAGTTTAGAAGAATGAGAGATGATCTCATTGAAACATATCAGATTCTTAAGGGGTTTGACAGAGTCAATGCTGAGAGGATGTTTCCACTGATGGGAGAGTCTAGAACCAGAGGGCACAGTGTCAGAATAAAGAGGCACACATTTAAGACTGATGTGGAGATGTCCGTGTTGGACTGGGGTGGACCAAGTTAAAAATCACACAATACCAGCTTATAGTCCAACAGATTTATTTTTATTTTCTTTCTTTGTTTTGCTTTTTTTTCTAAATTTCCTGGTTATAGTTTTTTCTTCCTTTTTGTCCAACAGCTTTCAGAGTACTGACCCTTCGGTAGGTAGCTGGTGGAGCATGATCATAGGGCACGTATCCTTATGATCCTGCTCCACTAGTTACCTGTCCAAGGAGCAGCGCTCCTAAAGCTTGTACTTCCAAATAAACCTGTTGGACCATAACCTGGTGTTGTGTGACATTGAAGCCTGAGATGAGGAGGAACCTCTTCTCTCAGAGAGTTGTGAGTCTTTGAAACTCTTTGCCGCAGAGAGCTGTGGGGGACAGAGTCCTTGCGTATACTTAAGGTGGAGATAGATTCTTGATCAGTTGGAGATTGTAGGGTTACAGGGAAAGTGAAGGTGAGGAATGTCAGATTAGCAATGATCCTGTTGAATGGTGGAGCAGGTACGAGGGGCTGAATGGCCTCCTCCTGTTCCTATTTCTGATGGTGCTCTCAAGAGCAGATTGGGATGAACAAATGTTGTCTTTTCCAACAATGCTCACATCCCGTGAAAGAATTTATTGACACAAAAAGTGCTGATTATCTGTTTATTCCCTGGTTGTTGTTTGTAGGAACTTATTGTGTGCAAATTGGCTCCCTTGCCTCTTGCCTTCCAACTACAAGCCTTTTAAAAACCCTCCATTGAATAGGAACACTGTTGGAGAGCAAGGGGAGGTGGAAACTGCTCTACAAATGCAAAGTTTTCTTCATTCATTCAGGAAAAGTAAAATCCCAGAATCAGGGCACTCAAATTTCAAAGGCTGGTGTTTGCTTTCGCATGACCCTTGTAGTCAAACTACACATCAGCGTTTTGAAAGGATTGACCTTAAAACCGAGTCTGTCCTTTCAGGGACAGAGTCTGAGTAATGATTTACTACAGGGGTGAAAATCCTCATGTTGACAGATTTGGTGGCTGGCTCCTTTCTCGATGCACAGATACGCCGGTGAAAGGCCGGCCACGTAAGAGAGTTCTGCTTCTGTGTCTCTGGTGATGGTAGATGACATTCCTCCCACTCTCCCCCACTCCCACCTCATCCCGTTCCATTTCTGGCTCATATGTACATGGATCCAATCTACCTGCCTTGGTTCTGTAGCCCCTTGCCTAATGATGATCTCAATCTTGAGATTTTCCATTGACGCTCTCCCCCATTGACTCCATTGATAGAGTCAGTTGGTTGGAGGTCTCTAAATTTCCCTACTTGTGTGAAGAAGACCTTCCTGACATCATATAAGAACTGCCAAGCTCGAATTTTAACATTATTTTCCCTTGATTTGCAGTTTTCCATCAAAGGGCATGGTCCCTTTGCCCCTACTCTGGGTAGTGGGGCAATTTGGCATACAGAACATAGGCATCTCTTTCCATTAGAGAGAGGCACTGGATTCAGGGAAACCACTCAATTCTAGTCCTCCATGTACTACCACCAGCTGATTCAGAGATTGAACCCACACTCTTGGCATTAACCTGCAACCAACTGAGCTAAACAATCCAGAACTTCTAAGATCATTTTAAGTACGTCGGTTAGACCCACTGCTTCATCCGCCACGCTCATAGAGGAAGGCAAAACCTTGTCTATGCAACCTGCCGTAATAATTTAACTCTTTCGCCTGCCATATCCCAGTGAATTGTATCAATGCTCACTTCCAAGGCCAATGTATCCTTCCTGAGGTGTGGTGCCCAGAACTGTAACACCAATTACAGAACGACCAGAGATTTATCCAACCAGGGCAAGACTTCTGCCTCTTGGCATTCAGGAATCTTAAAATAGAGACCAAGATTTTGTAAAGTCAATGTACTCCAGATAGAGCAAAGTGATCTGACAAGGGAGTGAAAATAATCTCATTCCCACATTATCAGTCAAAAGATACTCTCGGGAAAATCATTCCGATGCAAGCTGCCAGGGCAGGAAGAGATTTTGATGAGTGCATGATGGAGACATGGGTGCCCCTGACCTTGGGGTTGGTTAGCTCAGTTGGCTAGATTAGAGGGGTGCTGGAAAAGCACAGGTCAGGTAGCATCCAAGGAGCAGGAAAATTGACGTTTCGGGCAAAAGCCCTTCATTCCTGATGAAGGGCTTTTGCCCGAAACGTCAATTTTCCTGCTCCTCGGATGCTGCCTGTCCTGCTGTGCGTTTCTAGCACCACTCTAATCTAGACTCTGATTTCCAGCATCTGCAGTCCTCACTTTTGCCTAGCTCAGTTGGCTGGATGGATGATTGGTGATGTAGAGTGATACCAACAGAGCAGGTTCAATTCCAGCACCAGCTGAGCTGACCATGAAGGACTGTCCTTCTCAGCCTCTCTCCTCACCTGAGACACGATGACCCTTAGGTTAAACTACCACCAGGTATTTCTCTCGGTCTCACTGAGAGAGGTGGACTACAGTGACTTTACCCCAGCTCTACTATGTTTGAGATAGCTCAGAAGATTTAGCCTCCCCGGTCCCACTGCCAGCCATGGTTAGAGATATTATCCAAGGACTCTCCAATATGACTTGCTGCCTTACTCAATCTAACAGCCCAGTTACAATTTTTTTTCCAAAACCAATGAGCAAGCATGCGCAAGAAATGCAAAGGAGACAGAAAAATGGTACTGGTTGTTCAGCTCCAGGAAATTCCAAGGAGGATTAACAAGCAAACATTCCTCATTTTCATGTCAAACGAAACAAAATTATCTTTCCTGAATTTGTCTTTTTGCCTCTTCTAACGTCACAAAGTAATATTTTGGATTCTTCCATTCCACCCACTCGGAAAACAGTTCCATAATGGGTTCAGTAAGGGTTGGAGGGAGTGGCTAATTAATCTCAAAGGATTCAGTGAGGTGGGGGTGGGAGAGCCCAGGGTTGTGTTGGTGACTCTGGGGAGAGGTACAGGAGCTAGGCCGCACCTGCTGTATTGGAGCAGTGAGGAACATTATTCCCAGGCCTGAGGCTGGGCCTCAAACAGAGCTCTACACTGAAGCTCAGAGGAGGCGAATGCACCCCTTCTTACCCCATAGCTGGTGGGCAAACAAATTCTGCCGATTCTGAAAACAATTCCTGAGATGCTGGCCAATTCACCAGAGCTTTCAACCCTGGGGAAAAGAGTAGCACAGGATCAGGACTATGGCACTGAGTAGAAGACGGAAACATATCAGAATCAAACACATCAGTGTGAGCCTTATTGTAAGTGTGATGGATCCTTTCTGTTTGAACCACAAGGACCAGCAAAAAGAGACTGCCATTTATATAGCACCTTTCCAGTCCTTAGAGCTATTCAGATACATGTCTTTATTTGACCATGTGATGTAGCAACAGCAGCAGGTTGTCTGCCTGCAGCAATAATGACTAGATAATCTTTTATTAATGTCGGTGAGGGATAAATATTGGCCAGGATCCCCAGGGAGAAGTCTCCTGCTCCTGGAAGAATGGTTTGGGGAGGGGATGCTTTAGGTCCACGTGAGAAAGAGAGAGGGAAGACAAGGCCTGAAGGTGAAGGGCTCTTCTTAGAAACATCATCGACAGTGCAGCACCCCTCCAGTACTGCACCCCTCGAATACACCCTTCCTCCAGTACTACACCCCACCAATTCACCCTCCCTCCAGTACCGCACCCCTCCAATACACCAAACCTCCAGTACCGCACCCCTCCAATACACCACCTCCAGTACTGCACCCCCGCCAATACACCAACCCTCCAGTACTGCACCCCCGCCAATACACCAACCCTCCAGTACTGCACCCCCGCCAATACACCAACCCTCCAGTACTGCACCCCCGCCAATACACCAACCCTCCAGTACTGCACCCCCGCCAATACACCAACCCTCCAGTACTGCACCCCCGCCAATACACCAACCCTCCAGTACTGCACCCCCGCCAATACACCAACCCTCCAGTACTGCACCCCTTCCAATACACCAACCCTCCAGTACTGCACCCCTTCCAATATACCAACCCTCTAATACTGCACCCCCGCCAATACACCAACCCTCCAGTACTGCACCCCCGCCAATACACCAACCCTCCAGTACTGCACCCCCGCCAATACACCAACCCTCCAGTACTGCACCCCCGCCAATACACCAACCCTCCAGTACTGCACCCCCGCCAATACACCAACCCTCCAGTACTGCACCCCCGCCAATACACCAACCCTCCAGTACTGCACCCCCGCCAATACACCAACCCTCCAGTACTGCACCCCCGCCAATACACCAACCCTCCAGTACTGCACCCCTTCCAATACACCAACCCTCCAGTACTGCACCCCTTCCAATATACCAACCCTCTAATACTGCACCCCCGCCAATACACCAACCCTCCAGTACTGCACCCCCGCCAATACACCAACCCTCCAGTACTGCACCCCCGCCAATACACCAACCCTCCACACTGCACCATCCCTCTCGTACTGCACCCCTCCAATACACCAGCCCTCCAGTTGTGCACCCCTTCAGTGCACCATCTCTCCAGTTCTGCACCCCTACCCCTCCAGTCATCACAGAATTAGCTCTCCAGCCTTTGATGGGTGTGCGGGACTCTCCAGCTTCTCTCTCAGAGTTGGGACCGAGCCACATCTACGAGAATCGACTGGACTATTCAACAGAACCCAAGTACTTTTGGAAAACAGCCGATTGACCCCAAGCCCTGGAGACATAACGCGTTGGTTGGAACTGGAAGGGGACTGCCCACAGTGTCATTGTAAAATGCAACAAATCTCACAGCAACATTGCAACTTACAAATTCTGCGTTGGGGTGCCAGTTCATGTTGGTCCTGACCATGTTCATTGGCGCTGGGATAAATTCAGGGGGCTCCTGCCCGTTCATGTTATTCCTGACCATGTTCATTGGCGCTGGGATAAATTCGGGGGGCTCCTGCCCGTTCATGTTATTCCTGACCACGTTCATTGGCGCTGGGATAAATTCGGAGTGCTCCTGCCGGTTCATGTTCAATCCTCAGGTGCACACTTGAATATTTCTGTTGCTCTGTGCCAGGCATCCGCAGCACACTTTCAGTTGACAGGTCTTTCCTGGAGAAAAACTGACAGTGGCAAGGTTTTTTTTTTGCAGTCTGGAATGGAAATTAAAAACAGCTCTATTGAGCAACCAAGCGATCAATACTTTTAAAGGAGGGTCACTTAGTGCTCTGTCAAAGTCTGGATTCTTCCCTCAGGATGGAGAGAGTGTTTTGCTGAGCTCACATCGAGAGAAATAGAGTCTTGTCAAGGTAAAGACTTTGCAGACACCTGTGACTAAGTCCTAACAAAGCATAAACAGCCTCACCAGTTGGATTCCACTGGGTCCTACTGCTCCACTGCTTGTCAAAGTTCCTCAGAAGAGATTAGAAATGTGTGGGCGGAAATATTCAGCACATCCACACGATCTGATGGGCCTCTGGGTTTAATCGCCTCTGTGACTTCAGGGGCAATTATTTTTCCCGCAGCGCCACTTCTTTTCCTAGGATATGGGCCAAGTAGAGGCAGGCAGGACTACTTTAGTTTGGGGTTATGTTCTGCAAGGACTGGTTGTACCGAAGGGTCTGATTCCGTGCTGTATGAAATTAGGGGAGGCAAAGTTGCTGAAAAAACTCAGAACTCTGAAGAGGTCATGGAATTGTGCAGCATGGAAGCAGACCCTTCGGCCCAACGTGTCCATGCTGACCAGATAGCCCAAACTAATTTAGTCTCACTTGCCAGCATTTGGCCCTTATCCCTCCAAACCCTTCCTATTCATGTACCCATCCAGATGCCTTTTAAATGTTGTAATTGTACCAGCCTCCACCACTCCCTCTGGCAGCTCATTCCATACACACACCACCTTCTGCATGAAACAAATTGTCCCTTAGGTCCCTTTTAAATCTTTCCCCTCTCACCCTAAACCTATGCCCTCTAGTTTTGGACTCCCATCCCCTGTGAAAAAGACCTTGACTATTCATCCTATCCACGCCCCTCATGATTTTATAAACCTCGATAAGGTCACCCCTCAGTCACTGATGTTCCAGGGAAAACATCCCCAGCCTATTCAGCGTCTCCCTATAGCTCAAATCCTACAATCCTAGCAACGTGCTTGTAAATCTTTTCTGAGCCCTTTCAGGTTTATCTATATCTTTCCTATATTAAGGAGACCAGAATTGAACACAGTATTCTAAAAGTGGCCTAACCAATGTCTTGTACACCACAGCATGACCCCCCCCAACTCCTATACTCAATGCACTGACCGGTACAGGCCATTGTCACTAGTCCTGAAACGCTAACTCTGCTTTCTCTCTCTCCACAGATGAGGCAGACCTGCTGAGTTTCTCGAGCAATTTGATTTTTTTTCTGTCTTCCAGCAACTGCGGTTCTCTTTTGTTTAATTAAGCAATAAATGAGCTTCTCCTGGCTATTCTTTGAGACTAAGGTTTAACTGGAAGGTTGTTTAAACATGAGATAGGGCTGAAGGAACTAGCCAGCTTCTCCACTCACCTAATTAAATTCCAGTCCTGTCTTAGGTAGCAGCTTGCTTGCCTCGAGTCAAAAATTCTTTCTTATAGTCCCAATCCAATGCTTAAATATAATATTCATGACTGAGGATTCTGGTGGAACAGTGATTGTATCCCTACCACTGAGCTAGATGGCCCTGGGTTCAAATCTCACCTACACCAGAGGTGTGTTTGAGCAGCAAGTACATGGGAGTGATAATGACCAATAATCTATCCTGGGCCACCCATGTTGACGCTATGGTTAAGAAAGCACAGCAATATCTCTCCTCCCTCAAGAGGCTACGGAAATTCAGCACGTCCACAAAGACTCTTACCAATTTTTAGAGATGCATTATAGAAAACATTCTATCCAGACACATCGCGGCTTTGAAAGGCAACTGCTCTGCCCAGGACCGTTAGAAACTTCAGAGAGTTGTGAACACAGCCCAGTCCATCACACGAACCAGCCTTCCATCCATGGACTCCATCTACACTTCCCACTGCCTCAGGAAGGCAGCCAACATCATTGAGGACCCCGCCCACCCCTCACCAGTTATAATCTCTTCCAACCTCTTCCATTGGGCAGAAGAAGCAAACATTTGAATACATGTAGGGATACATTCAAGAGCAGCTTCTTCCCTGCCATTAACACACTTTTGAACAGACCTCTCAAATGTTAATTCTGATCTCTCTGTCTCCTTGCACAACTTTGAATTACTACTAGAAAAATGTCTATTATTTATCATTCTTCTATTAGACCATAACTTGCGTGTTTTGCACTTCTTATGAACTTGATGCTGTGTACAATTGTGTAGTTTCTGCTGTCCATGTAGCACCCTCGGTCCTGGAGGAACACTGTCTCACTGTCTCGTTTTTACTGTATCAGTCGTATATGGTAGACATGACAAATAAAACGCTACTCTGTCTACCTCTTCTGCAGCTGTAACACTGCATTCTGCACTCTGTTCTGCTATCCTGATTTCTTTTGTATGGTACGATTTGCAAAGCAACACTTTTCACAGTATCTCGATGCATGCAACAACAATAAATCAAATCAAATCAAAGATGTCTGAAAGTGAAGGAGAGCTACATGGTTTGTGTTGTCTCCTTTTGAATCTAATGCTGCCCAAGGTCCCATCTATCTGCTTTAATGAATACTAAAGGCTCCATAGTAGCATATTGAAGAAAAACTGAGATGTTTTAAGATACCTTCCACTCAGAGATATTATCACACATCTCTGGAGTGAGTGGGACTTGAACCCACACCTCCTGGTCCAGAAGCCAGTTTGCTACATCTGTGCCACAAGGACACTAAGCTGCTGAGTTATATCCTGTGACTTAATTGCCCACTGTTTATCTCTCAATCAACCTTGCAAAAAAAGGAGGAGATTGTCTGGTCTTATCCCAGCTCTGGGAGCTTGTGGTGTGAAATCTGGCTGCCATGTTTCCCAGATTACAACACCGCCTACACTTCGAAAAGAGTTTAATTGGCTATAATGCCCTCTGAGATGCCTGTTGGTCATTAAAGAAGTGATGTAACTAGATGGTTAAGCAAAACGGAAATTGCTGGAAAATCTCAGCAGTTCTGGCAATGTCTGAGAAGAGAAAATAGAGTTAACCTATTGATCCCAGTGACCCTTCCACAGATATCGATGATTTAGATGAGAATATAAAAGACATGGTTAGTAGGTTTGCGGACATGGTGGCATGGTAGACAGTGAGGAAGGTTATCTAAGATTACAGAGGGATCTTGATCAAATGTGTCAATGAGCTGAAAAGTGACAGATGGTGTTCAATCTGAATGAATGCGAGGTGTTGCAGTTTGGTCAAATAAACAAGGGTAGGGCTTATACAATGGCAGGGCCTTGGGTGGTGTTGTAGAGCAGAGGGACCGAGGAGTTCAGATACATAATTCTTCAAAGTTTGTGTCACATATGGACAGGGTGGTTAAAAAAGGTATTTAGCACACTTGTCATCATTGCTCAGTCCTTTGAGTATCAGAGTTGTGATGTCATGCTGAGATCATGTTGGACATTCATGAGACCTCTTCTGGGATACTGTGTCCAGTTCTGGTCACTCAGTTATAGAAAGAATATTAAGCTGGGCAGGGTTCAGAAGAGATTTACCAGGATGTTGCCAGAGATGGAAGGTTTGCGTTGTAAAGAAAGCTGGGTAGACTGGGACCTTTTTCACTGGAGCTAAGGAGGTTGAGAGATGATCTAATAGAAGTTTTTAAAATAATGAGTGGCATAGATAGAGATAATGTTAGGTATCTATGCCCTAGGATGTGGGATTTCAAGACTAGGAGGCACATATTTAAGGTGAGAGGAGAGAGTTTTAAAAAGGATGTGAGGGGCAAAGTTTTTTCACAGAGGGTGGTTCGTGTGTGGAATGAACTTCTTGAGGAAGTGGTGGATGCAGATACAGTTACAACGTTTAAAAGACATTTGGATAAGCAAATGGATAGGAAATGTTTGGAGGGATATGGGCCGGGAACAGGCAGGTGGGACAAGTTTAGTTTGAGATTATGTTCGGCATGGAGTGGTTGGGCCAAAGGGTCTGTTTCAGTGCTGCATGTCTCTGTGACTCTACGTAAATGAAAGTTTTTCTCCTTCTTGTCTGCATCGTGTTTATGATTAGAGTTTGTTTGCATCATTGGAACACCCTTGAGATGTATCATGAGGTTAAAGGCACTATATAAACATATAAGCATGCTGTCACATTTCCGATGCTGATTGGACATGTTCCTGGAGGTGCTATCACATGATCTTCCATCTCCAACACCCATCCCCCACACTCCTTCATTGTCCCATTCAAGGAGGAGGGATTCAATTTCCGGGACAATTGGGTGTTTCTTGACTACCGACAAAACACCTTTTCTTTCTTCTGCCCTGTTCTTTTATATCTACATGCAATATTCTTCAAAGGATTGATGGAAAACATTTATTTTTAGAGTTCTCTATAATCATTAGGGCAACACGGTGACTCAGTGGTTAGCACTGCTGCCTCACAGCACCAGGGACCCAAGTTTGATTCCAGCCACGGGTGACTCTCTGTGTGAAGTTCACACATTCTCCCCGTGTCTATCTGGGTTTCCTTCGGGTTCTCTGGTTTTCTCCCACAGTCCAAAGATGTGCAGGTCAGGTGGATTGGCCATGTTAAAATGGCCTTAGTGTCGAGGGATGTGCAGGCTCGGTGAGTTAGCCATTGGAAATGCAGAGTTATAGGGATAGGTTAGGGAAGGTGTGTCTGGGTGGAATTCTCCTGGGAGGGTTGGTGTTGGCTAAGTGGCCTGCTTACATTCTATGATCTTCTCCCAAGTGATACTGGTGGGAGCATCATCTTCAGATGCTGAAGACTCCTGGGTGAGCATGGATGTCAGGAAGCTTATTTATGGCCTTGGTTTCTGTCCACATGCCACCTCTTGGTTAGATTACTGGCTGTCCCTTCCAGGTGAGGATGATTGACTTCTGAGAGTCTGAAGATGGCCAATTCAGTGCCTTCAGACTCTGCAGCACGTAGGTATTCGTCATTGTGTGGAATGTGTGGTCTTGTGTTCTTAGTTTGAGTCATGGCTCATTCTTAGACTGTAAGGTACACGAGCAGAATTAGGCCATTTGGCCCTTCGATCTTCGATGATATGTTTCTCATCCCCATTCTCCTGCCTTCCCCCATCACCTTCAATCCCATTATTAATCGAGGACCTACTTATTCTGTCTTACCTGTTTGGTGTGCATGTGTGGAGGGAATTCTTTAAGAGGCTGAACATTTTAAGGAATAGAGTCATATGCTGATGAATCATAATTATCTATCTGTCGCTAGCATCTATTTATTTGTAAAATATAGTAAGTCGTGCTATGTTCATAAACCTGCTCCAGACTTTCTGTCAATCTTGGTTTGCAATTTGGTTAAATTGGTGAATTTCATAAAATTTATAAAATCTTTAACTTCTGTGATCATTCCAGGAATAGGGAGCTTCTATTTCCAATGCGCTTATCCTTGTGTGGTCTGGCAGAGGGAATCGTGAAACATCAAATGGGACAGGCGTAAAGGACCTGAACCTCAAAGTTAAATGTAGAAGTGGTGTCTAAGATTAGTAAACGTTTCCAAAAGGTGAAGTGTGGAAACTATGAAACTTAGCTAAAGTACTCCTGTAGTCACTGTGGATTGGGATGGTCTCAACATTTTCATTCCTGTTTTGATTTAATATATATTGAGTGAAAATATAAGTCTATTCTTGTGATTTTTTCATTAAGTTAAAGTTTGGGATGCTGATTAATTGTCACTTTTACCCAACTTCCTACCAACATTGGCCTGGTCCAATGTATTAGTATAAAACTGGACGGGTGCTATTCCATCTCTGAAGATTTCCCCCCACTAACATTTCGAATTCATTACCTGCACTGACCATGCGCTCTCCGAGTGATGTTGATAACTGATGGCAAATTTCTGGTGCATCAGAAAGATCCCAAGATTGGATTGGGATTGTCCACAGTCATTGCATTTTTCCTTGTGTCAATCCGAGTTGGGCTTGAGCAACATTGCAGTGGTGAAAGGCCGGTATGTATGCTGTTCCAGCATTCTGTTATGGATCAAAATCCTAGAACTCCGTCCCTACCAGCATTGTACTGTTTCATCTAATCTCCATTGGGGATTGTGCAACCATTGAAAGGTTGTTTTGTACTCATTTATATAGAACATAGAACATTACAGCGCAGTACAGGGCCTTCGGCCCTCAATGTTGCGCCGACCTGACATACCAATCTGAAGCCCATCTAACCTACACTATTCCATGTACGTCCATATGCTTGTCCAATGATGTCTTAAATGTACTTAAAGTTGGCAAATCTACCGTTGCAGGCAAAGCATTCCATACCCTTACTACTCTCTGAGTAAAGGAACTAACTCTGACATCTGTCCTATATCTATCATCCCTGAATTTAAAGCTATGCCCCCTCATGCTCGCCGTCACCATACTTGGAAAAAGGCTCTCCCTGTCCACCCTATCTAACCCTCTGATTATCTTATATGTCTCTATTAAGTCACCTCTCAACCTTCTTCTCTCTAATGAAAACAGCCTCAAGTCCCTCAGCCTTTCCTCGTAAGACCTTCCCTCCATTCCAGGCAACATCCTAGTAAATCTCCTCTGCACCCTTTCCAAAACTTCCACATCCTTCTTATAATACTCCAAGTGCAGCCGCACCAGAGTTTTGTACAGCTGTAGCATAACATCTTGGTTCTGGAACTCGATTCCTCTTTTAATAAAAGCTAAAACACTGTATGCCTTCTTAATAACCCTGTCAACCTGGGTGGCAACTTTCAAGGATCTGTGTACCTGGACACCGAGATCTCTCTGCTCATCTACACTACCAAGAATCTTACCATTAGCCCAGTACTTTGCATTCCGGTTACTCCAACCAAAGTGAATCACCTCACACTTGTCCGTATTTAACTCCATTTGCCACCTCTCAGCCCAGCTCTGCAGCTTATCTATGTGTCTCTGTAACCTACAACATCCTTCGTCACTATCCACAACTCCACCGACCTTCGTGTCATCTGCGAATTTACTAACCCACCCTTCTACTCCCTCATCCAGGTCGTTTATAAAAATGATGAACAGCAATGGACCCAACACCGAACTTTGCGGTACACCACCAGTAACTGGACTCCATGATGAACATTTCCTATCAACCACCACCCTCTGGATTCTTTCAGCAAGCCAATTACTGATCCAAACTGCTATATCTCCCACAATCCCATTCCTCCGTATTTTGTACAATAGCCTACTGTGGAGAACCTTATCGAACGCCTTGCTGAAATCCATATACACCACATCAACCGGTTTACTCTCGTCTACCTGTTTGCTCACCTTCTCAAAGAACTAATTAATGAGTTTAGACCATAAAATAGAGGAGTAGAAGTAGATCACTTAATCCATTGGGTTTGCTCCACCATTTGATGAGATTGTGGCTGATCTGATAATCCTCAACTCCACTTTCCCTCCTTTTTCCCATAACCCTTGATTCCCTTCCTGATTACTCTCTCAACCTTGAATGCACAATGACCCAACGAGGGGTGGCACGGTGGCTAGTGGTTAGCACTGCTGCCTCACAGCACCAGGGACCTGGGTTCAGTTCCACCATTGGGTGACTTTCTGCGTGGGGTTTGCACGATCTCCCTGTGGCTGTGTAGGTTCCCTCCCACAGTCCAAAGATCTGTAGGTTAGGTAGATTGGCCATGCTATATTGTCCAGTGTCCAGGGGATATGTAGGATGGGGGAGGGGGGAAGTCTGGATGGGATGCTCTTCAGAAGGTTGGTGTGGGCTGAACGGCCTGTTTCCACAACTGTGCGATTCTGTTCTATGACCCTCTGCAGTAAGGAATGCCAGAGGTTCTTTACCATCTGAGAGAAGATATTTCCTCTCATCTCTGTGTTGACTGGGGGATCCCTTATTCTGAGGTTAGATTAGATTACCTACAGTGTGGAAACAGGCCATTCTGAAGAGTAACCCACCCAGATCCATTCCCCTCTCCTATTTTTACTAATGCACCTAACACTATGGGGAAACTTAGCATGGCCAATTCACCCAAACTGCACATCTTTGGATTGTGGGAGGAAAACGGAGCACCCAGAGGAAACCCACACAGACACGGGGAGAATGTGCAAACTCCACACAGTCACCCGAAACAGGAATCAAACTCGGGTCCCTGGCACTGTGAGGCTGCAGAGCTAACCACTGAACCACTGCGCTGCCCATCCACCGTGCCATCCATATTATGACCGCTGGTTGTGGACTCTCTCACAAGGGAAAATAAGGTCTCCACATCTATATTGTCATGTCCCCAAAGAATCTTGTTTGTTTCAATAACATTGCTTCTCGTATTTTTAAACTCCAATGACTACAGACCCAGCCTACTTAACCCCTCCCTTAAGAACGCCCTTCCAAACCTGATATCTGACCAACTTCTCTGGACGGCCTCCAATGTCAATTTCCTTCCTTCGATAAAGGCCAAAAATGCTTTTCAGTATTCCAGCTCTAGTCTGACCTGTCCCTGTATAGTTTTAACAATGATAGCAGAGAGATGAGACTGGATTATCAATCCAAAAGCTTGACCGAATGTTCTAGAAATAGATTTCAAATCTGACCAGTACAGCTGAGGGAACTTCAAATCAACTAATTAACAAATTGTAGTCTCATCAATAGCGAACATGGAATTACCAGATTGTTATAAAACACCATCTGTTTCATAACTGTCCTTCAGGGAAGGAATCTGCCATCCTTACTTGATCTGATCTACATGTGACTCCAGCCCTGCACCAATTTTACTGCCCTCTGAAATGGCTCCTCACCAGCTGCTGAGAGCACTTGGGAATGGATGATAAATACTGGCTTTGCCAGCTCTGCTGACAACACAAGATCAAGAGGCATTTGGATGGGTATATGAATAGGAAGGGTTTGGAGGGATATGGGCCGGGTGCTGGCAAGTGGGACTAGATTGGGTTGGGATATCTGGTCGGCGTGGACTGGTTGGACCGAAGGGTCTGTTTCCATTCTGTACATCTCTATGACTCTATGACTCTAAATTAAAAAAAACAGAATAATCACACTTGACTGCCTTACCAGTTCAGCGGTCAGTGCGGTGCAACTTCCCTCTCCTAGCAATTTAAACAATTTCTCTGCCATAAACATTAACATGGAGCCCTTGGGAGTGTTTGCCCCATGGCCTAGAGTCTTGGCAGGGCCCAGTGCCCAGGGAATTGTATCACATCAGGTTGTAATCCAACAGGTTTATTTAAAATCACAAGCTTTTGGAGCGCTGCCCCTTCATCAGGTCACCTGATGATGTCCTGTCATCACTCAATTTCCCCCAAAGGTCTGGGTACATTTTAAGTCAGATTACTGCCTCTATTAGTAATGAGGTGATAAATTCTTTACAGTGGCCGATGGTGTTTAATTTAGATAAATTTGAGGTGTTGCGTTTTGGTAAGACAAAACAGGACAGGACTTTTGCAATTAATTGTAGGATCATGGGCAGTATTGCCCAACAAAGAGATCCATGAATGCAGGTTCATAGCTCCTCGAAAGTGCAGTCACAGTCCATTGAGTTTAAGAGTTGGGAGGTCATGTTGCAGCTAATCAGGACATTGGTGAGACCACTTTTAGAATACTGTGTTCAACTCTGGTCCCCCTTCGATAAGAAATATGTTGTTAAACTTGAAAGGGTTCAGAAAAAAATTATAAGCTTGTCGCCAAAGTTGGAGGATTTCAGCTATAGGGAAAGGCTGAATAGGCTGGAGCTGTTTTGCCTGGATCGTCGGAGGCTGAAGGTGACCTTATAGAGGTTTATAAAATCATGAGGAGCATGGATCAGGTGAATAGCCAAGGTCTTTTTCCCTGGGGTTGGGGAGTCCAGAACTAAAGGGCACAGGTTTACGGTGAGAGGGGAAAGATTTAAAAGGGACCTGAGGGTCAACTTTTTCACACAGAGGGTGGTGCGTGTATGGAATGAGCTGCCAGAGGGAGTGATGGAGGCTGGTACAACATTTAAAAGGCATCTGGATGGGTATATAAATAGGGAGGGTTTAGAGGGATAGGGGCCAAATGTTGGCAAATGGCATTAAGTCAATTTAGGATATCTGGTTGGCGCTGATGAGTTAGACTGATGGTCTGTTTCCGTGCTGTATGACTCTATGACTTGGCCTCAACAGCTCTCAGTGGCACTGACTCCCACAGAGTCACCACCCTCTGGTGAAGAGATTCCTCCTCACCTTAATCCTAAAGGGTTGTTCCTTCACCTTTTGCCCTTATCACTGCTCACACATTTGCTCTTCATTTTGTCATCACAAAGTCTCAAAATGCTGGGATCTCCTTCACAAAGACCATGCCTCCATTTGCTCTAGTCTTTGATGTGTAGCACTTCACAGCCTATGGTCCGCCTCACTGGCATTGGTTGTTATAGAATCATAGACTCATAGAGACCCTTTGGTTCAACCAGTCCATACCGACCATCATCCCCAAGATATCCTACTCCCACCTGCCTTCTCCTGGCCCATATCCCTCCAAATATTTCTTATTCATGAACATATCCAAATATATTTTAAATTTACCTGCATCCACCACTTCTTCTGGAAGCTCATTCCACACACAAACCACCCTCCATGTAAAATAATTGCCCCTCATGTCCTTTTTAAAATTTCTCTCCTCTCACCTTAAAAATATGGCTCCTAGTCTTGAAACTCCCCGACCATTGGGAAAAGACACTTGCCATTCACCTTATCTTTGCCCCTCATGATTTTATAAACCTCTACAACATCACCCCTCAACTTCCTACACTCCAGTGAAAAATGTTACCAGCCTCTCCAGCCTCTCCTTATAACTCAAACCCTCCATTCTTGGCAACATCCTGGTAAATCTCTTCTGAGTCCTTTCCAATTGAATAATATTCTTCCTTTAACATGGCGACAGGAACTGGACACTAGACACGCATCCAACCAAAACAAAAACAATTAAGGCAGGCCCTCCATTAGTGAGTGAGGCCCCTTTTGGTCATTGCTGACCACAAGTTACATCCTTGTTGTTCCAGCTTTCTGCTTTTCTGAAGCAATGTCACTTGTGCCTGAAGAGACCAATGCTAGAGTGACAGTCACTATCGTGGAGGTCACATCTGTATGTGGTTATTGATCTGCTAGAACTGCTGCACTCCTCCCTGTGTGCCCGCTTGTCTGCTGCAGCGTTCCTCAGCTTCTTTCCCCCTGTTTTGAGGTGTTGGTTCAGGGGTGCTTCTCTATCTCGTGACGTCAGTTCCCAGGACTCCGTAACAATATCAAGTGCCTTCATGTCCCTCATGCAGATGCCCTTGCAGCGAAGCTGGAGACACCCAATGGGTCTCTTCCTAGATGCAGAGCTCTCTGTAAAGGATATCCTTTGGGATGCGGCCATCCTCCATGCGGTGGACGTGGCCCAGCCAGTGCAGTCTCCACTGCCTGAGCAGAGTGTACATCCTGGGAAGGCCAGCGCAAGATTGGACCACTGTGTTGGACACTCTGTCATGCCAGGATATGCCCAGGATACAGCGGATACTATTCAAGTGGAAGGTGTTCAATCTTCTCTCTTGTCTAGCACATGTAGTACACGTTTTACTGCTGTATAGCAATGTATTTATGATCCAGGCATTGTAGACTGACCTTTTTGTCTTCACTGTCAGCTTGGGATTTGTCCATACTCGAATCATGAGGCGAGCAAGAGTTGAGGCTGCTTTCCCGATCCTCTTGTCGATCTCTGTGTCCAAGGAGAGCTTGTCAGTGATGGTAGAGCCAAGGTACATAAACTGATGGACGACAAAAACCCCCACCCCGCAACCACACACCCACATGCACACATACACATATAAGTTTGTGGGGTGAATTTGCACTTGCAGAATTACATTTTACTTTGCTCAAAAACTGCATGAATCCACGTAAGATTCTGTAAATCTGTTTTTTAGATTAGAATCAGTCTGACCATTGTGGCACAGACAGCCTCACAGGGACCTACAATACCTTATCTGGGCCGACATGACACCAATTGTTAAAGTGCACTTGAGAATGTAACTTTAAAAACAGGTTTTGTGATTTACATATGAAAGAAAGAATCCGGGTCTTTTTCAATCTATAATTTCAGTTACATCACACTGTAAACTTTTGCAATAAATTCTGTGTCTTACAATCTTATTCTCCACAATCACCTGATGAAGGAGCAGCGCTCCGAAAGCTAGTTGTTTCCAAATAAACCTGTTGGACTATAACCTCGTGTTGTGGGATTTTTAACTATATTTCAGAAGCGCAGCAATTAAAACAATCCCAAAAAGTATGGGAGCAAGGACACAGGAGTTTGACGTTGCTGCGGATGTTGAAGGGCTCCGAAGAGTTGCCGTGAAACTGTACCGTCCCCTTCATGTTACTGTGGAAGGTTTCGGTGGACAACTGATCTTCAGGAGAACCTCGAACAGGCTGTTTCTGCTGACCAGGCCGAATGCCTTGCTGAGGTCAATGAAAGCAATATACAGGGGCATTTTCTCTGCACTTCTCCTGCAGTTGGCGAAGGGAGAAGATCATGTCTACTGTTGACCTTTTAGCTCGGAAGCCGCACTGTGACTCTGGGTAAACATGTTCTGCCAGTTTCTGCAGGCGAGTCAAAATGACCCGAGCAAAGGCTTTGCCGACAATGTTGAGGAGAGAGATGCCTCTGTAGCTGTTGCTGTCGCTTCTCTCGCCCTTGTTCTTGTAGAGGGTAATGATCCTTGCATCCCTCATGGCCTGCAGTACAGCTCCTTCTTGCCAGCGCTGACAGAGGACTTCATGCAATGGGAGCAGGAAGCTAGTCTTGCAGCACCTGATCAGATCAGGAAGAATCCCGTTGCTACCTGAGCCCTTACCCTGAGGCTAGGCTGTCAATGGCCTTACTGAGCACTTCTACTGATGGCTCTGTGTCTAGCCCGTCCATGGTCTGCAAACACGTGATGGCATCAAGTGCTGAATCTGACACTGTGTGCTCTTTAGAGGAGAGACCAGAGTAGTGTTCAACCCAGCTCTCCATTTGCTGGCCTTTGTCTGTGATTACTTCCCCAGTAGAGGATTTGAGGGGGGGCTGTCTTGCTCTGAATTGGCCCTAGTGCCTTTGTACATTCCCCTAATGTTCCCTGTTATAGTGTCCGTCTGAATTTCCTCACTTAGCTGTGTCCGGTACTCATTAGCATAATGCCTGGCAGTGCCTCTGCTGAACCTTGTTCCTAGCAGCCCTGAGAATCTGCAGGTTCCTCCCACTAGCTGACCGCTTGTACTCAGCTGGGCGGGGGCCTGCTTGGCTTCAATGACAGGGGTCATCTCAGTCACCTTAACCTCAAACCAGTCGTGTGTCTTGAAGGTCTTCTTCCCAAAGATAGCCAGGAATGTGCGTTGCACGGTATCCTGCCAGGTTTCCCATTTCTCTGTGACGGAGTCTCCGTGTCGCAAGACGCTGAGATCTCTCTCGGAAACCTCTGAGACCTGATGCACAAGGTCTGGCTGGGACACCTTGCTGACGTTGATGCGAGGGTTCCCCTGTTGCTCAGTGCGATGGAATCTCTTAGGTTGCAGCCTGATCTTGCAACACACTAAGGAGTGGTCTGTGTCATAATCCACACTATGATAAGAGCATGCATGGACAATGTATTCGATGGTGGCATGCCTAACTAGGATCAGATCGAGTTGGTGCCAATGCTTTGAGCGCAGGTGTCTCCAGGGAACCTTGTGTTGCGGCTTTGTCTGGAAGTAGGAGTTGGTGACGCACAAATTGTGGTAAGTGCACAGCTCGAGCAGTCGATGTCCGTTCTCATTCATTTTGCCCACACCAAAATGCCCAAGGCAGGAGGGCATGGTCTGCACCCACTCTGGCGTTGAGGTGGGTATAGTAAGAAAAACACAGGCCTGGTCCGGCAGCAAACAGTGTCTTTGACAAACTGGGGGAGATGGAGACTGAGAACATGGACAATGGAAGTTGTCATGAGTGGGGATCTTCTGATGGTGGCTAGAGAATTAGAAAGGGGAATCGGAAAAGAAATGCAGCCCTGGCGAAGCCTAGTGGAGATAGAGAGAGATGGAATCAGTATCAGAGAGACAGGAACACAATTAGCACAGACAGTAGCCAATGAGTCATAGTCACAGAGTCATAGAGATGTACAGCATGGAAACAGACCCTTCGGTCCAACCCGTCCATGCCGACCAGATATCCCAACCCAATCTAGTCCCACCTGCCAGCACCAGGCCCATATCCCTCCAAACCCTTCCTATTCATATACCATCCTGATGCCTTTTAAATGTTGCAACTGTACCAGCCTCCACCACTTCCTCTGGCAGCTCATTCCATACATGCACCACCCTCTGTGTGAAAATGTTGTCCCTTATGTCCCTTTTAAATCTTTCCCCTCTCACCCTAAACCTCTGCTCTCTAATTCTGGACTCTCCTATCCCAGGGAAAAGACTTTGTCTATTTATCCTATCCACACCCCTCATGATTTTATAAACCTCTCTAATGGTGGCGAAGAAGCTGGGAAATTGTAATGGAGCAATCTGAAAGTTGCAGGAGACCTACATGAGCAATAGGGCAAACCCCCTGCTGACTCTGAGAGGCCTTGAGGACGGAAGGATCCCTTTGTGTCTGGAAGGTGAGGGAAATTCCTGTTAGGTCATCTCGAGAAGTTAGCAATTAGAGCCCAACAAGCTGAGCCCACTCCCCCCAGCTGATGGGTTTAACTCTACCACAATGTCCTGAGAGATCGGTAACACAGGTCGAGTTTTGATTTTCTTTTTCATCAACACGTTCAGAGATGCTATTATGCGTCTCATAATTTAGGCCTCCTCGGTCAGAGGTAGAGACACTACTGCCACTCCGCAAGAACCTTTCAGACAAATATCTATTGCAATATGTTGATTCTCTATTCTCTGCATTTCCACGGACGTTTACCAAGGTTCCCACTGGTGGAGCAAAGAATCCCTGTTTATAATCATGGTGGTGTGTGTGTGTATGTGTGCGTGCATGTGTGCGTGTGTGTATGTGTGTGTGTGTGTGTATGTGTGCGTGCGTGTATGTGTGTGTGTGTGCGTGTGTGTGTGTGTATACGTGCGTGTGTGTGCATGTGTATGTGTGTGTGTGTGTGTGCGTGCGTGTATGTGTGTGTGCGTGCGTGTGTGTGCATGTGTGTATATGTGCGTGCGTGCGTGTGTGTGCATGTGTGTGTGTGTGTGTGTGTGTTTAAATGGCTGATTGCCTGACAGTCATTAATCCTTAAATGTTTAAAGGTTTGAGTAAAGGAATGGGGAAACCATACATCAGAGAAGCCACGAGAGAAGCCAAAATGTGGGTCCCTGACAGTTATCACTTGGATGTGTAGATAACGTATTTGGACTGATTTGGATAGGGGGATGAGCAATATTCAGAAGAGGTTTGCGTGATCTGGAGTGTATTACAGTAAAAATATTCATAATAACCAGTGTTTTTTTTGTTGTTTGTTTAATTGACGTAGGTGTCACTGGTTAGGTCAATAGTTATGAGTCATCCCTTGCCCCTGAGAGCCGCTGCAGTCCTTGGGGTGTAAGGTACATCTAGAGTCATGTTCTGATCTGCTTTTCCCCTTGTCAGTTTTCTGAAGGATCAGCCACATTACTGGGTGGTTGAAGTCAAGTGAATGTTAGATGGGCTCGGGTTGGCAGATTTTCCTTTCCTGAAAGGGATGAAATGTCTAAAATATCTAATATCTATTTGTGTACCTGATGGTTTTTTTTTGCATAAAATGGCTTTTTAATGAAATTTCACCCCCCAGATGCGATTGCATTTGTAAGTATCAATGTTCAGAAATCGGGGTGCCCTGCGCACTGGCCCTGTAGGTTACTAGTCTGGTGAATTTGTCATGGTAGCCCCCATCTCCTTTATTTATATAAATCTGATGGTGGTGAGCTGCCTTCTACAACCACTGCAGTCCACAATATAGGTCGGATCTCAAACAACAACGAGATAGAGTACAGGAAGGAAGT
The DNA here is from genome assembly GCF_004010195.1 of Chiloscyllium plagiosum. Classification (NCBI taxonomy): domain Eukaryota; kingdom Metazoa; phylum Chordata; class Chondrichthyes; order Orectolobiformes; family Hemiscylliidae; genus Chiloscyllium; species Chiloscyllium plagiosum. The sequence continues at coordinate 14,359,296 of NC_057748.1, read as the reverse complement.
AGAGTGATTAGCGGCATGGTGTAAAGACAACAATCTCTTCATCATTGTCAGCAAAATGAAGGAGATGGTCACTGCCTTCAGGAAGTGGAGTGGAGGGCACACCCCTGCCTGTATCAATGGTGCTGAGGTGGAGATGGGGGAGAGCGTCAGACTCCTGGGAGCGACCATCACCAACAATCTGTCCTGGCCCACCCACGTTACGGTCAAGAAAGCACAGCAATGTCTATACTACCTCAGGAGGCTAAGGAAATTCGGCAGGTCCACAATGACTCTTACCGATCTTTATAGCTGCACCATTGAAAGCATTCTGTCTGGATGCATCACAGTGTGTTACAGCAACTGCTCTGCCCAGGACCGTACGGAACTACAGAGAGCTGTGAACACAGCCTAGTCCATCACACAAACCAACCTTCTATCCATTGACTCCATCTCCCATTGCCTTGGGAAAGTAGCCAACATCGTCAAATTATAGTCTCTTCCACCCTCTTCTGTCACGCAGAAGATATAAAAGTTTGAATGCACGTATGAGCAGACTCAGGAACAGTTTCTTCCCCGCTGTTATCAGACTTATGAACGAACCTTTTTAACGTTAGTGTTGATCTCTCTCTCTGCATCTTCTCGGCAGATGTAACACTGTAGCCTGCACTTTGTTCAGTTTCCCTGATGCACTTGTTTAGTGCGATCTGTTTGTAAAGCATGTAAGCCAACAATTTTCACTGTACCTCAGTACACATGGCAGTAATAAATCAAATCAAATGCTGTTAGGGAGGGAGTTCCAGGATTTTGACCCAGCAACACTGAACAACTAGTGACATATTTCCAAGTCAGGATGGTGCATGGCTCAGAGGGGAGCTTGCAGCATTGCCACATGTTAAAACGCTGGCAACTTTTACTTCACAGAATTGTCACAGTACAGAAGGTGAGGAAGTGAGGACTGCAGATGCTGGAGAGTCAGAGTCGAAATGTGTGGTGCTGGAAAAGCGCAGCAGGTCAGGCAGCATCCGAGGAGCAGGAGAATCGACACTTCGGGCATAAGCCCTTCATCAGGCTGTCCGGCTCCTCGGATACTGCCTGACCTGCTGTGCTTTTCCAGCACCACACTTTGTGACAGTGCAGAGGAGGCCATTCGGCCTATCCTGTCTGCACTGCTCTTCCAATGAGCATTGGTCCAGTGCCAATCTCCTTCGCTGTCAGCCCATATCCTTGCGCTGTATTTCTATCCAAATGATTATCCAAAACCCTCTTCAAGGCTTCACTTGAACTTGGCTCCACCACACTTCCAGACACTTCCAGATCCTAACGACTCAGCTTTCCTCGCATCGTCCTTGCTTCTTTTGCACATCACTTTTTGTCTGTGCCCTTCCTTCTCGTCCTTTTTATGAACAGGTACAGCCTCTCCCTATCTCCTCTATCCAGCCCACTCATGATTTTGGAATTCTCTATCAAATCTACTCTTGGCTTTTGTGTCTAATGCTCCCAATTTCTACAATCTATCCCCAGAACTGAAGTTTTTCAATCCTGGAATCAGTCTTGTAAATGACTTCCACACTCTCTCTCCAGTGTAATGACATCTTTCCTATAATGTGGCACCCACAGCTATATGCAACACACCAGATGAGATGAGGGGTATAGATAGGGTTAATGGTAGTTGTCTCTTCCCTACGATGGGGAATTTCAAGACGAAGGGGCACATTTTTAAGGTGAGAGGAGAGAGATTTAAAAAAGACGTGAGGGGCAATTTTTTTTACACAGGGTGGTTCACAAGTGGAATGAACTTCCTGAGGAAGTGGTGGATGTGGGCAAAATTACAACATTTAAAGGACATTTGGATAAGTACACGAATAGGAAAGATTTGGGCGGATATCGACCTGTAGTAGGCAGGTAGGACTAGTTTAGCTTGGGACCATGTTTGTCATGTAATGGTTGGATTGAAGGGTCTATTGCCAAAGTCTGTATGAGTCTATCACCTCCTTGCTCTTGTACTCTTTACCTCCATTAATAAAAGCAAGAACATTGAATGCTTTATTTACTGCTCTCTTCACCTGTCCCCATGACTTGTCCTACCTGCCTATCTCCTTTTCCACCTATCCACTCCACCCTCCCCCCGACCTATCACCTTCATCCCCTCCCCCACTCACCCCTGCCTTTATTCCTGATGAAGGGCTTTTGCCCGAGACGTCGCTTTTACTGTTCCTCGGATGCTGCCTGAACTGCTGTGCTTTTCCAGCACCACTAATCCAGAACCCTGTCACCTTCAATGGTCTGTGCACATTTACACCCAGGTTCCACAGTTCCTGCATCCCATTTAGTCTTGTTCCTCCCATTAGATATTGTCCTTCAATGTTCTTCCTTCCATTACCTCACCGTTCTCTGCATTGAATCTTACCTGCCACTTTTCTGCTCACTCCACCGGCTAGTCAATGTCCACTTGGAGTTCCACACTGTCCACCTAACAGCTTACAAAATTCTTCCAAGTTAAGTGTCATCTGCAAACATTGAAATTATCCCTTGCACACCTAGGCCCAGATGCTTAATATATATCAGGAAGGTGGATGCTTTGAAAGGGGTGCAGAGAAGGTTTACCAGGGTGTTGGCTGGCCTGGAGGGTTTTAGTTATGAGGAGGGATTGGATAAACTCAGATTGTTTTCACTGGAAAGACGGAGGCTGAGGGGGAGGCGACCTGATAGAGGTGTTCAAGATTATGAGAGACAGATATGGGGTGGATAATCAGAAGCTATTCCCCCAGTCAACAAAAGGTTCAAGCCAAGAAGGGGGAAGTTTAAGTAAAAAGTACAAGGAAAAGTTTTGACACAGTGGGTGGTGGGTGCCTGGAACACACTGCCAGTGGAGGTGGTAGAAGCAAGCATGTTTAAACGATATGATAGACACATGAAGAGGAGGCGAACAGAGGGATAGAAACCACAAACCAAAAGAGAAAACGCTGGAAAATCTCAGCAGGTCTGGCAGCATCTGTAAGGAGAGAAAAGAGCTGACGTTTCGAGTCTAACTGACCCTTTGTCAAAGCTTGAGCTCAAGCTTTGACAAAGGGTCAGTTAGACTCGAAATGTCAGCTCTTTTCTCTCCTTACAAATGCTGCCAGACCTGCTGAGATTTTCCAGCATTTTCTCTTTTAGTTTCAGATTCCAGCATCCGCAGTAATTTGCTTTTATTTGATAGAAACCACACATGGGCAATAAGTAGTGGGTCTAAATAAGGATTAATAATCGGTGCAGGCTTGTTGGGCTGAAGGGCCTATTCCTGTGCTGTGTTGTATTATATTGTAAATGCAGGGGTTCCAGTACTGATCTCTGGAGAACTCCACAACAAACCTTCCTCCAGCCTGAAAAATATCCATTGACCATCAGCCTCTGTTTCCTGTCACTCAGGCAATCTTGTATCCCCATTTGCCTGGATGACTGCAAGTCCAACACGAAACTTGACACCATCCAGGACAAAGCAGCCCGCTCGATTGGCACCACATTCACAAGCATCCACTCCCTCCACCACCGACGCTCAGTAGCAGCAATGTGTGCGATCTATGAGACGCAAAGCAGCAATTCACCAACGATCCTCAGACGGCACCTTCCAAACCAGCAACCACTTCCATCTAGAAGGACAAGGGCAGCAGATACATGGGAGCACCACCCCCATCAAGTTCCCCTTCACTCACCATCCTTACTCAGAAATACATTGCCGTTCCTTCACTTTTGCTGGGTGAAAATCGCGGAATTTCCTCCCTAAGGGCATTGGGGGGCAACCCACAGCAGGTAGACTGCAGACAGTCAATAGGCAGCTCACCCCCACCTTCTCAAAAGGCAACTAGGGACAAGCAATAAATGCTGGGCCCAGCCAGCGACACTCACATCCCATTAATGAATAAATTTTGAAAAATCCAAATTGCTACCACCAATTATAAATAATCTATTAAGTAGAATCCAGCCCTGGATCGTGTTGTGACAAAGTAGCTTTATTATCCAATCAACTTTGCAACGGGAGAAGCATTTGACCCTTGTGTAAGGTGTCATGTGTAGAACTTGCTACGTGCTTGTTGCTACATTTTAAGCTTGCAGGCTCAAGGTGAGATGATGGTGTATATAATCCCACTGGACTAATAATCCAGAGGCATAGGCTAATGAGTTGGAGAAATGGGGTCAAGTCGCACCATGCAGGAGATGGAATTTGAATTCAATGAGTAAAATTTGGGGTTGAAAGCTAATGGAGAACCACAAAACTGTCAATGATTGCTTTGAAAACCAGACAGGTTCATTAATATCCTTTAGGGAAGGATATCTGTCATCTTTAGTAAAAACTGAACGAACTGCGATTCGGAAACAAAAACAGAAACTGCTGGAAAACCTCAGCAGGTCCAGCAGGATCTGTGGAGAGAAGTCGGAGTTCACGTTTCGGGTCCAGTGACCGAATTCTGCGGACGGGTCACTGGACCTGAGATGTTAACTTTTGTCATCCTTATGAATTAATTTGATTTTTTTGATTTATTGTTGTCACATGTACCTAAGTACAATGAAAGGTTTTGTTTTGCATGCAGTACAGGCAGAGCATACCGTACAAAGAACATTAGGGCGATTGAGCAGAGCGAGGAATACAACGTTACGGCTGCAGAGAAGGTGCACAGAAAGAAAGCTCAACGTTAGATTTAAGATTTGAGAGGCCCATTCAGAAGTCTAACAACAGCGGAGAAGAAGCTGTCCTTGAGCCTGTTGGTATGTGTGTTTAAGTTTTTGTATCTACTGCCTGACAGCAGAGGTTGGTGGGAGGGGTCTCTGATGATGTTGGCTGCCTTCCTGAGGCAGTGGGAAGTGTAGATGGAGCCAATGGATGGAAGGTTGGTTTGTGTGATGGACTGGGCTGTGTTCACAACTCTCTGTAGTTTCTTACGGTCCTGGGCAGAGCAGTTGCCGTACCACACCGTGACGTATCCAGATAGAATGCGTGCTATGGTGCATCTGTAAAAGTTGGCGAGGGTCCTTATGGACATGCCAAATATCCTGATCCTCCTGAGGAGAAAGAGGCGTTACTGTATGAATCCATCCGGTTGACTCTTAACTCCTGTCTGAAATAGCCTAGCAAGCCATTCAGTTTAAGGGCAATTGGAGATGGGCAGCAGGTACCAAACATGCCCCCCAATTCCTTGAACGAACAACTTAAGACCTATCGAGGCGCTGTGAGGGCTTGGGTTGACTGAGGGAGAGCTACAGGGTTACTGGTGTTGGCATTTGCAAGGCATGTTAATCTGAAATAGAGTTGGCCCCCTGTGAGGAAGTTAAAAAACTAATCCCACAAAGGGTCTTTTGAAGGATAAACTCTCCCCAGGGTCCTGGCCAGTTTTTATCCCTCAAACAGCATCGCAGGTGATCTGAATAGTTCTGCCATTGTTGCTTGTGCAAGCTTGCTGTTTGTGAATTAGCTGCTGTGTTTACAGCAAGGACTACAGTTCAAAAAGCACATCATTGGCCGTGAAATTCTTTGCAACATCCTGAGGTCATAAAAATAAGCTTTTCCGTTGTTTACAGCTTTAAGCTAATTTTTATTTTGCTGCTCATTGATTTTGATTGCAATGGGAAACACATCTAAAATCCCTTGTTGCAATCCTCCACCTGGGACCTGGTTACGAACTGCTCAAACGAAGGGTCATGAGTGAAGCCAGCTAGATGGGGGAAAGCATTCAATTCCAGCACGGGCCCCCACAAAAAGTGGATGGGGCTGTCACAGTGTGCAGTTAACCCGCACCCACTCCTTCTGATGCACGCAGTGCTCAAACTTTGTGCTACCTGCTTATTACAGGGCATCCACATGCAGTTTGCTGTTAAATGTGCATCTGAGCCTCAGATTGTCTCAGCAGGGGGCCCACATTCATGTGAGTCAGGTGCCAATTCGAGTCAGCCTGCATCTCTTACCATGGAGGTGAATTCTGGAAGGATCAGGAGCTGGAAAAGGGGCTGGAGGAGTTATTCCCAACAGAGAGAAGACTGATTTATGCCACACCAGGGCAGCGATTGTGCTCCAAGGTACTCAGATGTAGCAACGGAGACGTTAGTGGGAGAGCTGGTTTGGAAGAGAGCTGCCCTCTATTCACAAGGGGTGCAGGACACCCTCCAAACAACCTCCACAGGGCGCAATGTCAGCCCTTACGATCAATACAGTGAAGTACCCAAGGACCTAATGCAGTGCTGCAATGTCCTTGTGTGAATGATCATTACTAGCAAATTAATCTTCTAACACCCTTTCTTTACACCAGAACTATTAGCCTCAATTCTATTCACTAAAGCTCATCACACAACAATAAGAAGTCACTATCAGCCACAAATCATACATTTACTTCATAGCTTTGACTCTCGCTCACGTGCTTGCTCTAAGCCTCATAACCATCTTTGCAGCTTGCACACGCTATCTACTATTCAAACAGGACAGCCACACCACTCAAACATACTACATGACTTTTACTAACCTATATGCCATGTTTCCTAATGGGTACACGATGATCTCTGATGGGTACACAATGATCTTTGATGGGTACACAGTGATTTCTGATGGGTACACAGTGACCTCTGATGAGTACATGATGATCACTGATGGGTACATGTTGATTGCTGATGGGTACGCGATGATCACTGATGGGTACACGATGATTACTGATTGGTACACACTGATCTCTGATGAGTACACACTGATCTCTGATGAGTACACTAATCACTGATGGGTACATTTTGATCTCTGATGGGTACACGATGACCTCTGATGAGTATACAATGATCACTGATAGGTCCATGTTGATCTCTGATGCATACGTGATGATCACTGATGGGTACACGATAATCACTGATGGGTACATGATCATCTCTGATGGGTACACAATGATCTATGATGGGTACACAGTGATTTCTGATGGGTACATGTTGATCTCTGATGCGTACGCGATGATCACTGATGGGTACATGTTGATCTCTGATGGGTACACAATGATCTCTGATGGCTACACAGTGATTTCTGATGAGTACACACTGATCTCTGATGAGTACACTAATCACTGATGGGTACATGTTGATCTCTGATGGGTACACGATGACCTCTGATGAGTATACAATGATCACTGATGGGTACATGTTGATCTCTGATGCGTACGCGATGATCACTGATGGGTACACGATGAGCTCTGATGAGTATACAATGATCACTGATGGGTACATATTGATCTCTGATGGGTACACAATGATCACTGATGGGTACACACTGATCTCTGATGGGTACACACTGATCTCTAATAGGTACAAGATTATCACTGATGGGTACACAATGATCACCGATGGGTGCATGACCTAACAAGCTCTCAAAGTTAGGAAGATAGTAATGGCCAGATTGTTGGTTTTAACTGCGTTGACTCAGGAATGGGAGGCACGAGGTCACAGTGCTAGGGACTCAGATTCGATTCCAGCCTCAGGCGACTGTGATGAGTTTGCACACTCTCCCTAACGGAGATAGTAGCTGTCCTATTAGAGGAGCCAGTCACTGGGCTGAAACCTGAATCTGACCACCTCCCCTTCTTGGTAAAAACAATGACTGCAGATGCTGGAAACCAGATTCTGGATCAGTGGTGCTGGAAGAGCACAGCAATTCAGGCAGCATCCGAGGACAGGCAAAATCGACGTTTCGGGCAAAAGCCCTTCATCAGGAATAAAGGCAGAGAGCCTGAAGCGTGGAAACGTCGATTTTGCCTGTCCTCGGATGCTGCCTGAATTGCTGTGCTCTGCTAACTCAGAAGGACAATGGAACAGATTCAGGAAAACATAAATGGACCGATATCAAAGAACTAGTTTGAAGTAAAAAAGGCAGAGAAGGAAAGAAATAACAGCAATGACGTTACAAGTTCCTCTCTCCCTGTCTGTCTCCAGCTCAGGAACCAGTGTCCAATGAAAAAGCAACTTGGAAAAACAGCCATTCATTGAGATCTCAAGGACGTCTGCAAACTCTGTCACTGTTGAGGAAACAAGACAACAGCAAAACAATTGTGGTGTCAAGTTTCACTCTCATAATTCAAGAACTTTAAAATGCTATTTATTTTACCTTCCTGTCTGTAATAGACACCGTAACCCTTTTAAACATATTATCTGTGTTTTTGTGTGCGTATCACATAATGTTTTTACTATTTTGATTGGAGGGATTGTGAGTAATAGATTTCATTTTCCTTTCACCAAGAAACCTTGCATTTTCGGCTAGTTCATTTTAAACTGATTAGAACATAGAACAGTACAGCAGAGGAACAGGCTCTTTAGTCCACCATTGCTGTGCTGACCATGATGCCATTCTAAACTAATCCCATCTGCCAGGACATGGCCTATATCCCTTTATACCCCGTTTGTTCATGGGTTTGTCTAAATGGCTCCTAAACATTGCTATCATATTTGCTTCTACCATCTCTCCTGATAGTGCGTTCCAAGCATCTACCACCTTCTGTGCAAAATTTTCGCCACACATATCTCCTTTAAACTTTCACCTTTTTACCTTAAAGTTATGCCCCCTAGGATTTGACATTGCCACCCGGGGTAAAATACTCAAACTATCTACTCGATCCATGCCCATCATAATTTTTGTATACTATCAGTTCATCCATGAGCCCCAATGCTCCAGCAAAAACAATGCAAGCTTGTCTAATCTCTCCTTCTAGCTAAGTCATTCTAATCAAAGCAACACCCTGGTAACCTACTTTTGCATTATCTACAAAGTTTCCACATCTTTCCTTTAGGGTAATGACAAAAAATGCATGTAATACTCTAAATGTGGTTTACCTAAAGTCTTATGCAGCTGTGACATGTTGTGCCAACTTTCACATTCATTACCCTAACTGGTGAAGGCAGGCATGCCATATGCCTTCTTTGCCACCTTATCTACTTGTGTTGCCACTTTCAGGATGCTATGGACATTGCACGCCAAGATTCCTCAATATATCAAATGCTCCTCATGGTCCTGCATCATCCCAACTTGTTCAGATTAAACGAGGGCGTGGGTGATGTCTCGAACGTATGTGGGGAGTTCCTGGACTAGGGGGGATAGGACAGTGTCGAGGTAGGTAGAGATGAGTTCAGTGGGGCAGGAGCATGCTGAGACAATGGGTCGGCCAGGGTGGTCAGGCTTGTGGATCTTGGGAAGGAGGTAGAACCGGGCAGTGCGGGGTTCCCGGACTATGAGGTTTGTCCATCCGCTTCTCCTCTGGTTTACAACCTGCATGTGACTTAAGGTGGCACGGTGGCACAGTGGTTAGCACTGCTGCCTCACATCGCCAGAGACCTGGGTTCAATTCCCGCCTCAGGCAACTGTCTGTGTGGAGTTGGCACGTTCTCCCCGTGTCTGCGGGGGTTTCCTCCGGGTGCTCCGGTTTCCTCCCACAGTCCAAAGATGTGCAGGTTAGGTGAATTGGCCATGTTAGGTGAAGTGGTAAATTTAGGAGAATGGGTCTGGATTAGTTGCTCTTCGGAGGGTCAGTGTGGACTTTTTGGGCCAAAGGGCCTGTTTCCACACTGTAAGTAATCTTAACTGTGACCCTCAATCTGCTCCACTCTCCCCTTTCCACTTTCCTTCTTCCAGGCACTCAGGGATGGCAATGTGGCCAGACAGTGGTGGAAGAGCAGAAGGCAGGTTGCAGGGTGAAGAGACTGACAATGGGGGCACCATCACTGGCTCTCACATCCACGGCTGGTCCCTACCAGATTGGCGCATGAGGAGACGCTGAGCAGGAGAAAGGGCCGGTTTGCCAGTGCCACCTCTGCTGCAGAGCCACTGGGTAGGGGACATCGAGGTGGGTTAGCTACAGAGAGCAACATTAATGGGTCAACTTTGGCGTCGCTGGCGAAGGGGGAAATCCTGAATGCCCCTTGGCATGGGAATTTGTGCTTGGAGCCTCTCATCCTGCCCCACATGGGCATTGGAGCCAACTCAATAAAGAAAACCCTCAAAGACCCATTCACGATGCAGCGTCTGGTGGTCAAAGTCTCAGGCGTCTATTCCTGCCCAAGCAGAAAGCACCCAACCATTGGGAATTGTCACCCAGGCTTTCATTATACACCAGCAATTCACTGGGGCACTGCTGAAGGAACTCAGAAGGATCTGAGCTTTCTGTATATTTGTTCTGTAAACTGTACACTTGTTTATGCCTCACTATTAGAGGCATCATCCCTTGCACGTAATGTTTAACCAAAGCCCCATCTGCTCTTTCAGCTCAACATGCAGGATTCTGTGGCAATATTTTGACAAAAAAAAAACTGGGAGAATCCTCCCCAGGGCCCTGCGCAATGTTTATCCCTCGGCCAATCTCACTAAAATGGATTATCCGGAGGTGATGACTTGCGGGCGCTTTCGTTTCCTACATTCAAAACAGTCGCTACACTTCCAAAATGCTCAGGTTAAAACAAAACAACTTGCGAATGCTGGTGATCTGAAACAAAAATAACCCACAGAGGCTGCCGGTGAAACTCAACAGGTCTGGCAGCATCTGTGGGAAAAAAGCAGAGTTAACTTTCTGAGTCTGGCGACTGGACATCAGAACTGGAGCCAAAATGTTAACTCCGCTTTCTCCATACCCCCCAACCCTGATGCTGCCCGAACTGCTGAGTTTTTTCAGCAATTTCTTTTTTTGGTTCAAAAGCTGCTCACTGGCTGGGATGAGTTTTAGAGCATTCTAAGAGGTGCTTTCTTAAAATAAACTCCTCTCATGGTGTCACTGGCAAGGGCAAGATTTGCTCTCACAGCCCTTGAGGTATAGGTGGCACGGTGACTCAGTGGTTAGCTCTGCTACCTCACAGTGCCAGGGACCTGGGCTCGATTCCAGCCTTGGGTGACTGTCTGTGTGGAGTTTGCATGTTCTCCCCGTGTCTGCGTGAGTTTGCTCTGGTTTCCTCCTGCAATCCAAAGATGTGCAGGTTAGGCCATGTGCAGGCCATGCTAAATAGCCCAGAGTCCCACAAGGATGTATAGGTGAGTTGTATTAGTCAGGGGTAAATGTAGAGTAATAGGGCAATGGGTCTGGGTAGGTTATTCTTTGGAGGGTCGGTGTGGACTTGTTGTGATGAAGGGCCTGTTTCCACACTGTAGGGATTCTATGGTTATTGATTTACTTGACAACATCGAAGAACACTTATGGCTCAACCACATTCCGGTGGCTTTGGAATCGCATTTAGACCAGACCATATGAAGATGGCAGACTTCCTTACGTAGGGTTTTTAAAAAGTTCATTCATGGGATGTGAGCATCACTGGCCAGGCCAGTATTTATTGCCCAGTTAAAGGTCAGCCATTTTGCTGTGGGTCTGGAGTCACATGTAGGCCTGAGCAGGTACTGATGGCGGATTCCTTCATTAATGAACCAGATGGGTTTTTCTCAATAATTGACAATGGTAGTCATTAGATTTTTAATTACAGAGTTTTATTAAATTCAAATCCCATCATCTGCCGCCTCAGGACTTGGTCCCCAAGCCTTCAACTCCCCACAAAGGTTACTCTGGTAATCCATGAGTTGGTGAGCCCTGTAATGTTGAGTAGCACCAACACTGTGGGTTCAGCTCCTGCACTGGCTGTGATCAGTGTGAGGTTCTCAATGTTTGCCGCAGGTTAATCTGTTATTAATTGTGTGTCTCTCCAATATGAGACTAGAACAATGACTACTTCATAACAATCCATAGAGTCATAGAATCTCTACAGTGTTGTAACAGGTCATTTGGCAAATCAACCCTCCGAAGACCATCCCACCCAGTCACAACCCCCTACCCTATCCCTGTAACCCTGCATTCCCCATGGATAACCCACAAACTGCACATAGAGAGTCACCCGAGGCTGGAATTGAACCTGGGTCCCTAGCGCTGTGAGATAGCAGTGCTAACCACTGAGCCACCTGCCACCCCACCCAACTGGTAATAACTGGTCATGGATATGGTTGCTAATAGCTCGTTTCATATTCACGATTTATTAATTAGCTTTAAATGCTGCTATATGAGAGAAGTAGGCCATTCAGCCCATCATTAGGCCCTACATTCAATAAGATTATGGTTGACCTAATAATCCTCAACCCCACTTTCCTGCTTTTTCCCCATCACCCCTGATTCCCTTCCTGATTAAAAATCTCTCCATTTCAGTCTTGAATATACTTAAAGACCCAACCGCAAAACTGAAATAACTCCACAAGAGGCCAGTATCCCGTCACCAAGTCACCTTTTATTGACACGTGGAGAGTCATTGACACTGACCTAGCTCTCTCAGAGCCAGCTCACAGAATGAACAGAACCCCTGACCCTCCTGTTTCTATCTGTCAGCCAGGGCTCTCCGTTGGACCAGGATTACAGCCTGATCAGGGAACCCAGATTCTATGAGGTCCACCTGACTGACCTCGTTACAATCACTATAGCAACGTAAAGAGTACCACAAAAGGAGGTAACAGGAATACAGAGTACTGGGCTAATGGTAAGATTCTTAATAGTATGGATGAACAGAGAGATCTCGGTGTCCATGTACATAGATCCCTGAAAGTTGCCACTCATAGGTTTGTTCAGAAGGCGTCCAGTGTGTTAGCTTTTACTGGTGGAGGGTTTGAGTTTCGGAGCTATGAGGTCATGCTGCAGCTGTGCAGTTTTGGTCGCCATACTATAGGAAGGATGTGGAGGCACTGGAACGGGTGCAGAGGAGGTTTACCAGGATGTTGCCTGGGATGGTAGAAAGATCGTATGAGGAAAGGCTGAGGCACTTGGGGTTGTTTTCATTGGAGAAAAGAAGGTTTAGGGGTGACTTGATAGAGGTGTACAAGATGATTAGGGGTTTAGATAGGGTCGACAGTGAGAATCTTTTTCCACGTATGGAGTCAGCTATTACAAGGGGGCATAGCTTTAAATTAAGGGGGGGTAGGTATAGGACAGATGTTAGGGGTAGGTTCTTTACTCAGCGAGTCGTGAGTTCATGGAATGCCCTGCCAGTAGCAGTGGTGGACTCTCCCTCATTATGGGCATTTAAGCGGGCATTGGATAGGCATATGGAGGATAGTGGGCTAATGTAGGTTAGGTGGGCTTGGATCGGCGCAACATCGAGGGCCGAAGGGCCTGTACTGTGCTGTATTCTTCTATGTTCTATGTTCTATGTTCTAATACTCTGGTGCGGCTGCACTTGGAGTATTACGTGTAGCTCTGGTCACCACATTAAAGGAAGGATGTGGAAGCATTGGAAGGGGTGCAGAGGAGACTTACCAGGATGTTGCCTGGTATGGAGGGAAGGTCTTATGAGGAAAGGCTGAGGGATTTGAAGCTGTCTTCGTTAGAGAGAGGAAGGTTGAGAGATGACTTAATTGAGTCATACAAGATGATCAGAGGATTAGATAGGGTGGACAGCGAGAGCTTTTTTCCTCAGAATGGTGATGGCTAGCACGAGGGGACATAGCTTTAAATTGAGGGGTGATAGATATAGGACAGATGTCAGAGGTAGTTTCTTTACTCAGAGAGTAGTAGGGGTGTGGAATGCCCTGCCTGCAACAATAATAGACTCGTCAACTTTAAGGGCATTTAAATGGTCATTGGATAAACAGATGGATGATAATGGAATAGTGTAGGTTAGATGGGCTGCAAATTGGTTTCACAGGTTTGTGCAACATTGAGGGTCGAAGGGCCTGTACTGCGCTGTAATGTTCTATGTCTAATATTCTATGTTCTATGTTCTACTGATTCATTGACTTCCAGAAGAAAAATTCCTCCTTATTTCTGTTTCAAATGTGCAGCCTCTTACTCTGAGATTATACCCTCCGGTCCTAGACTCTCTCATAAGGGGAAACAACCATTCTGCATCAAATCCATTAAGAATCTTGTACGTTTCAATAAGGTCACCTCTCATTCTTTGATATTCCAATGAGTCCAGGCCTAATCTAAGTAACATCTGCTAATAAAACGGTGGGATTTGAACCCAACCCCAGGAACCATGCCCCCTTCCACCTCCTCCTGCAGCAGCTCCCCCACCCCACACCCCACACCCCACACCACCACCACCACCAACCAAGCAAAAGCATTAGGCTGGTCTTTTTGAATTAGGTGAAAGTGAGGACTATAGATGCTGGAGATGATAGTGTTGCTGGAAAAGCACAGCAGGTCAGGCAGCGTCCGAGGAGCAGGAAAATCGATATTTCAGGCAAAAGCCCTTCATCAGGAAGGCTCTTTTTGAATTACGTAGCCCAGTCAGTTTACTAGTACACCACTGTCTCTTTCTCTGTGTAATCTATGCACGCATCTTATTCCCTTCGGGCATTGTAGATCTGTGACAGCTGCCACCCTTTTTTGTGCTACATTCCTGCCACTAGGTGGAGCTTTGGGAGCACACTTTTCACTTTGATCTGACTATCTACAGACCATTAAGAAGTTAAACAGGTTTATCTTACAGCGAACTTTAATGTAAAACTCTGCTTGCCACAACAACCAGTGTCAAACTGGGCAAAGTATATTCTCGATTCGGAAAGCTGACCTGCGTATCTGATTTCTAAATCAGAAAGATTTTGTTTTTCTCTCCCCTTCCGCTTTCTCTCTTGGTTGTATTTTCCAGCCGTTCCTCACCTCTCCATTTCCTTAAATCTAATGGTCATGCTTAAATGTAAATCTGTCTATCATTCCACATAGCTGGAAATGTGTTGCTGGAAAAGCGCAGCAGGTCAGGCAGCATCCAGGGAACAGGAGAATCGACGTTTCGGGCATAAGCCCTTCTTCATTCCACATAGGATAACAAGGCTATGGGCTAAGTGCTGGGAATTGGGATCAGAATAGTTTAATGCCTGTTGTTCCCTGGTGTCATTAATTGGAGGTGCCGGTGTTGGACTGGGGTGTACAAAGTTAAAAATCACACAACACCAGGTTATAGTCCAACAGGTTTATTTGGAAGCACTAGCTTTCAGAGCGCTGCTCCTTCATCAGGTGGTTGTGGAGGACACAATTGTAAGACACAGAATCTATAAATTCTGTGACAACCACCTGATGAAGGAGCAGCGCTCCGAAAGCTAGTGCTTCCAATTAAACCTGTTGGGCTATAACCTGGTGTCATGTGATTTTTAACTTTCTTTGGTGTAGATTCAATGGGCTGAAGGGCTGTTTTTTTCTGTGCTGTAGATGTCTATGGCTCTTTGACTTTTGGGACTGACACATTTCAAGAAGGCAGCTTATCACCTCCTTCTTAAAACTATGATTCGGAGATGCCGGTGTTGGACTGGGGTGTACAAAGTTAAAAATCACACAACACCAGGTTATAGTCCAACAGGTTTAATTGGAAGCACACTAGCTTTCAGAGTGATGCTCCTTCATCACCTGATGAAGGAGTGTCGCTCCGAAAGCTAGTGTGCTTCCAATTAAACCTGTTGGACTATAACCTGGTGTTGTGTGATTTTTAACTTCTTAAAACTAATTTGGGATAAGCAATAAATGCTGGCTTAGCCAATGATGCCCGCATCCCATGAAAGTAAAAAAGATAAAACTAATTGCTGTTCATAACGTGGCTTCTCATACAATCGGGAGAGAAAGTGCAGACTGAACAATTGCTTTGTGGTCACCCCTGAGTATGCACGGCCCTGAGTTTCTGGTTGCCTGCCATTTTAATTCTCTACCTTGAACCATACTAACATTGCTGTCCTTGACCTACTATAACGTTCCAGCAAAGCTTAACGCAAGCTTGAGGAGTGGTACCTCATATTTTGATTGGGCACTTTACAGCTTTCAGCACTCAAAGAAACTAGGAGCAGGAGTAGGCCATTCAGCCCTTCAATATGATCATGGCTGATCCTCTAACTCAATACCATATTCCCGCTTTCTGCCCCTTCCCTTGATGCCTTTAAAACATAAAATGTTAGCAACCTCTTTCTTGAATATATTCAGTGACTTGTCTTCCACGGCTTGCTGTGGTAGAGAATTCCACAGGCTCACATCCTTTTGAAAGAACAGAAGTTTCCTCATCCTTTATGGCCTACCCCACATCCTGAGACTGTGTCCCCTGATTCTAGACTCCCCAGTCATGGAGAGCCTCCTCTCTACATCCAATCTGTCCAGCCCTGTAAGAATTTTATACCTTTCCTTGAGATCCCATCTCATTGATCGAAACTGCAGCAGCTTTCAGACTGGGGCCTGGTTGGGATTTGGCCCAGGCCGAGGGAGACCATGTGTGGAAAGGACTGTAATGTTTATCTTCTAACTTTATTTCTTTGTTTTCCTAATTTATACTCTGAAGAACTGTAATGTAGAACTTTTAGCTTTATTCTTTAAATCTGTTTTAGTAACGAAGATCTGTAACGAGGTACTTTGTTCCCAAGATGGCACCACATGTGGTGACATTGTACAATTTTCACTGCACTCCTTTACTTGAGTACAAGTGACAATAAACCCTAATTCTAATTCTAAATTCTAAACTGAGACCCAGTGAGGCATTTTTACTTCTGACTCAACAATTTCAGACAGTAAACTCTTTTCCCATTCTGGCTTTGCTTCCAACGTTGTTTGTATCAGGTCTTTGCCTTGTTTCTTTTGTTTTTGCTTTTGTTTCTGTCGGAGAAATTACCCAATTGAACAGAGACCACACAAGCGCAGACTGGGTGAAATTGAGAAGCTGGTTATTATAAGTGATGTTGCTGGAAGAGAAATTGACCAGGCTGACACAGAACTGACAGTCTGTACAGGTAGATGAAAGGTTCTGTTCCCCGTGCAGTGGGCACAGTTTTATAGGGGTGCAGTAATGTGGTGTGAATTACAGAACAATCAGGGGTAAAACACAACCAGTGGGAGGACAATCAGCCGTCCGGTAGCAGCAATCAGCCCGTGATTGAGTCGGGAGATTCCGATCCTCTGTGAGAGTAGGTGCTAATCATAGAGTCATTGAGATATCAGCACGGAAACAGACCCTTCGGTCCAACTTGTCCATTCCGACCAGATATCCCAACCCAGTCTAGTCCCACCTGCAGCACCCGGTTCATATCCCTCCAACTCCTTCCTATTCATATACCCATCCACCTTTTAAATGTTGCAATTGTACCAGCCTCCATCATTTCCTCTGGCAGCTCATTCCATATACGTACCACCCTCTGCATGAAAAAGTTGCCCCTTAGGTCTCTTTTATATCTTTCTCCTCTCATCTTAAACCTATGCCCTCTAGTTCTGGACTCCCCCACCCCAGGGAAAAGACTTTGTCTATTTGTCCTATCCATGCCTCTCACGATTTTATAAACCTCTATAAGGTCACCCCTCAGCCTCTGACGTTCCAGGGAAAACAGCCCCAGCCTGTTCAGCCTCTCCCTGTAGCTCCAATCCTCCAACCCTGGCAACATCCTTGTAAATCTTTTCTGAACCCTTTCAAGTTTCACAACATCTTTCTGATAGGAAGGAGGCCAGAATTATATGCAATATTCCAACTGTGGCCTAACCAATGTCCTGTACAACCTCAACATGACTCCCAACTCCTGTACTCAATACTCTGACCATTATAGGAAAGCATACCAAACGCCTTCTTCACTATCCTATCTTCCTGCGAATCCACTTTCAAGGGGCTATGAACCTGCACTCCAAGGTCTCTGTTCAGCTAGGACCTTACCATTAAGTGTATAAGTCCTGCTAAGATTTGCTTTCCCAAAATGCAACACCTCACATTTATCTAAATTAAACTCCATCTGCCACTTGTCTCTCACCCTGACATCAATGGGTTTCCATTGTGGTTAGTTGGCAAGCGCCTTGGTGCCTTTCAGACTGAGCACCCTTTGTGGAGTTCCAGCATGTGTGAGGAGCGAGGCTGTCCTTAGGGCTTCGGGAGTGGTTGTGCTTATTGAGGGTGAGGAAGTCTATTGCCAGGCTGTCTCGGGAAGTGTATTCCCCAGTCGGGAAGCTGCTTGAGTCATCTCCTGTTTACTGCCTAGTGTCTTAGTTAGCCTGTTTGGTCAAGGCTGAGGCATTCTGGGTAGCTTCTGTTGTGGCTTTGGCAGACATGGTTCCTTATGCTCTTTGTGGCCTAGCTGTGGGTGGATGGGGTAGCGGATATTCTCTCACAGTTTCATTATCAGCCATTTATACTACGCTGAGTAATCCTGTGCTTCCTCAGCACGATGTCTTTTACATCATGAAATCTTCTGTCATTTGGATTCGCCTGATCCCCAACCTTATTCAGGGACAACCCCTTTATTCTTCCCCTCCTCTCCCCCCTGCCCCTTCACTGATACAAAATCTCTTACATTTCTGACTTCCTTTGGTTTGGAACAAGTGCTGCTGAATGCAAGGTTAACTCTGTTCCTGGAGAAGGTCACTGGATCCGAAATATTAACTTTGATTTCTCTCCACAGATGATGCCAGACCTGCTGAGCTTTTCCTGCGATTTCTGTTTTTGTTAACTCTTGTTTCCCTCTCTACATACTCTGCCAATCCAGCTGAATATTTCTAGAATATTCTGTTTTTACTATCGCTGGCATCTGGTTGGCACAATGGCTCAGTGGTTAGCACTGCTACCTCACAGTAGGAAGGACCTGGTTTTGGTTCCACCCTCAGGCGACTGTCTGTGAGGAGCTTGTACGTGCCCACTGTGTCTGCGTGGGTTTCTTTCTACAGTCCAAAGATGCACAGGTTAGATGGATTGGCCATGTTAAATTACCCATAGTGTCCAGGGATATGTGGGTTAGCTGTGGCTCTGGGTGGGATGCTGTGGATTGATGGGCTGAATCCCATAGAATCGCATAGAATCCCTACAGTGTGGAAACAGGCCCTTCAGCCCAACAAGTCCACATCAACCCTCTGAAGAGCAACCCACCCAGACCCATTGCCCCTACCCTGTATTTATCCCCAACTAATGCACCTAACCTACACATCCCTGAACACCATGGGGCAATTTAGCATGGTCAATTCACCCTAACCTACACATCTTTAGACTGTGGGAGGAAACCCACGCAGACACGGGGAGAATGTGCAAACTCCACACAGTCACCCGAGGCTGGAATCGAATCTGGGTCCCTGGCGCTGTGAGGCAGCAATGCTAACCACTGAGCCGCCATGCCACCCTAATTCTATACAAAATCTTCTGGTTGTTGTAGAGACTCCACAAGGATATATTTAGGTTAGATTCATAGCTACGGTGACCCACTGTTTTCCTTTTATTTTCGTTCGAATGAAAATATCTCATTGGGTCATCATTCTTTTGAAAACAAAGACAGAAACATGGTGCCTTGTGCTATCTTTCCTTCTTTCCATAGTCATCCATTGAAGTTTCACTCAGCAGGTCCCTGGGATGAAAATCAGTGTCTTTGAGGAAAGGTCGAGCAGTTCACCTTATACTCATTGAAGTTCAAGAGAAAGAGAGGTGAACCCATTGAAAGTTGTAAGATTCCTGAGGGGCTTGGACTCTGTAGGTGCTGAAAGCGGTTTTCCTCTTAGAGTTATAGAGATGTACAGCACAGAAACAAACCCTTCAGTGCAACTTGTCCACGCCGACCAGGTATCCTAAATTAATATGGGCCCTTTAAATCCTTCTTATTCATATACCCATCAAGATGCCTTTTAAATGCTGTAATTGTACCAGCCTCCACCACTTCCTCTGACAGCTCGTTCCATACACGTACCACCCTCTCTGTGAAAAGGTTGCCCATTAGATCTCTTTTATATCTTTCCCCACTCACCCTAAACCTATGCCTCTCTAGTTTTGGATTCCCCCACCTCAGGGAATAAACCTTGTCTACTTATCCTATTCATGCCCCATTGATTTTATAAACCTCTGTAAGGTCACCCCTCAGCCTCCAACGCCTCAAGGAAAACAACCCCAGCCTATTCAGTCTCTCCCTATAGCTCAAACACTCCATCGCTGGCAACATTCTTGCAAATCTTTTCTGAACCCTTTCAGGTTTCACAACATCTTTGCTGCAGCAGGGAGACCAGAATTGAATGCAGTATTCCAAAAGTAGCTGAATCAATGTCCTGTACAGCCACAACATGACCTCCCAATTCCAATACTCAATACTCTGACCAATAAAGGCAAGTGTACCAAACACCTCTTCACTATCCTATTTGCCTGCTACTCCACTTTCAACTAGGAACCAATACCTCATGGTCTCTTTGTTCGGCAACACTCCCCAGGGTCCTACCATTAAGTGTGTAAATCTTGCCTTGATCTGCCTTTCTAAAATCCATCATTGCACACTTATCTAGATTTGGGGCTGCACGGTGGCACAGTGGTCAGCACTACTGCCTCACAGCGCCAGACACCCGGGTTTAATTCCCGCCTCAGACAACTGTCTGTGTGGAGTTTGCACATTCTCCCCGTGTCTGTGTGGGTTTCCTCCGGGTGCTCTGGTTTCCTCCCACAGTCCAAAAATGTGCAGGTTAGGTGAATTGGCCATGCTAAATTGCCCGTAGTGTTAGGTGAAGGGGTAAATGTAGGGGAATGGGTCTGGGTAGGTTGCTCTTCGGAGGATTGGTGTGGACTTGTTGGGCCGAAGGGCCTGTTTCTACACTGTAAGTAATCTAATCTAATCTAAACTCCATTGAACACTCCTTGGCCTATCGGCCCATCTGATCAAGATCCTGTTGTACCCTGAGATGTACTGTCTACTACACTTCCAATTTTGGTGTCACCTGCAAACTTACTTAACCATTCCTCCTATGTTCACATCTAAATCATTTATATAAATGGGAAAGACTTGAATGAGGGGACATAGGTTCAAAATAAGCAGAGTCATCGAGTCCTACAGCAAGGAGACAGGCCCTTTGGCCCAACCTGGACTGTGCTGATCAGAATGTCCACCCACGCAAACCCCATTCTCCTGCACTTGGCCCACATCTTTCTAAATCTTTTCTATCCATGTATTTGTCCAAATGCCTTTTAAATGGTGTTAATGTACCCACCTCAACCACTTCCGCTGGCAGCTCATTCCATATGCATACCACCCTCTGTGTAAAAATGTTGCCCCTCAGGTTCCCTTTTATTCTGTTCCCTCTGACCTTAAACTGATGTCCTCTAGTCCTCGATTCCCCAACCCTGGAAAAAAGACTGCGTACTTTCACCCTATCCATGCCTCTGATGATCTTTTACACTTCTAGGCTAAATGGCTTACCCTTGCTCCCATTTCTTGTGATCATATGGACCTTCTGTCCACAGTAAAGCTGCAGTTCACAAACACTGTGCTCACTCTCCGCTATGTTACAACTGAGGCCTACAGGGTCATTATTACCTTTCTTGAATCCCATTTCTCCACGGGTCACGGTGAATTTTCCATTTAACCAGATTGGTGAAATGGCCAATTATATAGGTCTCTGACTGCATCAGGTTCAATGTTAAGAACAAGTCTGGCGTATTATCAAAACAAATTGACTTGAATATAGATGCAAAGATAATTGACAGATTGGATCATGCAAAACTGCTTTCATATTCTTTAAATGCACACACTGACACACACACAGACACACTCTCTCACACACTCTCTCGCTTACACATACACACACAGACACTCTCTTACTCTCACAACACACACACACAGACAGACACAAACACACACACACAGAAACCATGTCTTTCTCACACACACTTTCTCTGTCTCACACACACGTGTGCATGCGTGCGTGCACACACACGCTGTTTCACATGCGCGTACACATGCACACACACTCTCTCTGTCTCACACTTGCACACACACAGAAACTCTCCCTCTCAGGCATGCACATAGACTCTCTATCTTTCTTACACACACAAACACACACTCTCTCTCACACAGACATTCTTTGCCACACTCGTGCACACTCTTTCACACACGCACGCACGCACAACACACATACATATGCATACAAGTCTCTCTCACACACACACACACACTCTCTCACACAGACACACATGCAGACACAAATTCTGAGGAGAGACAAAACGGAGGGAAACTCTGCAGAGTATTAACTTTAAAGTACTTTGGCCAAGTATGAATCAGACTCGTGAGAATAGGATAAAATTTCATTGTCCCAAATGGTGTTCTGTTTCCAAAGTTATTGTGCACAGTTAAGTACTGATGGGTTTCTTGGAACTGTTGTAGTTAATGTCCCTTTGCTTCAGCCAGTGCAGTAGGCTCTAGGAATATCCTCATTAGGAGCTCTCCGACAGTGGTAAAAATGATTTGGATGAGAATATAGGAGGTATGATTAGTAAATTTGTGAATGACACCAACATTGATAAAATGAACAATGAATGAGGTTATCTAAGATTACAAAGAGATCTTGGTCAAGTTGGTCAATGGGCTGAGTAGCGGCAGATGGAATTTAATTTGGATAAATACAAGATTTTGCTTTTTGTAAAACAAACTAGTGCAGGATTTACATAATTAATGGCAATGTTATAGAACAGAGAGACCTCGGAGTTCAGGTACATAATTCTTTGAAGTTTGTGTCACATGCAGATAGGAGGTTAACAAGGACTTTGATACACTCGTCTTCATTGCTCAGACCTTTAAGTATAGGAGCTGGATGTTATGTTGAGGTTGTACAGGACATTGGTGAGACCTCTTCTGGAGTAGTGTGTCCAGTTCTGGTCTCCCTGTTATAGGAAGGAGATTATTAAACTGGAGAGGGTTCAGGAGAGATTTACCAGGATGTTGCCAGGAATGGAGGATTTGAGTTATAAGGAGAGGCTGGATAGGGCGGGACGTTTTTCACTGGAGCATTGTAGGTTGAGGGG
The DNA here is from genome assembly GCF_004010195.1 of Chiloscyllium plagiosum. Lineage (NCBI taxonomy): Eukaryota > Metazoa > Chordata > Chondrichthyes > Orectolobiformes > Hemiscylliidae > Chiloscyllium > Chiloscyllium plagiosum. The sequence goes on along the minus strand of NC_057748.1, from coordinate 14,336,613 downwards.
TGACCTTATAGGGTTATAAAATCATGATAAAAAGATAAGTTGAATGGCAGGTGTCTTTCCTCTAGGGGGCATACCTGTAAGGTGAGATAACAGAGATTTAAAAAGGACGCGAGGGGCAACTTTTTTACACAGAGTGTGGTTCATGTGTGGAATGAACTTCCAGAGTAAGTGGTGGATGTGGGTACAGTTACAACATTTAAAAGACATTTGGATAAGGTCATGAATAACAGATGTTTAGAGGGATATGGGCCAAGAGCAGGGATTAGTCTAGTTTGGGATTACGGTTGGCATGGACTGGGTGGACCGAAGGATCTGTTTCCGTGATGTATGACTCTATGACTTTCAGGGGGATTTCTGTTCCCAAACATAACTGAGAAGAATTGCAGGGAGAGAGGGAGAGAACAGTAGGCTGTCGCTGCTTGGGCAGGTCAGACAATCTCTCCCTCTTTGAGTTCCAACATGCAATAACTTTATCCCTCTCACAAACCGGACTTTGTGACCTCTCCAGACTGTATAGAAACACAGAAATGTAGAAAGTTAGGAGCAGGTGTAGGCCATTCAGCCCTTCAGTCCTACTCTGACATTCAATTTGATTATGGCTGATCATCCAATTCAGTCACCTGTTTCATTCTTCTTATCCAAATCCTTTGATCCCTTTATCAGAACGATATCCAATTCCTTCTTAAAAAAATTCAATGTTTTGGCTTCAAATGCTGTAGGTGGCAGAAACTTCCACAGCTCATCAGTCTCTGGGTGAAGAGATTTCTCCTCATCTCAGTCCTAAATTGCCGACCCTATTACTTTGGACTGTGGCCCCTGGTTCTGGACCCCCCCCCCCGTCAGTAAGAACATATTTCCTCTATTTCCCCTATCCTGACCAGTTAGACTTTTATAGGTTTCTATGAGATGCCCTCCCCTCATACTTTCAAACTCCAATGAAAAAGACTCCATCCAATCTTTATAAACATTGAAGATATATTTATGTGGATCTACACTTTTAAAAAAAAAGTTATATTTGGGTGATGTTTCTTTATAACAAACGTGTTGAACCTTTCTGTACCAAGTCTATATGTGTGAGAGGTTAAGCTTGAAGGTTGATATCACTTGGAGATGGGGAATCTCTTTAAGATGTAGAGGGTCTCAAATTGAAATACCCGGTGCTATGACAATGTTTGGCCTTGCTTTATGAAGAAGGAAAATGATTGCTTAGCCATGGACCAGTTGCTTTATTTTCTCTCAGAGAGTTGTGAGTCTTTGGAACTCCCTTCCTCAAAAGGCAGTGGGTGCAGAATCTTTAAATATCTTTTTAAGGTGGAGGTAAAGAGAGTCTTGATTCCCAAAGGAATGAACCTTTATTGGGGATATTCAGGAAAGTAGAGCAGAGTTAAAACCAGATCAGCCATGATCCTATTCCATGAGGGACCAGACTTAAAGGCCTGTGCTTGATCCTTGGCTATATTTGGAGTCTTTAGGGTAGGAGGTGTTTTGATTAGAGTCCCTACAGTGTGGAAATAGGCCCTTCGGCCCCAACACGTCCACACCGACCCTCTGAAGAGTAATCCATCCAGACTCATTTCCCTCTGACTAATCCACCTAACACTACAGGCAATTTAGCATGGCCAATTCACCTGACCTGCGCAACTTTGGACGGTGGGAGGAAACCGGACCACCCAGAGGAAACCCACGCAGACACAGAGAGAATGTGCAAACTCCACACAGTCAGTCGCCCGAGGCTGGAATTGAACCTGGGTCCCTAGTGCTGTGAGGCAGCAGTGCTAACCACTGGGCCACTGTGCCGCCAGGAAGTTGCTAAGACACATGATCCAGGCTGCCAACTTGCTTATCTCAGTCTGTACTGCCCTTTAGTAGCATCTAAATACATTTCAAGAAGTTTGATAGAATTGAAGATTTTGACGTGCAAAGTTGCTTTTAAATGAGTTATGGATTCTAATAACTACAAGAGATTTTAAGAACATGCAGGCATATTGCAGCTGCGCAACCAGGGAATGCCACCTTCAGATGAGGTGACTCTGTGGAACTCATGTTGGACCGGATTAACAGCCCCAATCATGGAACTCATGTTGTGTTTGGATGGATTGAAGGATCTGTTTTTGTGTTGTACATCTCTCAGACTCTCTGAGTTACACTTGGCCAAGCGTTTCACAGTGCATTGTTTTGAAGGTGTAGGTGTGTACTGCACATTTAAGAGAGATGAGAAGCTGGCACGGACTTAGAGAGGCACAGAGTGTGCTGAAAGAATTTAAAACATAACGTTCGACGGTGCAACCAATAGTGCAGATGAGTTGCCATGATACAAAAACAAATCCAAATTTGGCCAATCAGTTTAAATTATGCTCCAAATACAGAGGAAAATCTACAGAGGAAGATACAGGAGAAGATTCGACAGCTGGCTGGTTTTGAAATTTGAATTTTCTTTGTAAATCTTAATTGGGGTTTTTATTGGACCACTATTGTAGAGCGGGGGGTAAAAATAGGTTTAAGAGAAAGGAGTTGTAAATAATTGTCTGATGTTCTCTATTGGATTTAAAGAATAAAATTGTTAATTTTTCCTTTAAATAGTGACCTCTGGGATAGTTCTTTGCCTCCCACAATTTAACAGATTACGGCACGAGGTGAACTTCTCTGTGTATCGGGTTTAAATTAGCAGAGGGGTTTACCCTGTGTCATAATAGTAGTTAAGATAGAGATAGATAAGTTCTTGATGAGTAAGGGTCACAGGGAATCCTTAAAAAAGCACCCTTAAACTCCCTTCACAAGTGGATACGAATCAGCTCTTGGCATCATTTCACAGAGCAGAGGAGTTCTCTTGGTGTGGAAGTCAGTATTCAAACTCCAGCCAGCTGGTAACGTGCAGATTATGTGGTATTATCACAGCCACTGTTGTCAGTGGGAGTGTTCTGTGTTACAAACACAAGCAAAGACATTACTTCTTAAGCTCTGGGGAAATCTGAGATCCTGAAAGTGATCATATGAAGCTCATTGGTATTTGATCCCAGCATGTGAATAAATGTGAAACCTCTTCACCCCCTCATCCCCAGCCCCTTGTTTCCTCTCACATACCTGACCACATGAACAGCAATATGAAATGGAGCTGGTCAGTCACATCTCTGCTACATAGCAGCCATAAGTTCGCAAGTTCACTGAAGGTACTCTTCCTTACAACACATTTCTTGAGCTCCAGAGAGCACTGGAGTTCGGATATTATGACTCTATGACTGTATGCCAGCTGATATCAAATGTCAATACACATTTCATAAAAATACATTTAAGTTCTATACATTGAACATAGAAAAACAAACAATAAATTTATGTTCTTTTAAGAATTGGACATTCACCAGAAACTTTTCCCTTTTACAAAGAAATCATTACCCATAAAGTCCTTCTGTAATACTTAATTCTGAATAGTCTCCATTTATCCTGTTTATTAGTTGCTATCCTTACTGTACAATAAAAAGATTGTTCCAATGACGATGTCAATTGTCCAATCTCAGTCATAAACCTTTCTCTCCAATTTACATTTAAGATCGAGAATTACCTAAATTACAAGACTTTTCAGAGCATCAGTTGAATCCCATGACCGAAGCAATAGCTATAATCCAAAAGTACATCATTCTCCCTGAAATATTGTAGATACAGAAGTGATGAAAGACTCTATACAAATGAAAAACTTTCAGCTACACTTATAAATGTTGACACAATGAAATGAACTTCAATAGCAAACAGTTTACTGGAAAAGTTGCTGAAGAACACAATAGCTTTTGGTATGCATCTTTATCCATTTAGAAATTTACAAAAAAAAACAAAAAATAGGATGTAAAGGAGTCCCTTCAGTCTGTCGCATAGTTTATAATTCCTTCTGAATAATTACTTGAAAAATACAACACAAAATGGATACTTCATTTTAAGTACATAAGAACCTGTAGTAGGATTGTATGGTGGCTCAGTGGTTAGCACTGCTGCCTCACAGCACAAGGGACCTGGGCTCGATCCCTCTCTTGAGTGACTGTCTGAGTGGAGTTTGCACATTCTCCCTGTGTCTTCATGAGTGTCCTCTGGTTTCCTCCCAGCGTCAAAGGGTATGCAGGTTAGTTGGATTGCCTGTGCTAAATTGCCCATAGCGTCCAGAAGTGTGCAGGCTAGGTGGGTTAGCCTTGGGAAATGCAGGGTTGCAAGGATAGATTTGGGTGGAGGAGTGCTCTTCAGTGGGTTGGTGTGGACTTGATGGTCTGTTCCCACACTGTAGGGATTCTATGGCTTCACCAAATAGTCCCTTGAGCCTGTTCTTCAATTGAATAAAAATGGCTTGATAGGCCGTAAGAGTCAACCACATTGCTGTGGGTCTGGAGTCACATGTAAGGATGATAGGTCCCTCCTCTTTGGTATATCAGTAAACCATTTCCAATAGACTGGCAGCTTCATCATTTTAACTAGAATCTGATTTTCTTCCAATTTTGAATTTAATTCTCCCCTAGATGTCACGGCAAGACTTGAACACATGCCAATCAACTGACCACAATGCTATAGTCCTCTTTCTACCTCAGCTCCATCGTTGGCTCTGACTCCCTGAGAAGCTAACATCTGCTATTTGCAACTTTCAATGCTCAACGGTGAAGGGTTCGCAATCCTCAGAGGCAGTGACTGTGGTCCCATTGGCATCCAGGTGGCTAATAGAACCTGGTATATTTGCTTAACTCATTCATGTAGTGAACATATTGATGAAGGTTTCAGCAAGCGTTTTTTCACTTGTAGGTTGGTCTGCGGGTGATGGAATGCAGCCATCTTTTGTACTTATTTAAGACGTCATGTGTAAGTCCAGGGGAGTAGAACATTTGGTTATCTGGCTCCCTCTGGACCACCTCAAATGACCATTCCCAATGAAGAGTTTTGCTCGAAATGTTGATTGTCCTGCTCCTCAGATGTTGCCTGACCTGCTGTGCTTTTCCAGCACCACACTCTCATCTCAAATGACCAGTGAAGCCCTTTTCTACTTTGGTCTCAACACCCCTTATTTTTTAACTCTTGCTGTGGACGAATAAGTTCTTGTTGTAAACTGTGTGGAATTAAAAGCGCTTTGTGAATTTGTTGCCATCTGTTAGATGCTGGGTTGGGATTGGGTGAAGAATTGCTTTGCTCTTTATGTTACTAAAAATTACACAACAGAATACTTATTAAAGTTCACTTGAGAGTATCACTTTTAAAAAAATGTTCTGGGGTTTACATATGAAAGAACTGAAACCAACATGTTCATTCTAGAAGATGAAACTTAACAAACAATCCAGGTATTTTTCAATATATAATTTCAGTTACATCACACTATAAACTTTTGTTATAAATTCTGTGTCTTACGATCTTATTCTCCACAGCCACCTGATGAGGGAGCAGCGCTCCGAAAGCTGGTGCTTCCAAATAAACCTGTTGGACTATAACCTGGTGTTGTGTGATTTTTATCTTTGCACACCCCAACACCAGCAACTCCAAATCATTTGCTTTTTATGTTGAGTTAGATTGGAATTCCATGACTGAAGAGTGCTCGTGAGGTTTTGCTACACATAACAGAGAAATATTCCATCTTACTTCCAGTCTTTGTCTGATTTTATATGAGGTGAATGATTAGTATCATCACCATTCCTGATTCTGATAACTGACAGGTAATATTTGAAACAAATTATAGAGTCATAGAATCATAGAGATGGTAATATTTGAAACAAGTTGTGATGTACAATTTTGGCAAATATAATTGACACACAATTAAAGAGAAATTAATTTTAAATACTGCATCTAATGCTACCTTATTAGCAAATCCTATATTAATTATAAACATATTCAAAATGCTCTATGAGAATTGGTTGGGAGTTTCATTTTAAAAAGTAGATTCCGAGGGCATTTTTATTCCTTCCTTCCTTTCTGTGATGATTCATTTCAGTTCTCAAGGTTCCTCTGCCATTGTCAAAATGGCCGTTGTTCATGAGAGGAAGGTATTGGCACGCCCATCGGCCTAATCTTTAAGCTAAGCATTAGAGTATGTAGGTACAATGCTTTCCAGCAGCAGGGAATGGCCAGTCAATGGGCTACAAAATGGACTTTCTTCTTCCCTTGAATCCAAGGGACAGTTGTACCAAAATGTGATGAACCCACAAAAAGTCAAAAAAAGAAATCTGGGACCTCCTTGACCTTTCCTTTTCAGTCTCAGCTAACATGCCTTAGAAAACACACCCTAAACATGGAGTTTATTAATGATAAAAGGCGTGCACATTTATCCTCTTCTAGGTTCGCTTGCCATCCCAGGCTTTATTCTGATGCTGTCAAGTGGGATCTCAGTTGACCTACCTTAGCCTCTGTTGATCCTCCTCCCACCTTCATGATGAGCTAACATCCTGCTGTCATTTTGTTCATGGGATGTGGGTGTATGCAAATCTAAATGCTGCGTAAAATGCAAGTTCTTTCTTCCATTAGGTCTTTTCTTTGTCATTCATTCATGGGATGTGGGCACTGCCGGCTGGGCCCAGGCCAAATTGCCCCTCGAGAGGGTGATAGTGTGCTGCTTTCTTGCAGTCCATTTGGTGTACAGGGCGCTGTTAAGCAGGGAGTTCTAGTGAAGGAGCAACAAAATTCTTCCAAATGGTGTGTAGGGAAGGTACTTGTAGCTGGCATTGTTCTCCTACATCTGACCATCTGACCTCCTGCGTAGTACAGGTCATGTGTTTGGATGGTGGGATTCAGAAAGAACTGACTCAAGAAGAGTGGCGCTGGAAAAGCACAGCCAGCCAGGCAGCATCC
>NC_057748.1:14324904-14329791 GCF_004010195.1 Chiloscyllium plagiosum | reverse complement strand
ATGGTGGTAGGTCAGTGAGGATGTGGAGTGGATAGATGGGAAGGAAGATGGACAGGTAGGACAGTTCAAGATGGTGGTGCCAAGTTGGAGGGTTGGATCTGGGATAATGTGGGGGCGGGAAAATGAGGAAACTAGCGAAATTGACATTGATGCCATGTGGTTGGAGGGTCCCAAGGAGGAAGATATGGTGTTCTTCCTGCAGTTGTCAGGTGGCTAGGATTTGGCAGTGGAGGAGGCCCAGGACTTGCATGTCTTGGCGGAGCAGGTGGGGGTATCGAAGTGGTTGGCCACAGGGCAGTCGGGTTGTTTGATGCATGTGTCTCAAAGATGTTCCCTGAAACGTTCTGCAAGTTGGCATGCTGTTTCCCCAGTGTAGAGGAGGCCACATTGAGAGCAACAAACACAGTATTGTGTTCATTGCTCTTGTCCAAACGCCTCATCTGCTATGTCCATTGCTCTTGATTTCGGTCTCCTCTACATTGAGGAGACGTTTCAGGGAACATCTCTGGGACACAGGCACCTCACCATTCCCAGCATTCCTGATGAAGAGCTTATGCTCAAAACGTCAACTCTCCTGCTCCTCGGATGCTGCCTGACCGGCTGTGCTTTTCCAGCACCACACCTTTTGGACACTGATCTCCAGCATCAGCAGCCCTCACTTTCACCTAGTCTGAAAGAGCTGTGGTGGGCTGCTGTTGAGTGAGTCATCAGCTAAATATGAACAAAGTCTGGCCTTTCAAAAAATCCAAATCGCCCAGCGACACCGGCTTCGCGGCAGCTCTGGCTCAGCATTTTGATCAGAAGGTGCTGAGTTCAAATCCCACACTGACGCAGTCTCGTCAATCCTGGGGATTGTTGCAGTCCTGCATGAGATATTATGGCCAATCTTTGTGATGGACATAAATGATTCCCAAGGACACAACAATGAAGAAAAATAGATGTTTAGTTATCTATTGGAATGAGGATCATGCTAAAAGCACATCCAGGCACAATAGTCCAAATATTTAAGCTTTCAAATCCTTATTGAAATCTATCCTAAATTGACTGGTTACTGTATTTACTTTGAACTTCCTTAAGCGAAAGATATACATCACTAGACTGTCCCAGATTTAGAGATGTGCTCTTAAAAATACTGGTGCTTTCTTGTCTCAACCCATCTTGAGGACACTGTGCACTCGGTGTATTTTCAGTGTTGATTGGTGGAGATTCCATTTGATTCTCGTTAAACGTAAAGCCATCACAACCACATTTGCTGATACTTTCCTCTTTCGCTGTAAGTGCTACATCCTCCACAGAAACAAAGGGGTAATGCAAATTTTCAAAGAGGTGCATTTGGCTGAATGGATTGAGACCCTCTTGGCTCCCTCTGGGTGGACAGTCATCTCTTAGCAATTGTCCAAGGTAGCCCAACTCGCCTGAGGATGTTACAATGCCAGGGCCCTCAGGTCCTCTTGGTGAACCATCCATTTCTTCATCAGTCAAGGTCCTTTGGCCGGCTTTAACTTGAGGTGAGACATATTCCTGATCTGGATCTGTTATAAAGACACTGCAGGGTGAATACTGCTGGCTGCTATCATACAGAGAATCATTGGACAAGGTCAGAGAAGACCCTTTCTTCTGGAGATATGACCCACTCCCCTCACTCCCCGATCGAAGGCTGCTGCGGTCATAGCTGAAGTAGACTTTACAAGAATCCACTTCATAAGTACTGGGATATCTAAACCAGAAGTAGCCTTGGTTTGCAAAGCTGGACAGAGATGAATTTCCGATACTCTTGAATCCACTGCTGTCCGAGACGTAATCCTGCTTGATGAAGGATTCCGAATCTTTTATGTCTGAAACCTCAATAGAGGAGATTTCCGTTCCCAGGTCCTCGGTGCTGTTGAATGAAGCGGGCATCGTCGACCCAAGCCACTTCTGCCGGGATTAAAGGAAACACATTTTAAGCCCAAGACAGGTGAAGATGTGGGTAAGGAGTAAACTAAAGAGATGTTTCATCATTATATCACATCTTTCATGACCTCGAGACATTCCAAAATGCTTTACAGCCAATTAAGTACTTTTAAAATTGTAGTCACTATGGTACTATGGCAACCGATGTTGCGAAACCCTTTGAGCGGAAGCATCATTTTGGGATGTGGGCATTGCTAGCCTAGCCAACATTTATTGCCCGTCATTAATTGCCCTTGAGCTGAGTGGCTTGCTAGTGCCATTCACAGGGCAGTTAAGAGTCAACTGCACTGTTGTAGGCCTGGAGTCATATGTAGCTGAAAATGTGTTGCTGGAAAAGCGCAGCAGGTCAGGCAGCATCCAAGGAACAGGAGAATCGACGTTTCAGGCATAAGCCCTTCTTCAGCCTTCCTGAAGAAGGGCTTATGCCTGAAACGTCGATTCTCCTGTTCCTTGGATGCTGCCTGACCTGCTGCGCTTTTCCAGCAACACATTATCAGCTCTGATCTCCAGCATTTGCAGTCCTCACTTTCTCCTGGAGTCATATGTAGGCCAGGCCAGTTAAAGCTGGGAGATTTTCTTCCTGAAAGGACATTAGTGAACTAGAAGGGTTTGTAACCACAGTTGAAAGTGTCACCAATGGAGTCATAGGGTCGTACAGCACAGATACAGACCCTTCAGCCCAACTTGCCATGTTGACCAGAGTTCCCAAACTGAACTAGTCTCCTTTGCCTGTATTTGGTACATCCTCTAAACAGGGTTGTATGCAGTTCTCCAAATGTGGTCTTACCCTTAAGGGGTATCCTTAATAGGTGGCATGGTGGATAGGTGGTTAGCACTGCTGCCTCACAGGGTGAGGGACCTGGGTTGGATTCCATCCTCTATGTGGAATTTGCACATTCCCCCCTTGGCTGAGGTGCTCTGGTTTCCTCCCACAGTCCAAGGATGTGCAGGTCAGGTGAATTGGCCATGCGAAATTGCCCATAGTGTTAGGTGCATTAGTCAGAGGGAAATGGGTCTGGGTGGGTACTCTTTGGAGGGTCGGTGTGGACTGGTTGGGCCGAAGGGCCTTTTTTCACACTGTAGGGAATCTAATCTAAAAAAATGCAGAATTATAGGGTAAGGGGGTAGTCTGGGTGGGGATGTCTTTTGGAGGGTTGGTGTGGACTTGATAGGCTGAATGGCCTGCTTCCACACTGTAAAGATTCCAGATTTCCATTAATTCAAATTTCTGCCATCTGAAATGGTGGGATTTGAACCTGTGTCCCCTTAGAATTACCTCATTACCTTGGGTCTCTGGAATATTAAATCAGTAACGATGCTACTTAACCACCACACATCCTGAGGGACAGAACTTCTGCTCTTGAATCCAATGTTTCCATTTCAGATTAGGCCTGATTTTAACTCACTCAAAACCCATCCACGTATGCAGAATTAATAGCAGGCCCAATTACTTTGATTTTCTTTCCAAAAAAAAACCCCTCACATCCTGAGTGCATGAGAGCATTTTCACCGATTATTCCTGAGAGTGATGGTGGTGTGAACTAAAAGAGTAATTGCTGAAACACTGGCTCAATCTGATGATGCCATGCATTAGATGCCTCCAGTATGATAGAGACATAGAGTTAAGGTCAACAATGTCAGCACTGGCTTCCGACCGTTTCTGTAATTAGGCCAAAGTAAAACAAAATATAAAGGCCAGGAAACAAATCCCAGATCCTAGGAACATAGGAAATAGGAAATTCAATCCATTGAGCTTGCTCTACTGCTCAAGTTGAACCGAAATGCTTCAAAATTTTCATACAGTACCCTTACATCCCTTGATAACCTTTAGCATCAAACATTGACGCAAGGAGCAACAATTTCAGGTCAACCTTTCTCCCAGCAATCTAGGGCAAATATGCTTCTGTTTTATTCGTCACCTGTAACCTGCAGAAGTGCTTTTGGACATAAGAATTGTGCTCTGCTGCTTAGCCAGCTTGTTAACTCTGTGTCTGCTGCGTGCACACCAGGCTGGACTGAAAGGAAATGATCTAGAAGTTCTGAACTAGCCTGAGGCAGGGAGAGGGGAGAATGGGAAGTATTTAAGGAGTTCGCTAAAAAGATCATGACAATGTGAAAAAACCCCAATTCTTCCACAAATGGCAGTGGATGCCAGATCAGTTGTTAATGTTAAATCTTGAAAAGATTTTCTTGGTTAAGCAAAGGCATTAAGGGATATGGGCCAAAGGTATGAATGTGGAGTTAGGCCACATAATCAGAACGCATTGAATGGCAGAACTAACTCGAGGGGCTGAATGGACAACTCCTGACAGTGCATGCCACCCAACCCCTCCCTTTCTCTCCCTATGCTTGGGTCTGCTAATGGGGCAGTAAGTGAACATTGAGCTGTGGAAGTACAAGGAAGTACATAGGAACATGTCCCAACAGCTCAGTGAGCAAACCTGCATCCAGAACCTCAACCTGAGCCACAAACCTTCTTAAAACAGGTCCCTACAGTCCTGACTCATGCCGTTCCATCCTTGATCTGAAACCATGGCTCACATTTAAAACCTATACCCTTTGATCTAAATCCTGTGCTCCTTCCTCTGAAACCCATGTCCCTCCATTTGAAAGCCATGTCCCACCATCTAAATCCCATGTCTCTCCATCTGAGTCCCATGTCCCTCCATCTGAATCCCAAGTTCCACCATTTGAATCCCATGTCCCTTCATCTAAATCCCATGTCCCTCCATCTGAATCCCACGTTCCTCCATTTGAATCCCATGTTCCTTCATCTAAATCTCATGAACCTCCATCTGAATCCCATGTCCCTCCATCTGAATCCTACGTTCCTCCATCTGAATCCCATGTCTCTCCATCTAAATCCCATGTCCCACCATCTGAATCCCATGTCCCTCCATCTGAATCCCATGTCCCTCCATTTGAAACCCATAT
>NC_057748.1:14298296-14324862 GCF_004010195.1 Chiloscyllium plagiosum | reverse complement strand
CCCATGTCCGTCCATCTAAATCCCATATCCCTCCAACTAAATCCCATGTCTCTCCATCTGAATCCCATGGCCCTCCCTCTAAATCCCATGTCCCTCCATCTAAATCCCATGTCCCACCATTTGAATCCCATGCCCCTCCATCTGAATCCCATGTCCCTCCATCTAAATCCCATGTCCCACCATTTGAATCCCATGTCCCTCCATCTGAATCCCATGTCCCTCCATTTGAATCCCATGTCCCTCCATCTAAATCCAATGTCCCTCCATCTGAATCCCATGTCTCTCCATCTAAATCCCATGTCCCTCCCTCTGCACCCCATGTCCGTCCATCTAAATCCCATGTCCCTCCATCTAAATCCCATGTCTCTCCATCTGAATCCCATGTCCCTCCCTCTAAATCCCATGTCCCTCCATCTAAATCCCATGTGTCCCTCCATCTGAATCCCATGTCCCTCAATCTGAATCCCATGTCTCTCCATCTAAATCCCATGTCCCTCCCTCTGAATCCCATGTCCCTCCATCTAAATCCCATGTCCCTCCATCTGAATCCCATGTCTCTCCATCTAAATCCCATGTCCCTCCCTCTGCACCCCATGTCCGTCCATCTAAATCCCATGTCCCTCCATCTAAATCCCATGTCCCCCCATCTGAATCCCATGTCTCTCCCTGAATCCAATGTCCCTCAATCTGAATCCCATGTCCCTCCATCTGAATCCCATGTTCCCCCATCTGAATCCCATGTCTCTCCATTTGAATCCCATGTCCCCTCCACCATCTGAATCCCATGTCCCTCCATCTGAATCCCATGTCTCTCCATCTAAATCCCATGTCCCACCATCTGAATCCCATGTCCCTCCATCTGAATCCCATGTCTCTCCATCTAAATCCCATGTCCCACCATCTGAATCCCATGTCCCTCCATCTGAATCCCATGTCTCTCCATCTAAATCCCATGTCCCACCATCTGAATCCCATGTCCCTCCATCTGAATCCCATGTCTCTCCATCTAAATCCCATATCCCACCATTTGAATCCCATGTCCCTCCATCTGAATCCCATGTCTCTCCATCTAAATCCCATGTCCCACCATTTGAATACCACGTCCCTCCATCTGAATCCCATGTCTCTCCATTTGACTCCCATGTCCCCCCATCTGAATACCATGTCTCTCCATCTGAAACCCACGTCCCTCCATTTGAATCCCATGTCCCTCCATCTGAATCCCATGCCTCTCCATCTGAATCCCTTGTCCCTCCATCTGAAACCCACGTCCCTCCATCTAAATCCCATGTCTCTCCATTTGAATACCACGTCCCTCCATCTGAATCCCATGTTTCTCCATTTGAATACCACGTCCCTCCATCTGAATCCCATGTCTCTCCATTTGACTCCCATGTCCCCCCATCTGAATACCATGTCTCTCCATCTGAAAACCACATCCCTCCATCTGAATCCCATGTCCCTCCATCTGAATCCCATGTCTCTCCATTTGAATCCCATGCCCCTCCATCTGAATCCCATGTCCCTCCATCTGAATCCCATGTCCCTCCATTTGAATCCCATGCCCCATGATCTCAAACCTATGCCCCTCCATCTGATGCGCAGCAGCAGCAAATTTGACATTCAGTAAAAACAAAATCGTTGTGTTTCGTTGTATAGCTGACTTTTCCCCAGAGAAGGTACTTCTGTGACAGAGGCTGGCTGGAATCTTTAAACCATGAGAGGTGGGCACTTCAGAAGCAGACGACTTTGAGACTTATGGAAGGTAATCCCTTTGATGAGGACAGGGCTGTCAGGCAGAATGACTTCTGCTTGCTCATAACTGCCGCACCATTTCACAAAGAAATTTCACTTTGGTTGAAAGCTAAGTGTTCCAGAAGTGTTTGTGGTTTTCCGCCTTTCAGCTAAGAGAGAGAGAGAGAGAGAAAAAAGCTAACCCAGAGTCTCGGGGGGATGCCACCAGGGTGTGGACTGCCAGTGATGGCAAGGAGGAGGATTAGATTAGAGTCCTACAGTGTGGAAACAGGCCCTTCGGCCCAACAAGTCCACACCGACCCTCCAAAGAGTAACCCACCCAGACCCATTTCCCTCTAACTAACGCACCTAACCTACGGGCAATTTCCCAAGGCCAATTCACCTGTCCTGCACATCTTTGGACTGTGGGAGGAATCCAGAGCACCCGGAGGAAACCCACGCAGACACAGGGAGAATGCGCAAACTCCACACAGACAGTCGCCCGAGGATAAGAAATGGGCAGGAGAGTGAATGTTTTAGATTTCATTTCCCAATCTGTAAAAGGCCTGAATGATGGATGCCTTCATTGTTGGACTAATTAACCAGACTGTGAAAGGCGATCAAATTTTAGGGTCAGGTCTGTCTTTTTTAATTGTCTTATGAAAGAGATCTGAGTCTACGGGCATGCACGTGACTTGGCATAGATTTAAAATCGAACCACAAAGAAGGAAAAAAAACCCTACTTATTAACATTGTGAAGCTATGCTTCACCTATAAGCCATCAAACTGATATTTCCTATCTGTAACTCATGTGGTTTTTAACTTACTAACGTCTCACGGTTTTACAATGACTCAAGACGCTGTTCAGTCAGCAGACTCATATTCAAAGGTCACAGCGATATTTCGGTTGTGTCTTTATTCGACATTCTCCTACAGGCATCTTCTAAGGGACAAAACCCAATGTTACCCACCTCAACCGAAGCAAGAGACCACTTCCTACCCCCTCACTCTAGCCCGATGGCCCTGTGACATTTCTTAGCCTTGGTTCAGAAGTAGGACATGACACTGATCTGGCGTTTATGAGTTCGAGGCCTTAAACCCGAGTCTTGAGCCCATTTACCGGGCTGACATCCCAGTGCAGGCTTTTTAGGAACTTGCGCTAGGTGAAATGTCTGCTCATTCAGCGCATGTGAACGACAGTTAAGGATGATGTGAGGGACACCCTGACTGACTTACCTCTTAACTGATGCTGCTACAAAACCATTCATGAAAGAAACAAGAACGAGAGAGCAGAACTTTAAAGAGATGTGCAAATGAGTTAAGGATGATGTGAGAGAAAAGCTTTTTCACTCACTATGGGAAGTATTGCCTGGAAGTGTGGTGGAGACAGGTTTCATTGAAGCATTGAAGAGGGGCAATGGATGGTTGTTTGGATAGAAATGGTGAGCAAGGTATGAGGATAAAGGCAGGTGACTGGCACTGGGCCATAGAAGCAGTACAGGCAAAATGGGCCAAATGGCCTCTTTCTGCACTATGCCAATTCTGATTATTTTCACATTGCTTTCTGTGGGAGCTTGCTGTGTGCAAATTGCTGTTTTTCTCTACATTAGGACAGTGATTTATGTTGTGGACAGTGATTTGTGTTGTAGACAGAGGGGGAGTCAGAGCAAGGGCAACAGACAGTGAGGGTGGTGTAAACTATCAAGATTTGGAGATGTCGGTGTTGGACTGGGGTGTACAAAGTTAAAAATCACACAACACCAGGTTATAGTCCAACAGGTTTAATTGGAAGCACAAACTTTCGGAGCGACGCTCCTTCATCAGGTTGTTGGACTATAACCTGGTGCTGTGTGATTTTTAACTTTGCAAACTATTAAGTAATAGTTTTAAGGTGAGAGGGGAAAGATTTAAAAGGGAGCTGAGGGGTAACCTTTTCACACAGAGGGTAGGGTGTACATGGAACAAGCAGCCAGAGGAACTGGTGGAGGCTGGTACATTTACAGCATTTAAAAGGCTTCTGGATGGGTATATGAATCGAGGGATATGGGCCAAATGCTGCTAAATGGCATAGGTCAGATTGGGATGTCTTTCGGTGTAGACGAGTTGGATGGAAGGGTCTATTTCTGTGCTGTATGATGCTGTGACTATACTTCAGAAATACGTCAAAGGTTGTAAAGCATTTTGAAGTGCCCTGAGTTTAGGAGAGTTGCCCCACTTTTATTGCATTTAACAGCGGAGCAGCTATGCAATGTTGTCATGGTGGAATTTATCTTGCACGGCTTGTGATATGGGTTATGATGCATATTTGGTTTGGGAACGTACAATAAACCAGCACCTTGTGATACTATGAATAATGAGTCGACCAACATATTTCAACAGAAGGGATGGAGCTGTCTCAGGCCTTGGAGAGGTAGCTTTGCAGGTGGGGGTGCGACTGGAAACTTGCAAAAAATGTTATTGAGGTGGCTTCAATAAGATCATAATATAGGAGCAACCTTAGGCCATTCGGTCCATCTAGTCTGCTCCTCCATTTGATTTGATCATGCTTGACCTGATCATGTGTAAACTCCACTTTCTGCCTGTTGCTCATCCCTCTTGATTCCTTCGATGTATTAAAATGGGTTAACCTCAGCCTTGACTGTACTTAATGACCCAACCTCGACAGCGCTCTATGGTGCACAGATCTACAGACCACTGAGAGAAGAAATATCCTTTGACCTCTCTCTTAAACGCAGTCCGTTTGGGGACACCATCCAGGATGACACTCCACGTGCTGCATTTAACTGGCTGCCACAGTCTTCACAAGGACTGCTCAGTCATATCTGCAGTGGTGAGTCAAAGGAACAGCATCTTACGAATATGGAAAGGAGACGGACAATATTTGGACAGTCACAGAGTCATAGAGTTGTACAACACGGAAACAGACCAACTCGTCCATGCTGACCAGATATTCCAACCCAATCTAGTCCCATTTGCCAGCACCTGGCCCATATCCCTCTAAACCCTTCCTATTCATATAGCCATCCAGATGCCTTTTAAATGCTGTAATTGTACCAGCCTCCACCACTTACTCTGGCAGCTCATTCCATACCACCCTCTGTGTGAAAAATTTGCGCCATAGGTCCCTTCTGAATCTTTCCCTTCTTCCCTTAAACCTATGCCTTCTAGTTCTGGACTCCCCTACCCCAGGGAAAAGACTTTGTCTATTTATCCTATCCATGCCCCTCATGATTTTATAAACCTCTATAAGTTCACCCCTCAGCCTTCGACGCTCCAGGGAAAACAGCCCCAGCCTATTCAGCCTCTCCCTATTGCTTAAACCCTCCAACCCTGGCAACATCCTTGTAAATCTTTTCTGGATCCCTTCAAGTTTCACAACGTCTTTGACTCTGTGACTCCACTTTCAAGGAGCTATGAACCTGCAGTGCAAGGTCTCTTTGTTCAGCAGTTGCCCTAGTGGAGTTGTGAAGGTTTCTTGCAGGAACGTATTAAATTGGACAGTGTCTTGTGGCAGGGCACATGTGTCAGAAGCAACGAAAGTCAATCTGTGCTCAGCAAGCACCCACAAAGACTACAGTGATAATGGTTGGACAGCCTGTCCTTGGTGATGCTAATTCAGTGCTGAATATTGTGGATCAGTGCTTGGAAGGGGTGGAAGAGGGAGATAACTGCATCACATTTAGAAAGGTGTGCCCTTGGAGCGCTGTAACCCAGAAGACTGCAGATCAAGAGCAGGATAAGGCTGGGCTCCTCTCCCCTCATTGGCAGAGACCAGATGTGGTTAAATGGTTGCTCACATCCTGTACATTTTCTACATTTCTGCAGTGGAAAAGAAAATGAGGCGATGGTATTATGCCAGAAACACCGACGAACCTGAAAATTGCCTCCGTATGTTGCATTCAGCTCGTAAAAGAACTTGCCAGGATCTGGTATCGACAGCCAATGGAGTTTCTTCACATTGTACCTTCGGGACAAACAAAGCTCTCAGTTAGAAAACCATGGATGGAGGAATGGCAAAACCCGTGCCTCTCGAACTGGGGTCGAAGGGGTCCCTGGGGGCTTTTCAATGATGTGAATGACGTTTTGGTGTGGGCAGTTCAGGAACCTGCAACTTACTGTCCCATAAGACATAGGAGCAGCAGTAGGCCATTCAGCCCATCCTCTGCCATTCAGTGAGATCATGCTGGTCTGATAATCCCCCACTCCACTTTTCTGCCCTTTCCCCACAACCCTTGATTCCTTTCTGGATTAGCATGTTAGGTAGCAGACAGCAATAGGCATCCTTGCAAGAAGATTCGCAGCAAAGTTAAAATCAACTGGGCGAAAGTGAGGACTGCAGATGCTGGAGATTAGAGTCAAGATTAGAGTCAAGATTAGAGTGGCGCTGCAAAAGCACAGCAGGTCAGGCAGCATCCAAGGAGCAGGAAAGTCAACATTTCGGGCAGGAGCCCTTCATCAGGAATCCTGCTCCTCGGATGCTGCCTGACCTGCTGTGCTTTTCCAGCACCACTCTAAACATGACTCTAATCTCCAGCATCTGCAGTCCTCACTTTCATCTAGCAATATCCCTGGGTCAATAAGCAGCAGTGGAAGGATAGAAAATCTTGGTCCACTTAGGAGCACTGCCCATCAGTAGACAGACACATCCTGATGAAGAACTCATGTTTGAAACGCCGACTCTCCTGCTCCTCGGATGCTGCCTGACCGGCTGTGCTTTTCCAGCGCCACAATTTTCGACGTTGATCTCCAGCATCCGCAGTCCTCACTTTCTCCTATTTACCCCTGAAAGAGTGCCAACAGGAACCATTGTGTCCAATGCCACTCTCAGGACAACAAGAGAAAGGTCTCGCGGTGAGGGGTTCAAAGCTGCTGAACTGGCTTTGGGTTACTTTTCAGCTTAAGGGAAAGATTAAACGTTTTCACATCATCGATGACCTATTCCCTCCATTAGACAGTCCATGTGATCAAATGTTATGCCAGGACCTTTAATAGAATCACACAGGAACTTTACACAGGAAACCTGAACGTGCAGGATGTCTATGGCATCCTCGTTTTGATGAGGGTCTGTGTCGACTCGCCGTTTGAAAAGGAGTTCCTTCACCCCAAAACGTCTACTCCAGGAGAAGGGGAATGGTCAGGGAGGAGCAGTAAGGGGTGAAAGAGAGGTAGAAAAATTAAACGTATCGAGAGAGAGAGATAGAAGAAAGGAGAGAGATAGAAGAAAGAAGAGAAAGCGAAAGAAGGTTTCGCATTTAGGTAGCACCTTTCATGATGGCCAGGTGTCTCTCTGCCAATGAAAATGGTTTCTCGAGATGTTGCAATGGCAGTCAGTTTGTGCACACCAAGCTCTCACTAACAGCAATGTGGCAGTTGGTCAGATAATCGGATTTTGGCAATGTTAATTGAATGTGGAAATTGTCTGGGGTAATGGGGATAACTCCCCCAATCTTTGGAACAGTGCCATTGCATCTCCTCTTGGAAGAGGCGTCAGTTTAGCATCTTGCATCCAGAATGTACTGTCTGTGCAGCAGTCCCTCAGTGCTACCCTGTTGTGCCAGCTTTGTCCCTGCTGTGGGACTTGAAGGCCCGACTGAGGTGGTACCAGTGCTACGCACTGAGCCATGGCAGACACTTGAAGGCAAGAGGGAGAGAGAGGGAGAGATTAAAGGGCAAGAGGAAGAGAATGAAGAAGACAGAGAGAAGGAGAACAAAGGAACACATGTAGAGACGAGAGTGAGATTCCGGATTTATAATCCCACAAGATAATGGGAATGATGGGTCCAGACTGACAGTCTGACTGAAAACAACAAATGCTGGAAATGACAGTGAGTCAGGCAGCATCTGTGGAGAGAGAGCAAGCTAGTGTTTTGAGTCGAGATGACTCTTCATCAGAGCTTGAACATTGTTGGCTAGGGTTCCACTCATGGCAGCATAACCTATCTCACCTGCACATCCCCGAAAATTATGTGCAACTTCCCACGGCCAACCCACCCTAACCTGCACACCTTTGGACTGTGGGAGGAAACCACAGCACCTGAAGGAAACCCACCCATTCTCCTACAGGGAGAATGTGCAAGCTCCATGCAGACAGTTGCCCGAATCTAACCTGGTTCCCTGGCGCTGTGAGGCAGAGTGCTAACTAGAAGATGACTATAAGATGTTAAGAAACGGGGAGCTTTTGGGATAAGGGTCAGTTCTCCTCACTTGTTGCTCAGTTGCTCGTCAAGTGAGCTGGGTTACCAATCCATGAGGATAGCTAGCTCTGCTCATTACTTTTAATGATACACAAAGTGAATGATGAATGGCTGAGTTTACGATGGAGCTGTAACTGGTGAGGAGGTAAACTGCTCCTCAGTAGTGAAGGAGCCTCTAGCAACATCGTCGAGTTAAGCATCAACATCAACAGACCGTGTTTACCTTCTTATGGTCAGTTGAGTAAAGGTCAAGATGACCAAAATGGCGAACACAATCAGGATTCCAACGATTAGCAGAGAACTGACCTGGGTCACTCCGAAGATACCTGGAAAGGAAATGTGAAAGGAGATAGATAAAGGGCCGAATGTTTCTGCCACGCTGTGTACCGGTGACCTCTCGGCAAGAGAGTGCTCGGAATTGCTCACGCCATTAATACGTTCTTAAAGCATGCTCAGAATCACCCACAGCCTGAGCACGCTCAGAGTCACCCACAGCCTGAGCATGCTCCTCCTGATGTTCCTGAGGGCTGGGCCATTGGAGGGTAATTGCCATTGCCCTCTGCAGGATTGATTGCTAACAGATTCTCCCACTCTTACCACCCACCATCAGGGGCTTGGGCAAGACACCAATCAACCATTGTTTGCTCAACAAGTACAGGACATTGGTTAGGCCACGATTGGAATGCTGCATGCAATTCTGGGCTCCCTGCTATAGGAAAGATGCTGTGAAGCTTGAAAGGGTTCAGAAAAGATACACAAGGATGTTGCTGGGGTTGGAGGGTTTGAGCTACAGGGGGAGGCTGAATAGGCTCGAGCTGTTTTCCCTGGAGCGCCAGAGGAGTGACCTTATAGAGGATTATAGAATCATGAAGAGCTTGGAGAGAGTAAATAGGCAAGGTCTTTTCCCCAGGATGGAGGATCCCAGAACTAGAGGGCATAGAGTTAAGGTGAGAAGCAAAAGATTTGAAAGGAACTGGAGGGGCAACATTTTTTTCACTCAGAGTGCAGTGCGTGTATGGAATGAGCTGCCAGAGGAAGTGGTGGAGGCTGGTACAATTGCAACATTTAAAAGAAATGTAGATGGATATATGAATAGGAAGGGTTGAGAGGGATATGGGTCAAATGCTGGTAAAGGGGACAAGATTAATTGAGGATATGTGGTCAGCATGGTTGAGCTGGATCGAAGGGTCTGTTTCTGTGCTGTACAGCTCTATGACTCTATGTCTCTAAGCGATGGCAAGAATCTTGAACCTCAGAATTTCTAGCCCAGTGGTGGGGACACTATCTGACAAATGAAGCTCCTGACAAATGAAGACCCAACTCCAGAAATGGAATGAGGTGAGTGATTGGTCGATGTATATTCTTGAAGGGCTAAGTCATTGGAAGAGCTCCTGACTTCCATAAGGAATGCTATTTTAGTCTCTGTTTTCAGATGCACCTAACATAAGGCCACAATATGCCATTCCCTTTGATAGGCATGGAAAAAAAATCAGCCTGGATTGGTTCCTCCGATCTGGGAATTGGATATCCTGACTAAAAGGTGGATGTGTTACCAACTCATAGAACCAAGAGGCTGGGAGGAAATTTTCTTTTATTCATTCACAGGATGAGGGCATCGCTGGCTCGGCCAGCATTTATTGTCCATCCCCAATTGTGCAGAGGGTAGTAATGAGTTAGCTATAGGTCTGGAGTCACATGTAGGCCAGACCAGGCAAGGATGGCAGTTTCTGTCCCAAAAGGACATCAGCGAACCGGATGGGTTTTTATGACAATCGGCAATGAGTTCATGGACATCATTAGACTCTTAATTCCAGATTTGTTTTGTTTTAATTGAATTTAAATTCCACCATCTTTGGCCATGGTGAGATTCAAACCCAGCTCCCCAGAACATTACCTGGGTCTTTGGATTAGAAACAAGTTGGGGAATCAAGGGTTACAGGGAAAGGGCAGGAGGGTGGGCGTAAGGAGTGTCAGATCTTGTGTGATCCTATTGAATGGTGCGGCAGGCTCGAGGGGCCGAATGGCCTACTCCTGTTCCTATTTCCTGGATTTGACACTACGTGCCTGTGGCTATGATTGAGGTGGGATTTCATGATGCAAAAGGAAGAAACATGTGTAGGCCAGATCAAGGTGAGGAATGGCAGATTTCTTTCCCTAATGGACCGGATATGTTTTTACAGTCGAAAAGTGTGACGCTGGGAAAGCACAGCCGGTTAGGCAGCATCCAAGGAGCAGGAGAGTTGACATTCATGCCTGAAACGTTGACTCTCCTGCTCCTCGGATGTTGCCTGACCTGCTGTGCTTTTCCAGCGCCACACGTTTCAACGTTGACTCTCCAGCATCTGCAGCCCTCACTTTCTCCAGGTAGGTTATTACAATAACTTGGTAGTTTTGTGAACACTATTTACCATTTTATCTTGGATTTACTAAACCATCGGATTTAAATTTACCACAGGATTTGAACTCCTGCATCCTGACCGTTAGCTGTAGCCTCCGGCTGAATGTGGCGTGGATTGTCATGAATTCCTGGAGACAGACACAAGATTCCAAAGATTGATGATCTGGGAGCAAATGAAGGAACTGTGGAGCTTGAAATCCTTCAGTGGGGTTCAATGGCCTGTTGGCATTATCATTGGATTGTTAATCCAGAGACCCAGGTAGTGTTCTGGACATCCCAGTTCAAATCCTGCCATGGCCGATGGTGTAATTTGAACTCAATAAATATCTGGAATTAACAGCCTAATGGTGACCATGAATTGATTGTCAGGAAAAACCCATCTGGTTCACTAATGCCCTTTAGAGAAGGAAAATGCTATCCTTACTAGGTCTGGCCTACATGAGACTCCAGACCCGCAGACAATATGGTTGACTCTTGACTCCCTCTGGGCAATTAGGGATGGGCAATGAATGTTGGTCTAGCCAGCAACGCCCTCATTCTGGGACTAAATAACAAAAAAGTGAAACTCAACCCACGTATTGTCAACAATACAAGAAAACCCTGTCACGTCGAAAACATGAGAGGTTCCATCATCGGAAATATAAACACTGGAACTTCTGTGTGTTTAATTAAAACTTTGATGGTGAAAAGAAAAATGACTTGCTGTGAAATCTCTGTTCGTTCATAGTATTCATGGAACCCCTACAGTATGGAAACAGGGCATTTGGCCCAACAAGTCTACACTGACCCTCAGAAGAGTTGACCACCCAGACCTATTCCCCTACTCTACATTTACCCCTGACTAATGCACCCAACCTACACATTGCTGAACACTGTGGACTAATTTAGCATGGACAATTCACCCAATCTACACATCTTTTGGACTATGGGAGGAAACTGGAGCACCCAGAGGAAACCCATGCAGACACAGGGAGAATGTGCAAACCCCACACAGATAGTCACCCGAGGCTGGAAGTGAACCTGGGTTGCTGGTGCTGTGTGGCAGCAGGGCTAACCACTGAGCCATCAGCAAGATTTCAAGCATATACCCTGCAGAACCTTGGTGATAGAGTACTACGTGCGCTGAAGAATCCCATCTTTACCGTCCGGGTCTTCGGCTACTGCCGATTTCCACTTGACCTCTTGACTCCATTCGCTCCAGGTGCTCCTGTAGCCATCTGGATTGTCATCCACTATTTTATTGCGGATTTGCGCCATGTAGAGACGGTTGGGTTTCAGGTTAGACCCGTCAATCATTGCCTGTTGTTTGAGTTTTATACTGCGAAGCCTCCTGGCATTCTAGAAATCAAGAGAGCACAATGGGTTACAGACTCCACACGGGTACCTGGTGTGATGCTGAACGCTAAACCGATCTCTACCAGTCAGGAAGGATATGAAAAGGGTCAATCCATTTCACAGGTATCTGAAATCTTCGAAGCCCAAAAATAAGCAGCTCACAAAATTTAATTTTAAAGAGGGAGCTGGATTGCTCCTGCAGAGTGTTCATCGCTCCTGAAGTAGGCCTTTTCATAAAGTCCGAGCACAGAAACAGACTCTTCGGTCCAACCAGTCCAGAAACCCAAACTAAACTAGTCCCAACTGCCTGCTCAGGGCAGGACCTATATACTTAATGGTAAGATCATAGGGAGTGTTGCTGAATGAAGAGATCTTGGAGTGCAGGTTCATAGTTCCTTGAAAGTGGAGTCACAGGTAGACAGGATAGTGAAATGGTGTTAGGTATGCTTGCCTTTATTGGTTAGAGCATTGAGTAAAGGAGTTGGGAGGTCATGTTGTGGCTGTACAGGACATTGCTTAGGCCACTATTAGAATATTGTGTCCAATTCTGGTCTCAGTGATACAGGAATAATGTTGTAAAACTTGAAAGGGTTCAGAAAAGATTTACAAGGATGTTGCCAGGGTTGGAGGGTTTGAGCTATAGGGAGAGTCTGAACAGGCTGGGGCTGAATTCTTTGGTGCGTCCTTGAGGGGTGACCTTATAGAGGTTTATAAATCTTGAAGGGCATGGATTGGGTAAGTAGGCAAGGTCTTTTCCTGGAGTGGGCGGGTCCAAAACTAGAGGACATAGGTTTAGGATGAGAGGGGAAGGATTTGAAAGGGACCTAAGGGACAACTTTTTCACACAGAGAGTGGTGCATGTCGAGAATGAGCTTAGATTCTTAGATTTCCTACAGTGTGAAAACAGGCCTTTCAGCCCAACAAGTCCACACCGACCCTCTGAAGAGCAACCCACCCCCTTACATTTACCCCTGCACCTAACACTATGGGCAATTGAGCATGGTCAATTCATCTAACCTGCACATCTTTGGATTGTGGGAGGAAACCGGAGCACCCAGAGGAAACCCGCGCAGACATGGTGAAAATGTGCAAACTCCACACAGACAGTTGCCCGAGGTTGGAATTGAACCCGGGTCCCTGGCGCAGTGAGGGAGCAGTGCTAACCACTGGGCCACCGGGCCACCCCCTGCTGCCAGAGGAAGTGGTGGAGGCTGGTACAATTACAGCATTTAAAAGGCATCTGGATGGGTACATGACTAGGAGGGATTTAGAGGGATATGGGCCAAATGCTGGCAAATGGGACTAGATTAATTTAGGATATCAGGTCGGCATGGATCAGTTGGACCAGAGGTTCTATTTCTGTGCTATACATCTCTCGGACTATGACTCCACGAAATGTCAGTCTAATTTCGTTTCGAAATCCTCAATCACCTCTGCTTCCACCACTCTCACAGGCACGTTAGTTCCAGTTCATTACCACTTGACATGCGCAGACATTACTTCCTTGCATACTCCTGCATCTCTTTGCCAAGATCTGAAATCTGAGTTCCTGTGTCTTTGTACTGTCGGCTAATCAGAACAGAATTTTTTCATTACCTTATCCAAACCCATTATAATCTCATACACCTCTATCTAATCTCCCCACAATCTACTTGTCTTTCAGGAGGACTAACTTAACCGAACCTTGTTGCAAAGATGGTCTACGACTGTCAAAGATATGAATCTACGTACTGTCCACTGTTCATCTTCAGTTTTGTATCTCATTTCAATTTGCAGTTTATCACCGAATTCCATCTCGTAGTATATCATCCAGCTGAAATCGGTCTGGTCTTGGGAATTATTGGTGACCGTTAAGTTGTATGGTGGTTTCAGTTTAACTGCAATGATGATGGAAAAAAAAAACATTAGACAGCTGTAGTTCTTAAGATGTTGGAAAATGCTTTCATATCAAGAATAAAGCACAGACTGACAGAGCAAAGGTTCAATTTTGTTGCTTCTGAGATTGTTGTAGGAATTAGTCTCTACAATTTCAGCCTTGCTCCTGCCAAATCACTGATCGAGAGAGATGACATCGACAGGCTAACCTCCCTCATAATTTGGCCGTGATACCGAGGTGTCGGTGTTGGATTGGCGGGGACAAGGTCAGAAGTCACATGACACCAGATTATCGTCCAACTGGTTGATTTGAAATCTCAAGCTTTCGGAGGGGCAACACCCTAAAAACCTGTGAATTCAAATAAACCTGTTGGACTATAACCTGGTGTCGTAATTTCTAACCTGACAATTTGGGATTAAGCCAACAAGGGATGGCACAATGGTTAGCACTGCTGCCTCACAGCGCCAGGGAACTGGGTTCGATTCCAGCCTCAGGCGACAGTCTGTGTGGAGTTTGCACGTTCTCCCTGTGTCTGTGTAGGTTGCCTCTGGGTGCTCCAGTTTCCTCCCACCATCCAAAGATGCATAGGTTAGATTGGCCATGCTAAATTGGCCTGTAGTGTCCAGCGATGTGCTGGCTAGGGTTGACTAGCCATGGGGAGTGCAGGGTTGCAGGAATGAGGGAGGCCTGGATAGGATGCTCTCTGGGGGAGCAGTGTGGACTGAATGGCCTGCTCTCACGTTATGAGGATTCTATAAAGCTATAACAAATTCAATCAGGAAGTTTGCAAGAATGGGTGGCACTTTCCAATCTTACTTCGAGATTTAAGGTCTTAAATAACAGCAACAACCTATATCTCATACATATCCAACACCTTTCATTGTAATGAAAAGTCTCAAGGCATTTTGCAGGAGCATTATAAAACTACTATGACACTGAGCACAGAAGGAGTGATTAGATCAGATGACCAAATGTATAGCCAAAGAGGAAGTTTTTTGAGGAATGTCTGATAAGAGGGAAGTGAGGAGGGGCTTGGAGAGGAGTAGTATATTATCTAAATGTTGAATGGCCGCAGTGTTTTGAGATGCAGAAAGATCTAGGTGTCCTCATGTATGAATTGCAGAAGTTTAGTATCCGGCAATAACAAGGAAGTAGGCAAGCTAATTTTTATTATTCAGTCGTGGGATTTAGGGGTCACTGACTGGGTCAGCATTTATTGCTGGTCCCTGGTTGCCCCTTGAGAAGATGATGGTGATCTGCCATCTTGAACCACCTCAGCCCACCCACAATGCCATTAGGGAGGGAATTCCAAGATTTTGACCCAGCAACAGTGAAGGAACAGCCAATATATTTCTAAGTCAACATGGCTTGGAGGCGAACTTGCAGGTGGTGGTGTTCCCATGTATCTGCTGCCTTTTTAGATGGAAGTGCTTGTGGGTTTGTAAGGTGTTGTCTAAGGAGCTTTGGTGAATTTCTGCAGTGCATCTCATACATAGTACACACTGCTGCTACTGAGCATCGATGGTGGATGGCATTTGTGTGGCATTTGGGTGTTTGTGGCTGTGGCGCCAATCAAGTGGGCTGTTTTGACCTGAGTCAAGCTTCTTGAGTTTTGCTGTACCCATCCAGCAAAGTGAGGAGTATTCCATCACACTCCCAACTTGTGCCTTGTAGATGGTGGACAGGCTTTGGGGAGTCAGGAGAGGAGTTACTGGTCACCGTATTCCTAACCTCTGACTTGTTCCTGTAGCCACTATGTTTATATGGTAAGTCCAGCTGAGTTTCTAGTTGATGGTAATCCCCAGGATGTTGGTAGTGGGGGATTCAGTGAAAGTAACACCAATGAATATCAAAGGGTGGTGGTTAGATTGTCTCTTGTTGGAGATAGTTATTATCTGGCATTTGTAGGCGTGAATGTTACTTGCTACTCGTCAGCCCAAGCCTGGATATTGTTCAGATCTTTGAACATGGACTGCTTCTGTAGCTGACAGGAGTTGCAAATGGTACTGAATATTATGTAATCATCAGCGAACATCCCCCCTTCTGACCTTATGATGGAGGGAAGATCATCGATGAAGCAGCTGAAGGTGGTCGGGCCTGGGACACTCCCCTGAGGAACTCTTGCAGAGATGTCCCGGAGCTGAGATGACTGACCTTTTCAACGAGAACCATCTTCCCTTGTGTCAGGTATGACTCCAAATGCCAGAGGGTTTGCCCCCGATACCCATTAATTCCAGTTGTGCCAGGGCTTCTCAATGCCACACTCGGTCGATTGCAGCCCTGATGTCAAGGGCTGTCACTCTCACCTCAGCCTCTGGAATTCAGCTCTTTTGTCTACATTTGAACCAAGGCTGTGATGAGGTCAGGAGCTGAGTGGCCCTGGCGGAACCCAAACTGGGTGTCACTGAGCAAATTATTGCTCAGCTACTTGATAGCACTGTTGACGACACCTTCCATCACTTTATTGATGATTGAGAGTGGATTGATAGGGCAGGGTTGGATTTACCCTGACTTTGTTTACATGATATACCTGAGCAATTTTCTGTATTGTTGGGTAGATGTCAGTGTTGCAACTGTACTGGAACATCTTAGCTAGGGGAATGGCAGGTTCTGGAGCACAAGTCTTCAGTATGATTGCTAGAATGTTGTCAGGGCCTACAGCCTTTGCAGTATCCGGCATCTCCATCCATTTCTTGATATCATGTGGAGAAAATTGAACTATCTGAAGAACCGTATCTGTGACGCTGAGGAGGCCGAGATGGATCATCCAGTCAGCACTTCAGGCTGAGGCTTGCAGTGAAAGCTTTAGCCTTACCTTTCGCACTGGGCTCTTCTTTTAATAGTGAGTTGTTTAATTATTCACTGCCATTCACACTGGATGTGGCAAGACTGCAGAGCTTGGATCTGATCCGTTGGTTGTGGAATCATTTAGCTCTGTCTATCACTAGATGCGTATGCTGTTTGGTATGCAAGTTGTCCTGTTTGGTGGCTTCACCAGGTTGACACCTCATTTTTAGATATGCCTGGTGTTGCTCCTAGCATGCCCTCCTGCACTCTCCGTTGATCCAGGGTTGATCCCCTGGCTTGATGGCAATGATTGAGTGAGATTAGGAGGGCATTTTACTGAGTAGTTTTGATCCAGTCAGTGGATACGGGATATTTCCTGTCATAGAAGAATCTAGAACCAGGGGTTCTAGAGCTTAGCATTTCTAGCCCAAAAGTGGGGAAGCTCTCACAAGACATCTTCCAGCTACTCTACCTATTCCTTAATGTCTGGAGGCTCTGGTCAAAATGCCCTGCAATTGTGAAAGGCAAGAGAGAGCAACTTGATGTTGATAGTGGGGGAATTCAGTGAAGGTAACACCATTGAATGTCAAGGGGTGGTGGCTAGATGTCCTGGACCTGAGATGACTGACCTTTTCAATGATGCAACTTGATGTTGTGTAATCCCTATCCATAATTTCATCTTTGGAGTCCAGTATTGTTCAAGTAAATCTATGTGCTGTTCCTTCAATCTAACCTTCCAAAGTGCTGGAGAATTTCATCCTCAGGTCAACACTTGGAGGTGCCGGTGTTGCACTGGGGTGGGCAAAGTTAAAAATCACACAACAGCAGGTTATAGTCCAACAGGTTTCTTTGGAAGTACTAGCTTTCAGAGCACCAGGAGCGGTCAAGATAATTCCAGATAGCTGATCCAACGCGGTAAGATTAACGGAACAGAGGAACAGAGCGAAACTTTGGTGTACATCGACAGAGATCTTTAAAGGTGGGAAGAACAGAGCCTTACAGTCTGGAAGCAGGCCATTGAAGCCCATACTGACCGTCCAAACAGCATCCTACCCCATAACCCTGTATTTCCCATGGCTAACCCACCTAACCGCCCCTGGACATTATGGGGCAATTCAGCCTGGCCAATCCACTCTAACCTGCATATCGTTGGGCTGTAGGAAGAAACTGGAGCACCCAGAGGAAGCCCACACGGACACGGGGAGAATGCACAAACTCCACACAGACAGTTGCCCGAGGCTGGAATTGAACCTGGGTCCCTGAGGCAGCAGTGCTAACCACTGAGCCATTGTGCTGCTCAAGACAAAAAAGGGCTAATTAAAAAGTCAAATAGATTTTGTTTTTTTCTCTTTACACTGTTGCTTTGAATCTAAAATCAAGGAAATGATGTTTGATTTGTACCTCATGGTGGTTGAGCCACAGTTAGAACATTGCATGCCATTCTGAAAATGTGGGGCTTTTTCTTGCCAGAATAGAAAGGTTAAATGTTCTTATGAGTCTCTCATAATTCTGAACAGTTCTGAGTTGGTAAACAGTGACAAATCTTTTCCACCAGTTGGTGCATTGGGCATGGAGAGCTTGGTCACAGCAAAAGACAAACAAAGGGTTAAGTTAAAAGATTGAAATTTCATAGAGTCATAGAGATATACAGCACGGAAACATACCCTTCAGTCCAACTCATTCGACCAGATATCCCTATCCAGTTTAGACCCATTTGCCAGCACTTGGCCTATATCCCTCTAAACCCTTCCTATTAATATATCCTCTTAAATGTTGTAATTGTACCAGCCTCCTCCACTTCCTCTGGCAGCTCATTCTATAATTGCACCACCCTCTGTGTGAAAAAGTTAGCGGGTCCTTTTTAAGTCTTTCTCCTTTCACCTTAACCCCATACCCTTTGGTTTTCTCCCACCCCGGGGAAAATACCTTGCCTATTTACCCAATCCATGCCCCTCATGATTTTATTAACTTCTGTAAGGTCACCCCTCACCCTCCGACACTGCAGGGAACAAAGCCCCAGTTTATTCAGCCTCTCTCTGTAATGTGTATCATAATAAGTAAGTAGGAAGGCAAATTTGAATGTTGGCCTTTATTCCAAAGGAGATGGGGTTTAAAAATAGGGACGTCTTGCTAAAGGTATGCTGGACCTTGGTTGGACTGCACTGAGAGTACTGTGGAGAAAGTGAGGACTGCAGATGCTGGAGGTCATAGTCGAGAGTGTGGTGCTGGAAAAGCACAGCAGGTCAGGCAGCATTTGAGGAGCAGGAGAATTGATGTTTCGGGCATAAGCCTTTAATCAGAAAGAGTACTGTGTACAATTTAAGCCTCTTCATTTGGTGTTGGGGGGGTGGGGTACTTGAGTTGGTAGTTGTTAAGGCATTTATTCGGCAATTGACTGGTATGAAGGGGTTGGTTTATGAGAAAATGTTGAGCAGGTTAGCCCAATAGTCATTGGACTTTCAAAGAATGAGAGGTGATCTTATTGAAACATATGAGTTTCCAAAGATCCTTACCAGGATGAATGCCAAGGGGATGGAAACAGGGGAGAGGACCTCAGTTTCAGAATAAGGAAATTCCTATTCTCCTATAGCGTCATTACCCTTGGAAGTTCCCAAAGTTGGGCTTTTAAAGGGTTGGGTATTCAATGCCGAGTTAGACATTTTATGATTGACAAGGAAGGCTATGGGGTGGCAAGGTGGAGTTAAAGCACCAATCAGATCAGCCATGGACCTACTCAATGGTAGAACATACTCAATGGGCCAAATGGCCTCTTTTGTGGTCTTGGTGAGTCCACTTCTGGAGTACTGTGTGCAGTCCTATCATTGGAAGGATATTATTAAACTGGAGAGGGTTCAGAAAAACTATGCAAGGACGTTGCCAGGAATAGAGGGTTCGAGATATGGTTATAGACTGGGACTTTTTTCACTGGAGATTGTGAGGTGACCATATAGATAATTATAAAATTATACGGTGCATAGATAAGGTGAATTGCAAAGGTCTTTTCTCCATGGTGAGGGAGTTGAAAATGAGGGAGCATATTTTTATGATGAGAGGAGAAAGATTTAAAAACGATACGAGGGGCAACTTTTTTCAACAGGGAGTGGTTCGTGTGTGGAGTGAACTGCCAGAAAAAGTGGTGGGTGCAGGTAAAGTTACAACATTTTAAAGATGTTTGGATAAGTTCATGAATAAGAAATGTTTGGAGGCCAAGCGCAGGGACTAGTTTAGTTTGGGGACCTGGTCAGCATGAACTGGTTAGACCGAGGGGACAGTTTCTATGCTGTATGACGCTATGACTCTTAAATTCCCATAAAGATGCCCTTTAAATACGTACTATTCAATTATACAGAACAATACATAGGGAGACAACATCCGATATACAAGCTTTATGGAAGAGAGCTTTTGTAGTACATTGGCAGTGTCCCTACCTCTGAACCTGGACACCTGGGTTCAAGATCCACCTGCTCCAAAAGTGTGTAATAATGTCTCTGAGCATATTGATTGGAAAATATTTGCAGTCTAGTATGTGTTTGTAACAAGAAGAGAGACAGTTATCAATAATTAAATGTTAATTCCACCTACTGTTGTGCAATGGTTTGAAATTTGGAATCCAAGCTACTGCAGCCTGAGACTCAGGGCCTGGGCAGAGCAGAGTCATGTTAAAGGTCTGTCCAGCAGCGAAAAACAGGAAAGTGAGATTGCAGCTTCTGCCTTGCATCTCCGATGAGCCCGGTTCACTCTTTGGGGTGCAGGTCTTTGGAAATTCAGGCCTATAAGACACAAAAGAAGTTTCAGAGCAAGTTGGTGGATGTTTCCATCTGAGTAGGCCCATATCCTTCGATGGAACTGACGCTAGCTCGCTTCCCTGCAGGAAGTGTGTCCCAAAACCAAACAGTAGAGGTTTTCATTATACTGAGGGATTCTGTTGGGAGTACAAATAAGGAACAATAGGAGGCCACTCGGCCCTTTGAGGCTGTTCTGTCATTCAATAAGATCGTGGCTGATTAGATTTCAACTCCCACTCTACATTCTTGTATATCCCCAATCGCCTTTCATCCCCATTGGAATCAAGAATCTATTTACATTTGCAATAAAAATACTTAATGATATATCATCCACTGCCTTTTGTAGAAGGGAATTCCAAAGACTCTCAGGCCTGAGAGAAAAATTGTTTCCATGTCTCTTGTTTAATGTGTCTCTTATTTTGAAACAGTGACCCCAAAAGTTCCAGATTTTCTCACAAGAAACATTCTTTCAACATCCAACTGGTCAAATCCCCTCAGGATCTCATATGTTTCAATTAAATCATTCTTCTAATTTCCAGAGGCCTACTCTTTTATCAAAAGATAATCCACTCATTCTGGGTTTTATAAAAAGTTGAAAGAGTTGCAGATGCACACACACACGCACACACACATATACGCACATATGCACACACGTATCCACACACATTCATGCGCATATACACACACACATGCACACACATATACACATATACATATTCATTTGTGAATGAATCATGAGGTGTTCAAAAGCTATTGTACCAAAACAGATGGCTCACTGATGTGTGAAACAGTTTTGAGAAGATTGCTATACATACATTCAAGTGTAAATATGAGAAAATGACACCTGAACACCACCCTTCTGGATACAAAACACAGATGGATGCCATGACTACCTCGTGCACACAAAGACATGCACACAAAGACACATGCACACACCCATAGGCAGACATACGTACACACGCACACACATATATACACACACGCACACACATATCACATACATGCACACGCCCATAGACACATACACACACACACGCACACCCACAGACACACATACATACACCAACAGATACACAGACACACACATACACACACATACATACAGACACAGACACCTTTCTTTCTCCTAGACACACACACACAGACACAGACACACACACATGTACACACGTACACACGTACACACACAATTTCTTTTGTGAAGAGCTTTAATGTATTTGACTACATTAAAGGTATTGTTTGAATACCCGTTGTTGGCATTTTAATACCGATCTTGGCTAATCTGACAAACCTGCTGACCAGGCTCTGCACAATGTGTAAACAAAGACATTTGGATTTTAGCCAAAGGTTGTGTTGCGGAGGTTTAATGATCTGTAGGTTTTGAACATTGTGTTGTTTGTCAAGTGAGGAAGTGGCTTCACTGTTTTTGAGTACACAAGCGAGGGTTTAAATTTATGTGTGATCTCGAGAATTGTGAAAGTCCACCACCACAAGGTAGTCATGGTATCCATCTGTGTTTTGTGTCCAGGAGGGTGGTGTTCAGGTGTCATTTTCTCATATTTACACTTGAATGTATGTATAGCAATCTTCTCAAAACTGTTTCACACATCAGTGAGCCATCTGTTTTGGTACAATAGCTTTTGAACACCTCATGATTCATTCACAAATGAATTACGGAGTCACAAAGCTATGGGAGTAATGCTAGCATAGAGGGAGACCATTTGCTCATCATGTCCAAGTTATTTTTCTGTAACAGCAGTACCACCTGGCCTCTCTTCCATAAAGGCAAAATACTGTGGATGCTGGAAATTTCATGCAAACAGAGAATGCTGGAGAAACCCAGCAGGTCTGGGAGCATCTGCGTAGACAGAAAACAGAGTTAATGTTTTGAGTCTGGTATGACTTCTTCAGAACTCTGTTTCTTTCCAAAGTTGCTGCCAGTCCTGCTGAGTTTCTCCAGTATTGCTTTCTCTCTCACCTCTTCCTGCATCTCAGTAGATATAATCATTTCAGATAATGACCTGACTCTCCCTTAAATGCCTTGATTGAATTTGCTGCCCTCGCAGTTAGTCTCAGGTGGTACAAGTCTGTTCCTCACCACTCACTGCTTGAAAATAATTGACTTTGACGTTTTTGCTAATCACCTTAAATTTTTGTTCTCTGCTTCTGCCGAAGGGAACAGTTTCTCCTTCTCTATTCTGTCCAGACCCTTTCCAATTTCAAACGACCCCCTCAAATCTTCTCTCAACCTTCACTGCTCTAAGGTGCCCAGCTTATCACGGAGGGCTGTTGAGGTTGGGTTGTTAAGTAGATTCAAGACTGTGACAGACAGATTTTGAATCAGTGATGGAGTAACAGGTTATAGGCATTGAAGATGATTAGATCAGCCATTGAATGTCTGACCAGACTCGATGAGCTGAATGGTCTACTTCTCCTACGTCTTACGGTCTAATAGTAACCCTTATTACTTGGATCCATTCTTGTGAATCTTTCCTTCACCCTCTCCAATGGCTTCCCCTCCTTCCTAAAATGCAGGCCCAGAATTAGACACAATTTAAGGTTGCACTGTGCTATAGTCATAGAGTCATACAGCACAGAAACCTTCGATCCAGCTCGCCCATGCCAGCCAGATTTCCAAAACTAAACTAGTCCCTTTTGCCTGCACTTGACGTATATCCCTCTAAACCTTTCCTACTCAGGTCCAACAGTCTTTTAAACATTGTGACTGTACGTGTATCTGGCAGCTCATTCCAAATATGCACCACCCTCTGTGTAAAAAGGTTGCTCCTCAGGTCCCTTTTAAATCTTACCCTCTCACCTTAAACCTCTGCCCTCTAGTTTTAAACTCTCCCACCCTGAGGAAAAGACTTTTGCGATTTACCTTATCTATGCCTTTCATGATGTATAAACATCTATAAGGTTAACACCTCCCCCGCCCCCACCCCACCCCCAATTATCCAACTGCTGTTCAGCTTCCTCCCAGTTTCATGCAAAGTTTGTACCAATCTTAATTGGGTGGAGGTTCATCCAAATTGCAAACTACTATTTTACAGATCCCTAATGCATCCTATTGGAATGCAGACTTAGCCATAGAGTCATACAGCACAGAAACCTTCGATCCAGCTCGCCCATGCCAGCCAGATTTCCAAAACTAAACTAGTCCCTTTTGCCTGCACTTGACGCATAACTCTCTAAACCTTTCCTGGAAACATGGGCAGAAATACCACTCTTCCTGAAAGTAGAGAGAGCTTCAGTATTGGCGATGCCTGCTGCTTTTGGGGCAGTCCACTCGCCATCCAAACTGTAGCTCCCCAGGTTCAACAATCGCTGCAGTGATAGGGAGGAGACATTGCATGCACTGTTTTTTTATTGTTTAGATCTTACCCAGTGCTGCCGTAACTCCTCTGATTTCCAGAGTGATCATGGGGAGAACAGAAATGGAACTATGGCTGTCATCCATCTCAAAGAACAATAGGCTGACTTGAAGGAAATGGAGCTGGGCTGGTCAGGGAGTATCCTGCACATTACCAGGTGGGTTTTACAGCTGTGTTAATGTCTCCCCCTTCACCTCTGGGCTTGACTCAAGTTGCTGTACATTAGCAACACACACACACACACACACACATATGTATATATATATATATATACACACTCACTCACACATACACACACTCACACGCAGAGATACACACACACAGCCATGTATGTATTTGCACATCACACATATAGCCACACACATACATAACACAAACAGCCACACACACACTTACACACTTACATACACCCACACATACACACATGTATCCATATGTACACACACGTACACAAATATGTGCCCTCACAAATGTAAGGTGTTGAAATGCAGATGTCAGAATTCTAATTTCATTACAAGTGTGTATGGGTGTGTGTGGCTGTGTGTTTTTTTTTGTGTGTCAGTGTGTATGCATCTTTAAGTCTATTTATGTGTGTCTGTGTGCGAGTGTGTGCGTATGTATGAGTCGTGTGTGTGTCTGTGTGCATGTGTCTGTGTTATTGTGTGTGTGTGTGTATGAGTCTATGTCTGAGTGAGTATGTGCATGTGTGTGTGCCTCATGTATGAGTACATTCTGTGTGTCTAATTTTGACTGAATACAAACCTCAGTTTTGGTGATGAAAGGTTCACATGTCAATGAGGTTTGGGAACTGTGATCACTCTATAACACAGTTGGAGAGCTATAATAATGTGTGAGACAGTGATGCTATTGGGGTATTTCTGTACTTGTTAATGCACCTCTCTGCAGTGGTTTGTTTTAATAAATGTGTTCACCAGAAAAACCACCTTATGTCCTGAAAAACATATTTTTCTTCTTGCTTTTGGAACACAGGTGGGGTGGGTACAGAATGAGGCGTGGTAATCCTTTCGAAATTTCAAGTGATCTGTTTATTCACTAACAGATGAATATATCTCTCTTTGTCTTGGTCTCGTTGCAGTTTGCCCCATGTTTGGAGTAACAAACTGAGAATGCTTTAACTCAGTTTTCTCACATAACTCATAGAATCCCTACAGTGTGGAAACAGGCCATTAGGCCCAACAAGTCCACACCGACCCTCTGAAGAGTAACCAACCCAGGTCCATTCCCCTAACTTATAACTCTGCATTTACCCCTAACTAATACACCTAACCTACACATCCCTGAACACTACCGGCAATTTAGCATGGCCAATTCACCAAACCTGCACAAATTTGGATTGTGGGAGGAAACCAGAGCACCCGGAGGAAACAGACAGGTGGGGAATGTGCAAAGTCCACACAGACATGTAAGGTATAGGGTTAAAATTGTGCAGAATAAGGGAACAGGTGTTGCTTCTGCAAAAGCTTACATTATAAAATTAGGCTGCGCATGCCAGTACTAAACAGTGAGAAGTGAAAACAGGTAGAATTATCTATGACTGATAGGGCAGAGTGACCGTGTAGCAGGATGTACTAGGCACAGGAAAATAGAAGAAGCAAAAACAGATAGAATTATTTATGACTAATAGGGCAGAGCGACTGTGTAGCAGGATGTACCAGTAACAGGAGAATAGTGTGCCAGTCGCAGGGGGATGTGGCCAACGGATGGAATTTAGTTTGGCAGGATGATCGCACGAAGACAGCAAACTATGCCAGGATAGTCACATATAAGGAATGAGATAAATAAGAGTAAGGGGCGACAGGCTTAGAGTAATGGGAGAAGTAAACAGAGGCGGAGAGAAGCTAGACAAAGATGGAGTAAAGCTAGAGCTTGTGATAGGCTACGCGCTACAGCAAAAGTAACCAATGGGGTGAAAGGGGAGGACTGAGAGACACAACTGAACAGCATAAATCAGAATGTAACCCTCAGATCGGGGTGCTTACTCGTGAGGCACCCGTTCTTGCAAGTACGTATCAATAAAATTCGCTGCTTCAGAATTTGACTTGGACTGAAATTTATTAATATGTGAGTTTTGTTTCTCACAATTTGGGGGCTCGTCCGGGATGTCCATCATCACCAGCAGGGTGGGCACTGTCGACAGCTGGGAAGACGCATCCCGTTCCTTTTAGAACGGTCCTGTGTTCGTCGGCAGGTGGGTTCCCCCTTCTGGTTGACTGATTGAGATCCGATGAGAGTCTATCTGAACCAGGCGAAAGTAAGTAGGCACAGGGAGCCAGGCAACTCCATGCATGGACCAAGGTAGGAAAAGAGATTTTTAAGTACTGCCTTGGTGGCTGGGATTGATTTCTAGTAGTTAATAAGTATCTAACGAAGGAATTCAGTATGGGCTGTGCCGAGGGTAAAGTATAAGCCTCCGGGAAAAAAAATGGAAATGGAGGTGAGGTCCCTGACAACATACCTCCAGAAAGTCCGTTGGGCAGGATGTTGTGGAATTGGTAAAATAATACTTGTACAAGAGAAAAAGATAGCAAAAAGATGATTAAATATTGTTGCTTTGTATGGACTAAGGAGTCCGTTCTTTGTCCCGCCGTCTTCTGGCCAAAGTACGGGTCGGACGAAGACTGGGTTTGTAAATATTTGAATTTCTATGTCAACAGAAAACAGCCGTTCAGTCAGGAGGGATCAGATTATGCTTAGTGTTGGAAAGGCTAGTAGCTGAAGGGCTACTTTGTAACTAAATC
The DNA here is from genome assembly GCF_004010195.1 of Chiloscyllium plagiosum. Taxonomy (NCBI): domain Eukaryota; kingdom Metazoa; phylum Chordata; class Chondrichthyes; order Orectolobiformes; family Hemiscylliidae; genus Chiloscyllium; species Chiloscyllium plagiosum. The sequence continues at coordinate 14,298,620 of NC_057748.1, read as the reverse complement.
ATGGCCAGACATCCGAAAACAAATTCAGAAAATAGATTGGTGGAGTGAGAAATCACTTGAGGAATTATTGAGAGAGGCACAGAAAGTGTTTGTAAAGAGAGAGGATGAGAAGCAAAAACACAAGGCAAAAATGATGGTAGCCACGGTTGACGAAGTAGTCAAGAAAAGAATCGAATCAGTGACTAGTAACCGGAGTGGAGGTGGCAGCACGTAGAATATAGAGGAAGGGGTAGAGGACGAGGAGGACCTTTTGTAGGGTCCAGTCGACAGGGACAAGGACAGAGGTGGAGACCCCAACAAGCAGGGTGTTACATCCAGAAAAAA
>NC_057748.1:14295869-14298229 GCF_004010195.1 Chiloscyllium plagiosum | reverse complement strand
TCTTCTGGCCCAAGTATGGGTCAGACGAAGACTGTGTTTGTAAATATTTGAATTTATATGTCAACAAAAAACAGCCTTTCAGTCAGGAGGGATCATATTAAGCTTTGTGTTGGAAGGGCTAGTCGCTGAAGGGCTACTGAGAATACACTTCGTAACTAAATCATGGCCAACTAAATCATCCAGAAAATTCAGAAAATAGATGGGTGGAGTGAGAAATCACTTGATAAATTATTAAGAGAGGCACAGAGAGTGTTTGTAAAGAGAGAGGAAGAGAAACCTCTAGAGTTGTTGTTGCGGGAAGCTCAAAAGGTGTCTGTGAGATACGGTGTGTGTGTGTGTGTGATAGAGAGAGAGAGAGAGAGAGAGTAAAGAGCTGTACAGCTAATAGAAATTTTAACCCTTTGTGATTCGGTTTGAATGCACATTTGTTTGTTGGTGATTGAGTGTTTGTGCTTTGTTCCCTGGAGCTTGAGATCCGGGACTGTTTTGAATCTGATTTCTATTATGGAAATTTAACATGATTTCTTTTAAGATTAAGGATTTTACAGTGATTATGAAATAAAATGTTGACTCTTGTTCTTTTTACAGGCCATGACTGCCTTACTATCAGTTTCTAACTAATCTCTTTTATCCTTACATAAAAGCGATTTCAAATCAACTTAATACGGAGGAAAACAACATGTAACCTTTTTTTGTGTTTCAGACTCATTTGTTTTCACTTAATTTTAAGCTGTAGCTTTATTCAGAATGTTCCCTCCCTCAAAGACAGTTGAAGTTTCAGTTCAACATTAGATTGTAATAAATCAATCCTATGGTTAATATCTGTGAGCTTGGATTTGGCCATTATTCATGCATTAGAAGTTTTTTTTAAACTTGAATAGACAAATCCTTTTAAGACAGTTCTGGTTATTTCACGACCTATTGCATTGTAATTGAGCAATGACTGGTCAGGACTACTTAAGAAAACTAATTTTGGATTTAAATTAAGAGACTAAAACCGGGTAATAATAGTTGATTTCAAAGTTGGGAACTGTATGCATTTTACATTTTAAATATTAAATAATGAATAAATGAATTTATAATATATAAATATATATTTACAAGTAAGATTCCAAAATGCATAGTTAGGAACAGGCTTTAAAGTTAGACAAACATAAATTGATAGATTGGTATTTGAAGCTATAGGGAGCAAGAAATATTGCAATATTTCTTTAAAAAAAATCAAGGTCTAAACAAAACATTGGGTGATGAAGAATGGCCATGAGGTGGCCCTAAAGCTGTTCAATTGGTCAAGTCGGCTCAGCAATTGATCTGGCGACGTAACATGGGAGTGGGAACGAAAGAGTTAATTGGACTGTGGCGACAGTTTTGCGATGAGAGGCACGAAGAATCAGTTTTGCGCTCATGGCAAGATACTGCCACCAAATTGGGGATTGAATTAACTGCAAATGGTGCTATGGAATCTGTTGAGGTTTTTAAAAAATGAACGTGCTCGAGCAAAACAATTACAGAAACAGAATGAGAAGTCACAAGTGACTGGTAAACAAACAGAACTACACAATTACAGTTTCTAAAATGTTTTAGTCACTTGTTGCATTTCCAACCTGAATTACAGATAATGATTATTTTATTTACATAATATATAATTAATAATTAATATTTATAATAAATCAATTGTATTAGCCTGACTCAATATTAATTGGCAGGATTGCTTCACACTCTCTCAGTGACCTGTCATATTGATTCATAGTTAATTTAAAACATGACAGCGTTAATTCATTGTTAATTAAAGAATGGAAAGCTACATTACTGGCCAGAGTGTGTGCAGGCGGTGGCAGCAACAGCCTTATTGGTAGAAGGAAGTTGGAAACTTACTTTTGGGGGAGCCTTAATAGTCAGCACCCACATCAGGTACGGACCATATTAAATCAGAAATCAGGGCGGTGGCTTATGGATTCTAGAATTCTAAAATATGAAGCAATTCTAATAGAGAGGGATGACCTTACATTGATCATAGACATTTGTCAGAATCCAGCTACCTTTCTCTAGAAAGGAGAGGATGAAGCTCCCTCAGACCCAGAACATGACTGCCCTTACATTATAAAATATCAGACTAAAGTAAGGATGGACCTTAGAGATGTCCCTCTACATGCAGGGGCCAGGCTGTTCATTGATGGGTCCTCCAGAGTGACTGAAGGTAAAAGACACAATGGATATGCAGTAGTGGATGGAATAGAGGGGAGTGTTACTGAGGCTAGTTGACTACCCAATGATTAGTCGGCATAGACTTGCGAACTTTATGCACTAGGAAGGGCCCTTAAGACCTTGGAAGGCAAAGAAGGAACTGTATACACAGATTT
>NC_057748.1:14215807-14295822 GCF_004010195.1 Chiloscyllium plagiosum | reverse complement strand
GGTAAAGTAAGTATTGGAATCCCTTTTGTTGCCAAAGGAGATACCAATAGTCCACATAAATGAAGGGTTAGGTATCTCCTGGGAGTTCCACACCCCTTGGCACCCACCTTCATCAGGAAAGGTTGAGAGAATGAACCAGACACTCAAGAAGCAGTTATCTAAATTAATAATAGAAACCAGACTCCCTTGGACTAAATGTTTACCAAAGCCCTTTTGCGAGTGCGAACGGCCCCAAGGATATGGGGCTCTCCCCTTATCGGATATTGCCCTATCTGGGAACAAAAGGGGAACTGCCAACCCTGGAGACTAAAGATCTGTTTTTAAAGAAGTATATACTGGGCTTGTCCTCCTCTTTGTCTTTACTTAGGAGACAAGGATTACTGGCACAGACTCTGCCCCTTGAATTCACCGTTCATCCCATCCAACCGGGAGATTGGGTCCTAATTAAGTCATGGACAGAAACTAAATTGCACCCGGATTGGGAGGGACCGTACCAGGCTCTTTTGACTACAGAAACGGCGATACACACGGCAGAGAAAGGCTGGACTCACTACACCAGGATTAAAGGATCGGCGGAATCCCCACTTAAGAAAGAAGCCTGGATGGCCGAATCAACGGAAGAACCAATGAAACTCAGACTCAAAAGACGTTAAGTAACTGATTTTTATGTGGACGTGGGATAGTTTCTTTTTGATATCTATATATTGTATTGCATGTTAAATCTCTCGGTCCTTCAATATTATTGTAGGATGCTGGGGACGCTTAGGATTACCATATTAGCTTTCTTAGTATTGGGATCTTGTCAAACGATGCTGTCATCTCCATATTTGTTATTAATGGTCCCTGAGTCTGAATATCCCCAAGTAATAGAGGTCGATGCTTGCAGCCGAGTAAAATGCGCAGATGTAAAGTATCAGAGGAAGTATATTTCTTCCGAAACCCTTCTTAAGACCCTACCGGACACAAGGTATGGTTCGCAAAAACCGCCACCTGGCATCACTATCCATAGAGCTCCCTTTCGCCCAGCCCTAGACTGTCCTGACAGAAAGTGCCACCCGATATATCTCACCATCAAAAATACCTCCTCTGAAGACTCCTTTCCACGTAAAAACGGTTCTCGACTCCTTAGTAACGATTTAAAGATAGTAATAGAATCCACTGGAAAGTGATTGTTGGGCTGCTGTTTCCGAATAGTCATAGGAAACGGAAAACGAGCCAACCAACTTGATAGTAAGATACAACATTTTTCCCCTCCCAACAACCCAAAGGTAGTAAAAATTATCGAGGAGAAGGACTTGAAGCAGACCATTGAAATAGAAACTGGATACGGGGACGCAAATGCCTGGGTTGTATGGGTAAAGTTCACTGTTAAAACTCTGAATAAAAGCAATTGCTATGCATGTTCCACACGGGTGGAACCGAAACAGGAAGGGCATGGAATGTATGATAGCCCTGTATCAGGACAAGACTGCATGGAATGATAGGAATTGTATATCCCTACCTCTAATGTTCCCTCCCTTGGAGAATACAGATTTGAAAGCTCCCCCTCCCGTTTTTGACGACGGTTGGGAATCACACATCGTGTATAAGCCGACAGGGTACAAATCGGTCTAGAGACTTGGGGGAGCTGAGGTTATGTATAGAAACTCAGAATGACACTGAAACGTACAAAGGAGGGAACTACTCAGCACTCAGGGTTCCCCGGGCGGATCTCTGGTGGTACTGTGGAGGCAGAATATTGCGACCTACCCTACCTCCTGACTGGAGAGGGATATGTGCAATTGTGCAATTGGCAATTCCATTCACCTTAGCATTTGAGAAGGAGAAGGTGGTAGTAACAAAGAGTGGGAGGAGTAAAAGGTCGTTATTAGATACTTCCTTTGATGATAGGATTTGTCTCGACTCTATAGGAGTTCCTAGAGGGGTCCCTGATGAGTTCAAGGCCCGCAACCAGATTGCGGCAGATTTTGAATCGGCCCTATTTTGGTGGGTAACAGTCAACAAGAATGTGGACTGGATAAACTATATTTTTTTTACAACCAGCAAAGATTCATCAATTACACTAAAGATGCAGTCAAAGGTATTTCCGAGCAACTTGATGCAACCAGCAGAATGGCCTGGGAAAACAGACTGGCCTTAGATATGATCCTAGCCGATAAAAGGGGGTGTATGTGTAATGTCAGGAGGGAGCTGTTGTACCTTTATTCCAAATAATACAGCACCTGATGGGTCAATCTCTCGTGCCTTGCGAGGATTGACCACCTTGGCGGAAGAATTGGCTGAGAATTCAGGAGTGGACACATCACTCACGGGATGGCTGGAAACATGGTTTGGGAAGAGGACAGGTGAGGTAGTCTCCATCCTCACCTCCCTGATAGTGGTAGCAGGGGTACTGACAGCAATTGGCTGTTGTATCATACCTTGTGTACGAGGGTTAACCCAGCGGCTAATTGAGGTGGCCTTGGCAAAACAAATGCCTCTAAAAGGTAATCAGGCAGAGGAGCTCAACCTCTTGAACAATGAGGGGATGGGTGACCTTAAGGAATTAGCCACTATAAATGAAGTCTCAGGGATGATGCTAGTGAACTGGAAGGCAACGTATGAGACAAATGCAGAAGACAACATTTAGTAGCCAAGAAGAAAAGGGGGGGGGGATTGTAAGGTATAGGGTTAAAATTGTGCAGAATAAGGCAACAGGTGTTGCTTCTGCAAAAGCTTACATTATAAAATTAGGCTGTACATGCCAATACTAAACAGAAGAAGCGAAAACAGGCAGAATTATCTACAACTAATAGGGCAGAGTGACCGTGTAGCAGGATGTACCAGGCACAGGAAAATAGAAGAAGCAAAAACAGATAGAATTATCTATGACTAACAGGGCAGAGTGACTGTGTAGCAGGATGTACCAGTAACAGGAGAATAGTGTGCCAGTCTCAGGAGGGATGTGGCCAACGGATGGAATTTAGTTTGGCAGGATGATCGCACGAAGACAGCAAACTATGCCAGGATAGTCACATATAAGGAATGAGATAAATAAGAGTAAGGGGCGACAGGCTTAGGGTAATGGGAGAAGTAAACAGAGGCGGAGAGAAGCTAGACAAAGATGGAGTAAAGCTAGAGCTTGTGATAGGCTACGCGCTACAGCAAAAGTAACCAATTAGGTGAAAGGGGAGGACTGAGAGACACAACTGAACAGCATAAATCAGAATGTAACCCTCAGATCGGGGTGCTTACTCGTGAGGCACCCGTTCTTGCAAGTACGTATCAATAAAATTCGCTGCTTCAGAATTTGACTTGGACTGAAATTTATTAATATGTGAGTTTTATTTCTCACAGACAATTGCATGAGGCAGGAATTGAACCCGGGTCCCTGGCTCTGTGAGGCAAGTGTGCTAACCACTGAGCCACTGTGTCGCCCAAATGGGCTTAAGTTGAGGCATCAAGCTTTAGAGTTAGCTCGTGAAAGGGAATGGATAAGGCAGATAGGGAGAAGTTATTTCTGTTGTTTGATGCATCTTAGAATCCATGGAATCCTTACAGTGTGACCCAATGGGTCTACACCGGCTCACAGTATTCTACCTAAACCCCGCACCCCCGACCCTGTCCCCATAACTCTGCATTTTCCAAGGCTAATCCACATAGCCTGCACACTATTGAGCAATCTTTTCAGTGCAGGGTAGGGATAGTAACCAATAAATAGCAATAAATGGAAAGATATTCAGAATTAAGCATTTCAGAAGGTCTTTGTGGGTACTGACAAATACTATGTAAAAGGTAAAAGTTGATGATGAATGTCTCAGCCTTATTAGAGTATTAATCTATTGTTTGTTTTTCTATGTTCAGTGTATCTAACTTAAATGTATATTTTATGAAATGTGTATTAATATTGTTTTATATCAGCTGCCTTTGTTAACTAGATTAATGGAATCCCTACAGTGTGGAAGCAGGCCATTTGGCCCATCAAGTCCACACCAACCCTCTGAAGAGCATCCCACCTCCCAACATTTCCCATGGCGAATCTACCTAACCTGCACATCTTTGGACTGTGGGAGGAAACCGGAGCATCCGGACTAAACCCACGTAGACACGGGGAGAATGTGCAAACTCCACACAGTCACCCCAGGATGGAATTGAACCCCGCTCGCTGGCGCTGTGAGACATCAATGCCAACCACTGTGCCACTGCAGATTCAATTAATCTCAACACCCTTTCTCTATAACTTTTCCATTTTAAGTAGCTTTCTTTGGGGCAGCACAGGGGCTCAGCAGTTAGCACTGTTGCCTCACAGCACAAGGGGCCTGGGTTCAATTCCCACCTCGGGCGACTGTCTGTGTGGAGTTTGCACATTCTCTCCATGTCTGCGTGGGTTTCCTCCAGGTGCTTTGGCTTCCTCACACAGGTCAGGTGAATTGGCTGTGCTAAATTGCTCATAGTGTTAGGTGCATTAGTCATGGGAAAATATAGGGTAGGGGGGTGGGTTGCTCTTCGGAGGGTCAGCGTGGACTTGTTGGGCTAATACAAAGGGAAGGGCCTGTTTCCTTACTATAGGGAATCTAATCTAAAGTATTTCTCAAATGCCCTTTCAGAAAATTATTATTGAATTTGCTTCCTTCAGTCATTCAGGGTCCTAATAAAGTCACTAATTGGTCAAGGTTCTGCCGTAAAAGGACTTCTGGGGAAAGGCTGTATAAAGACAACGTTGAGGGAATGTAGTCGTGCTTGTGAGCTACAGTGAGGTTAGAAATGAAAATGTTACTTACTCATCTTCGTCCTCCTCATCATGGTCTGGGTCATCAACCCACAAAGTACAACGGGCATTTTTGGAAACCTTGTCTGACCAACAGCAAGACATTGTCTTGAGGTAATCAACTGTACACCGCAAATCTTCGTCTCCTGTTCCAGAAGACAGTGGGAGACAAAGAGGGTTGTAAATTTACTTTCACGGGCTGGAACTCTCACCCGCCAATACAAGAAATTAACCCACACGCAACTGGTGAGCTGTGAGTAGCCAGGGATGCCAGGTCTTGTTCCTCATTGCCACATGACAGGGGACCCTCCCACACAGAGAAATGAAGGATCAAGCCGCTGCCATTACAAAGGGAAGTGGCAGTCTGGCCCGGCCAGGACAAAACCATGGATCTCGAAGGTGAAGAGAGGATGTAATCTCCGCATGGATTGCAATGATTCACCATCACCTTCTCAGGACCAAGTGACTCATAGAATTACCAAGAATTTGCAGGATACAGACTGATCCAGCCGGTCGGTGATGGTATGAGTGCACTAGCTCTCGCCCTTGCTAGTTTATAGAACCTAATCAGTGTAGGGTCAGAGAGTCACAGAGCTGTACAGCACGGAAACAGACCCTTCGGTCCAAATCATCCACGCCGACCAGATATCCTAAATTAATTCAGTCCCATTTGCCAGCACTTGGCGCAAATCCCTCTAAACCCTTCCTATTCATATACCCGTCCAGATACCTTTTAAATGCTGTAATTGTCCCAGCCTCCACCACTTCCTCTGGCAGCTTATTCCATACACGCACCACCCTCTGTGTGAAAAAGTTGCCCCTGAGTTCCCTTTTAAACCTTTCCCCTCTCACCTTAAACTTATGCCCGCTAGTTCTGGACTTGCCTACCTTTGGGAAACCATCTTGACTATTCACCTTATCCATGCCCCTCGTGACTTTGTAAACCTCTATGTTTCCGTCGCTCCAGGGAATAGCCCTAGCCTATTCAGTCCTCGATTCCTTTGTCCCTCGTATTTGACCAGTTCTCGGTTAAATGCATTGGTGCTCATCTCGATGGAGCACTTGAAATGCAGTGGGCAGTGTCCCTGCCTCTGAACCTGGGTTCAAGTCTGACTCCAGGACTTTCAGGTGGTCAAGAAAGGGCTTCCAAAGCACCTACAACAGGCAGTAACAGCAGAAGTGTCAGCCTCACTTGAGTGCAGGCCCTCAGGTGACAACTGGTCAGTGAGGGGTTAATAATCCCTTCCCTGAGGGATTTACCCACAGAAACAGGCATAAGCAAAGGCACTGTTTGACTTCATATGTCACTTGCTATAAGAGGAATAACCGTAACCACTCCTTATTGTAGTGTGTTCCATATCTAACCATTCTTTAAATAAAGATATTTCTCCTGCCCTCATGCTCACTTGTCTGTCAAGTGTAAACTGGAGGAACAACATCTCATCTCCAGACCAGGCACTTTATAACCTTCTGGACTTTAATGTTGACTTCAACACCTTCAACCTGTGAACCCACTCCCATTCCTTCCCTTCCTTTTAGCTTTATTTGTTACATTCTCTGTCACTGTGTCCTCTCTTCCCTCCCCCCACCCCAGTGGGATTGTCTGTCCTTTCCAGTCTGGCAGTTAGACACACCATTGTTCTCCCATTCTCACATTCAGATCGCTTAATCTGAACTATCAACATCCTTTCTCCCCCAGCACTCCAACCATCTCCCCTACTATTGCAAAAATGCTGCCCCCTCCACACTTCAGCTCTGACGATGAGTCACCTAGACTTGAACCCTTAGCTTGCTGTCTCTCCATGGATGCTGCCTGACCCGCTGTGATCTCCAGCACTTTTTGTATTCAGTTTCTCCTAAACCCTATTGTATTTATCCACAACCACCTGATGAAGGAGCAGCGCTCCGAAAGCTAGTGCTTCCAAATAAACCTATAACCTGGTGTTGTGTGATTTTTAACTTTGTACTTATCAATGATACTTCAGTGCCTAGCTCTGATTTCACCCACAAGCTGAAACATATCCTCAGTGGCTATCCTATCAACCCATTTTAATCTTAAATCTCTTGATTATAGATAATAATCATTAAAGAATGCTGTGGCTTTAATAGTTTCACCCACAAAATAACGTAAGCAAACATATTCTTGGGCGGTGGCGGTGGGGGGGGGAGTTAACTTGCAAAACATAACAGCATTTTCATAAGCAGGTAAGTAGATAAGAAAACCATTTTTCTGACGTACCAATGTGGCACCCTAATCCTGACGTCCATAACAAGGTGGTGAGGGCAATAAACAGTTGAAGTCCAAATCCTTTCATCCTTTGACGATGCTGTGAAAGCAAAAAGGAAAGTGTTCAGAAAAGATTTACAAGGATGTTGCCGGGGTGGGAGGCTTTGAGGGAGAGACTGGATAGGCTGGGGCTATTTTCTCTGGAATGTCGGAGGCTGAGGGGTGACCTTATAGAGGTTTTTAAGATCATGAGGGGCATGGATAGGATAAATATCCAAGGTCTTTTTCCCTGCCAGAGGAAGTGGTAGAGGCTGGCACAATTACAACATTTAAAAGATGGGGGCATGAATAGGAAGAGCTTAGAGCATATGAGACATAAGCTGGCAAATGGGATGAGATTTATTTAGGATATCTGGTCAGCATGGATGAGTTGGATCAAAAGTTTTGTTTCCGTGCTGTACATCACTATGACAAAACTAATTATCCTTCCTTATAACATATTTGTTCACTTTAAGAAATACAGGAATCAAGCTCACATTTCCTCTCTGGTTATCACATACACAGACCTAAACCAACATAGCCCTACTCAGACTAAGGGGGATTGACTGATTGATTTACTGTCACGTGTACCGAAGTACAGTGAAAAGCTTTGTTTATGAGCAGTACACCCAGATCATAGTAAGAAAGGAAGCACAGATCTGAAAGACTTAGACAGAGGCATATGGGTTACACTGCACTGGGTGTGCACCAGGCAAGATCATCTTTAGCAAGATCAACGTTATTTGAGGCTGGAGAGCCCATTTGTCAGTCTAATACTGGCCAGGAAGAAGCTGTTCCTGAATCTGTTGGTGTGTGTGTGTTCAGGCTTCTGTATTTCCTGCCTGATGGAAGAGGTTGTAGGAGATCTATTACTGGGAGGCAATGGGTCTTCGATGATATTGGCAGCCTTTCTGCAGCAGTGAGCTCCGTAAATGGAGTCCATGGATGGAAGATTAGCTTCCGCGATGGTCTGGGCTGTGCACACCATACAACTTATCACTGTCTCATAATCCAGAGTGCCAGGTTAATATTCTGGGAACGTGGGTTTGTATCCCACCCTGGCAGCCAATAGGTTATGAATTCAACGAATGAATTTCGTGTATGAAGTTAGACTCATCATTGGTGACAGTGACGATTAGATTAGATTCCCTACAGTGTGGAAACAGGCCCTTCGGCCCAACAAGTCCACATCGACCCTCCGAAGAGTAACCCATCCAGACCCATTCCCCCTACATTTTACCCCTGACAAATGTACCTAACACTACAGGCAATTTAGCATGGCCAATTCACCTCACCTAGACATCTTTGGACTGTGGGAGGAAACCCACGCAGACACGGGGAGAATGTGCAAACTCCACACAGACAGTTGCCCGAGGCTGGAATCGAACCCGGGTCCCTGGCGCTGTGAGGCAACAGTGCTAACCACTGAGCCATTGTGCTGCCCTTATCATTGGTTGTTGCAAAAACAACGTGAAATAATAAAAAGGCAGGAGAACGGGTGGAGATTTGTGTTTACTGATGTCATGCTTAGTTTTTAAAGATTCTTTTGAGGGATGTGGACGTCACTGGTTAGGCAAGCATTGGTCTCTCATCCCTAGTTACAAATGGTTGCTCAACAGTAAGTGGTCATCAAATGGACATTTCAGAGATTGATGCCAGTCAACAAATGAACGTGAGGAGAACAGACGGGTAACCTGCTCTGTCGGCGTGGGATGGACACCAGGTTCGTAACTGCATGAGTCCAAACAACAAAAAGTCCTCTGTATGGAGTAGACCAACAAGTATGGAGCCACTGATCAGAGATACTTAGCTGCACAAATAGTTGAAAAATTGAACTGGGATAAACCTGACCATTTGTGGGATGGGAGCAGGAGAAGGAACACCAGATTGATCATACAATCCTTGCAGTGTGGAAGCAGGCCAATCAGCCCATACTGACCCTCCTAACAGCATCGCACCCAGACCCACCCTACCTCTGCATTTTCCATAGCCCATCTATCTAGCCTGCACATCCCTGGACACAATGGGCAATGTAGCATGGCCAGTCCACCTAGCCTGCACACTATGGGCAATTTAGCATAGCCAATCCACCCTAATCTGCACATCTTTGGAATGTTGGAGGAAACTGGAGCACCCGGAGGAAACCCACATAGAGAATGTGCAAACTTCACACAGATAGTCGCCCAAGGCTGGACTTGGCACCATAGTTGCACCAAACCATAAGGCTACTCACTCATTAGAATCTGGTAGTGGTTTAACCTGAGGGTCTGAAGTGAGGGAAGAGATTGAGAAAGAAAGTCCTTCATGGTAACCTCAACCTGTGCAGGAATTGAACCCATGCTGTTAGTGTTAATTTGCATTGCAATCCAGCCAACTGAGCTTATTGATCCCACCTAATGCTTAATCAATTGAGTACAGAAAACAATGATCAGTCAACAGACTAACACGGTCAAGCACAGATCCATTAAGCTGTTCAGTAGGATAGTCAATACTAACATTTTTCCCTTCGCTCCGCAGCGTAGGAGACTGAGGGGATGATCTTATAGAGGTTTATAAAATCACGAGGGGCATAGATAACGTAAGATAGCCGACAGCTTTTGCCCATGGTCGGGTGGAAACAAGAGGGCATAGGATTATGTTGAGTGGGGAGAGATACAAAAGGGTCAGGGGGATAATCTTTTCTCAGACAGAGAGTGGAGAGTGTCTGGAATGGGCTTCCAGAGGTAGTGGTGGAGGCGAGTGCAATTTTGTCATTAAAGAAACATTTAGAAAGGGACATGGATGGGATGGGATTGGAGAGATATGGACCAAACGCAGGCAAATGGGACTAGATTAAACTGGGTGGCATGGGCATGTTGGGCCGAAGAGCCTGCTTTGATACTGTAGACCTCCATGACTCGAAGACTCATTGGTATGATTTGAGGATGTAAATGTTTGCCATAAATGAAAAGCTGACATTACTCACGTACTCAAATATTAATCCAGACTTTATTTCGCACCTTACTTACTAGCACCGCAGAAGCTGATGAAGCATGGCAAACAGGAACCGCGTGCGAAAATAGACTGGTCATTTGACTGTTATCAAAGTATTTAACATTTAGCACAGGAAACTGAACCTTGACTTTGGTGTAGTGAACAAACACGGCACAGGATACTGCTGCAGTTGGTCTTGTACCTCATCAGCTTTACCCTGTTCTTAATTTGGGATGGTTAGCTCTGTGTTTGAATTTATAATAGCCAACGCAAGCCAAAGATACACTTGTAAGATTGTCCGCTACACCCACCATTTCATCCATAGTCTCACTCCTGTCTATCTCTGTAATTTCCTCCTGCCCTATAACTCTGCGATTTCTACGTTCCTTCAATTCTTGCCTCTTGTGCCTTCCTGATACCCCCACATGATTGACCATGCCTTCAGCTGTCTTGATCTTAAGTTCTGGAATCCCAACACCTCTCTGCTTCTCTCTCCTCAATAAAGAAACTTCTTAAAAGATCTCAGAGCAAGGCTTTGGTCACCTGTCTGGTATTCCTTCATGTGGTTTGGTACCTAATGCTGTCTGATGACTCTACTGTGAAATATTTCTGGGCATGTTTTTCGACGTTAAAGGCTCTGTAGGTGGATCAAGCTACACGAGTAAAGCCAATTATGTTAAAATGCCAGAATGCTCACAGATTTGTCATGGTGCTCTGTTGCTCAATGGCAGGGTTAGACTTTTTAATTAATTGAAGGAATATTTGGTTTTCCCAAGACTTCTTTCCCTTCTCTATTCTTTCATGCAGCAATAAATACAAGCTTCAGTCTACCAGCCACACAATGACAACTGCTGAACAGAGGCAAAGAGGAAGATGTGAAGATATCGCTGGAACCATAGTGAGGCAGCCCATGTTCAAAGGCAGCAAGACGTGGCTTGGGCTGAAAAGTAACATTCGCCCAATGACCATCTCCATTAGAGAAAATCTATAACCATCATCCCATGACATTTAGTGGTGCTACCATCAATGAATACTCTACCACAAACTTCCTGGGGGTTACCATTGATTAGAAAATGAACTAAGCTAGCCATATAAATATTGTGGGTACATAGAGTGGGTCAGATACTAGGAATACTGCAGCAAGTAAATTGCCCCCGAGTCCTAAAAACCTGCCCACCATCTATAAGGCACAAGTCAGGAGTGTGGTGGAATGCTCCCCACTTGTCTGGGTACATGCAACTCCAACAACACTCAACAACCTTGACATATCTAGGAGAAAACTGTCCACTTGACTGGCACTGCATTCATAAGCATTCACTTCCTCCACCATCGATGCTCAGTGCCAACAGTGTGCACCATCCACAAGATGCACTGCAGAGATTTACCAAGGCTCCTTAGACAGCACCTTCCAAACCAATGACCATTTACATCCAGAAAGGCAACTGAAGCAGATACATGGGAACTATACAACTGTACAAGTTGCTCTCTAAGAAGAAAGTGAGGACTGCAGATGCTGGAGAGTCAGAGTCAAAAGGTGTGGTGCTGGAGAAGCACAGCAGGTCAGGCAGCATCTGAGGAGTGAGAGGAATTGACATATCAGGCAGGACCCTTCATCAGGAATGCATTCCTGATGAATGGCTTATGCCTGAAATGTCGACTCTCCTGCTCCTCAAATGCTACCTGACCTGCTGTGCTTCTCCAGCATCACAGTTTTCACCGCAGTTTCTCTCTAAGCCACTCACCATCCTGATTTGGAAACATATTGTTGTCCCTTCAGTGTCACAGGCTCAAAATCCTGGAATTCCCTCCCTAAGGGCATTGTGGGTAAACTTACGGCACATGAACTGTTGCGATTCAAGAAGGCAGCTCACACTTATCTTCTCAAGGGAAAGGAAGGACAGGCAAGACATGCTGGCCCAGCCAATTATACCCATGAATGAATAAAAAAAGGTGGCATGGTGGCACAGTGGTTAGCACTGCTTGCCTCACAACGCCAGGGACCCGGGTTCAATTCCCACCTCGGGTGACTGTCTGTGTGTAGTTTGCATGTTCTCCCCGTGTCTGTGTGGGTTTCCTCCGGGTGCCCTGGTTTCCTCCCACTATCCAAAGATGTGCAGGTCAGGTGAATTGGCCATGCTAAATTGCCCGTAGTGTTAGGTGTCTTAATCAGGGGTAAATGTAAGGGTATGTGTGGGTTACTCTTCGGAGGGTTGGTGTGGACTTGTTGGGCTGAAGGGCCTGTTTCCACACTGTAGGGAATCTTATCAAAAAAAGCAGATGGAGCTGTTCTGAGATCTGACTACATTGCTATGGCAGGTTAGGAGTTTTGATTCTGAATTTAACTTTTGCACTAGAGCTTCGTGTGCATATTGGGGAGTGAAAAATTGAAAATGTGCTGTGTGTTAACAGTCCAAACCTAACATTCACATGTTGTACCTACACATAAACCCTAGGCCCACTTCACTACCTACATCGCCCAGGATAGTGACTGGAACAGGCCAGGTGGATCTCATTGAGTATGAGATCCCAAACTGGGGCTGTTAACCTGGTCCAATCAGGGAGCTCTGGCTGACTGATATAAGCAGGAGATTCAGAGAGTCTCCTTATTTCTAGGGACTGCCTCTGAGCTGACTGGTCAGTACAAGCCATGTATTGTGCACACAAAGGGTGATTGGTTGATAGGATACCAGCCTCTGTGCAGAATGTTACTAAGCGTTCAATAGCAGACCAAAGCTCCCACCAAATTCTTGCTCTCAGCCCTCTGTGAAATGATCCCAACGCAATCCATTCCCACACAATAGCCACGATGTGGATTTGGTATTCCATTGAAGCACCCAAACCTAAATATGCCCGTTTAAAGTTAGATTGGCTCCCATCGCTAATGATCACAAAGCAAGATGTCAAATTCTCTCCTGCTGTTTGTTTACAAAATAAAGAAAGTGAAAGGCACCACATGACCTCTTTATCTATGTATCAATTCTCTCCACCTACAATGCTGCACGTCTTCTGCAAAGACTCAGCTTTACAAAACTTGATAACCCGATAATGTCTTGTGGGCGTGGAGCCCACAACACAAAGCTGAAAATTAGCACCAAAATGGAGGTTTCAGTTAGCGTTGGGCTGCTCAGTTTAGCAGCAAGCTTACTGCAGTGGCGTGGGACAGCAAGATGAAAACTTGAGTTTGAGGTTGAATTCTATTGTCACTGCAGCAGAGAGACAACTTGAGTTTGTACTGGACCACGCAATATCTGACCGATGCAAGTTGAGAATGGGATCAGACTCTTTAAATAAATTTGATTTAGAAAGTGCACAGAAGTTTAAATATAGATATCCTGTACGTTTTTCTTTTTTTTTGCTTCATAATAATCGTAAATTTAATGAGTGGACCTAAATAATGAAGGAAACAAAAACAGAAATTGCTGGAAAAGCTCAGCAGGTCTGGCAGCATCTGTGGAGAGAAATTGGAGTTAACGTTTCGAGTCCAGTGACCCTTCCTCAGAACTGATGGTAGTAATGAAGGAAAGTTTGATTGAAAGAAAAGTTAAGAAATAACTGCTTTACATAAATGGGTAATTTAATCCCAAAGGGTAACAGTATTGATGGAGGTAACCACCTGATGAAGGAGCGTCGCTCCGAAAGCTAGAACTTCCAGTGAAACCTGTTGGACTACGGCCTGGTACTGTGTGATTTTTAACTTTGTATTAACGGAGAGTGTGAGCTATTGTGCCTCGACTAATATCAGTCCAGTCCTTGATTTCCCACTAAATCATATTACTAACACTAATATGGATGAGCCATGTTTAGGCATTATGTTCTGAGGAAGCATCACTTGACTTGAAAGGTTAACCGTGATTTCTCTCCACTGGTGCTGCCAAACCTGCTGAGCTTTTCCAGCAATTGCTGTTTTGGTTCTGATTTCCAACATCTGCAGTTCTTTCGGTTTTTATCCATTACGTTTAGGAATTAGTTCTTGCTCCAAGGGCTCAATGATGAGGACAGGTTGGGTAGGTTCAGTTTGTGTTCCCTCGAGGATAACCAATGAAAGAATCTGATTGAGGTGTGTAAGCATGAAAGGTCTAAATTGAGGTGGAGTTATTCCTGGTGAAGGCAGGGAGGCGCCGCCAGAACAAAGGGGCTTGGCATTAAACTTCAGTGAAGAAGAGTAATGTCAGGAAGCAATTCTTCATGTAAAGGATGGCAGTGATTTAGAAACCTCTCACATCAATACTATATATCATAGAGTCCCTACAGTGGAAACAGGCTCTACAGCCCAACAGATCCACACCAACCCTCTGAAGAGCAACCCACCCCTCCAACCCATATTTATCCCTGACTAATGCACCTAACCTACACATGCCTTGAACACTATGGGCAATTTAGCATGACTAACCTGCACAGCTTTAGGAGGAAACTGGAGCACTCAGAGGATACCCACACAGACACGGGGAGAACATGCAGACTCCACACAGTCACTCGAGGCTGGAATCAAACCCAAGTTCCTGGCGCTGTGAGGCAGCAGTGCTGACCACTGAGCCACCAAGGCTGAGAGAGGTTGATCGGTCGGTGAATCGAGGGTTACAAGGAAAGAGCAGGAAAGTGGACAAGGGGAGTGTCAGATCAACCATGATCCCATTGAATGGTGGAGCAGGTTCAAGAGGCTGAATGGCCCACTCCTGCTCCTATCCTTTAACAGTCTGATGGAGTCAAAACGTCGTCAAGGCTAAGGATTAATTGACCATTTCAAAACTGAGATTTGGAGGCTTTTGTTAGGTAAGGAAATTCTGGTTTGAAGGTATAATCCAACTGAAGAGAGGGGCTGAATAGTCTCTGTCTGGTACACACCAGGAGTGGCAGTAGCAGATAAACTCCCTCAAATGTTACTAGCTGCGCAGTCAATGTGGATTCAATGACAGAACAGGACAGATTCCCGATTGGAAAGGAAATATGGGGGCTTGTCGCTGGGGGCAGAGTGCAGGTGAATGATCCTTCTAATGGGTCAGGTACATGAACCAAAATTGTAGGTTTAGCTTATTTGATATATTTTTTAAAAAATTAATAAGTTACACAGTTACAAGCCCAAAATAAAACTGTATTTTTTTTACATATAGAGCAAAAAGGCAATATTGGAGAAAGCACAAACAGAACATTATGTACCCGGAATCTGCTTCTGCCTGGTAGATGTTCCTTCTGGTGAAATCCTACCTTTCATGATTGGTAATGAAGTGGCCATAGGCTATAATACAAAGCAGGGCGAAAGTGGGTACTGCAGATGCTAGAGATTAGAGTCAAGATCAGAGTGGTGCTGGAAAAGCACAGCAGGTCAGGCAGCATCTGAGGAGCAGGACAATCAATGTTTCCGCAAAAACATTTCCATGATGAAGGGCTTTTGTCCAAAACGTCGATTTTCCTGCTCCTCGGATGCTGCCTGACCTGCTGTGCTTTTCCAGCACCACTCTGATCTTGATTATAATACAAAGCAGCAAAGGTATCCCCTAACTGGTATTATTATGGGAGATACAGGCAGTGCTGGTACTGAGGAAGGGATTCATTGCCTGAGGCGGAGAGAGTGAGGTGATGTCTTGTCAATGAGATGTTATTCTGAGGTCCCAGTCATCTCAAATGGGGCCAAAGTGATCCCAAAGGCATGAGGAAAAGCAAGGGAGCTCTCCTGGATTCTTCAATCAGCGTCACTAAAAGTTGGTTCTCTTGATCAGGATGTGGGCTCTTGCTGTGCACAGATTGGCTGCCACATTTTCTACATTCCAGCAGTGATGACACTCCGAAGAAACTTCATCAAACTGTAACACGCTTTGGGATTGCCCCAGGCTGTGAGAGGTGCTACACAAATGTAAGTTGTCCTTTGTCTGTAGCAGGTTACAGAATCTTCCAAAAAACTGGGACCGCCCAAACATTGATGTGATGAAGAGAAATAAGAAGACTAGCAGCCAACCCTAAGTGATTTCAGTAAAGAGTTAAAGGCTGGGGTTTTATGGGGGCACTTGGATAAATGTTATTCTATTTCAGAATGTTTTCTGTTTCAATGGTTTCCCCTTCAACCGTCTCTCACTGGGAGGACTTGGTGTGTGTTTACACTGTCAGTGCCACCAAGCCTACTCAGCATTTAACAGGTTAACTCTGTCACTTCCTGTTATGTAACCAGACTGAACGACATCGATGGTGATTGACAGGACAATTATATCAGAGCCTCTCATCATGAGGGACTCTCAGCTACTGCTTTTGTTGACATTTGTCAGCTCTCAAAGCCATTTGATACACACATGTTGTACCCACAAGTGCTTCACTGTTGTGCGCTGTCGGGTGAAAAATTAGCAACGCTTTCATAGAATCAGAGAATCCTAGGATGGTTACAGCACAGAATGAGGCCATTTGGCTAATCATGTTGCCACTGGCCCTCTGCAAGAGCACCTTACCTAGTCCCACTAACTTACAGTTTTCAGGTATTTATTTGAAAGGCTGGGTTGAATCTACTCTCCCACTCTCTCAGGCAGTGAACCCTAGATCCTAATCTCTTAAATCTGCCTCTCCTACCCTCTCAGACAATGGACCCTCGATCCTAATCTCTTAAATCTACTCTCCTTTGAGTGGGTGGCACGGTGGCACAGTGGTTAGTGCTGTTGCCTCACAGCGCCTGAGACCCGGGTTCAATTCCCGCCTCAGGCGACTGACTGTGTGGAGTTTGCACGTTCTCCCTGTATCTGCGTGGGTTTCCTCCCACGGTCCAAAGATGTGCAGGTCAGGTGAATTGGCCGTGCTAAATTGCTCGTAGTGTTAGGTATAGGGGTAAATGTAGGGGTATGGGTGGGTTGCGCTTTGGCGGGTTGGTGTGGACTTGTTGGGCCGAAGGGCCTGTTTCCACACTGTAATGTAATCTATTCTAATCTACACTCTCAGGCAATGGACTCGAGATCCTAATCTTGTAAATCTACCTCTCCTGCACTCTCAGGCAGTGAACCCTAGATTCTAATATCTTAAATCTACCTCTCCTACACTCTCAGGCTATGTGTGTAGATCTTAACCTCTCATTGTGCAAAATAACTTTTCCACTGTTAGCTTTAAATCTTCAACCAATCATTTAAATGGACAAATCCTTGAATTCTTGACTCATTTGCTAACTGGAATAGTTTAATCTCTCTATCTACTCTGCCCGGAACTCCTGTCATGATTTAAAAAGCCTTGATCTCTTCTTCTCAAAGTGGAAAAATGCCTGTCTCACTGGAGCGGCGACATCAGTAAAATCCCTGGAATGTTTTCTGGATGCTACATAATTCCTTCACATTCTTCCTCAACTGTGACGCTCAGAATTGGACACAATGGTTGAGGATGAGGCTGAACCAATGTTTTATAAAGGTTTATCCTCACGTTATGAATAGGCAAGATAGAAGCAGGGAGGTTGTTTCCACTGGTGGGTGAAACTGGAACTAGGCCACACAGCCTCCAAATAAGGGGGGGGGAGCAGATATGGACTGAGTTCAGGAGGAACTTCTTCACCCAAAGGATTGTGAATCGATGAAATTCCCTGCTCAATGAAGCAGTTGAGGCTACTTTGTTGAATGTTTTTAAGGCAAACATAGACAGATGTTTGAACAGTTAAGGAGTTAAGGGTTAGGGTGAGTGGGCGGGTAAGTGGAGCTGAGTCCACAATAAAGATCAGCCATGATCTTATTGAATGTGGAGCAGGCTCGAGGGACCAGATGGCCTATTCCTGCTCCTACTTCTTATGTTCTAAAGTGTTCTATTTTCCAATTTTATTTACCTAATTCCATCTCTTACAGCACTGCCACTGTTTTCGAGCTGAACACAGCTATGACTCAGTAATCATCGTCATAGAGTCATCCAGCACAGAAACAGACCCTTCGATCCAACCATCCATGCTGATCATAACCCTCCAAATACTTTATCCATGTGCTTATCCAAGTGTCTTTCAAATGTTGTAAGTGGACCTGCATCCATCACTTCCTCTGGAAGTTCATTTCACACATAAACCACGATCTCTATAAAAAAATTGCCCCTCCTGTCTTTTTCAAATTTTTCTCCTCTCACCTTAAAAATATGCCCTTTAGTCTCAAAACCACCCACTGTAGGGAAAAAGACACCTGCCATTCACCTTATCTATACTTCTTTTGATTTTATAAATCTCTACAAGATCACCTCTCAACCTCTGAAGTCCATTGAAGTCCCAGGGCGAAAGTGAGTACTGCGGATACTGGAGATCAGGGTCAAGATTAGTGTGGTGCTGGAAAAGCACAGCAGGTCAGGCAGTATCCGAGGAGCAGGAAAAGCGATGTTTCAGGCAAAAATCCTTAATCAGGAATGGTGATGAAGGGCTTTTGCCCGAATCATCGATTTTCCTGCTCCTCGGATGCTGCCTGACCTGCTGTGCTTTTCCAGCACCACTTTAATCTTGACTGAAAAAGGTCCCAGCCTCTCCTTATAGCATACACCCTCCTTTCCCAGCAACATCCTGGTAAATCTCTTCTGAAGCCTCTCCAGCTTAATAATATCCTTAACAGGGCGATCAGAACTGCATACAGTATTTCACAAGAGACCTCACCATTGTCCTGTACAACCTCAGCATGATGTCCCAACTCCTGTACTCAAAGGTCTGAGCAATGAAGATAAGTGAGCTAAATACCTTCTTAACCACCTTTTCTATGTGTGATGCAAACTCCAAAGAACTATGTACCTGAACCCCTAGGTCTCTCTGTTCTACAACAATACCCAAAACTTGAAAACTTTGATTAGGATTTAAAATCAAATCTGCATGTGCAATTACCTATATACATGAACAGTGCTTTAACAACAAGAATTTACATTTATGGATTAGGATTTAAAATCAAATCAGCATGTGTGATTACCCACATACATGTACAGTGCTTCAGCAACAAGAACTCACATTTATGTAGCCTCCTTTAACATAATTAGCGCTGCTTTGGTGTGGCATTCCTTTGCTGTGTTGTATTGAGTGATCTCATGTACAATTCAGCAACACTTAAATCATTTAAACGGGCATTGGATAGGCAAATGGAGGATAGTGGGCTAGTGTAGGTTAGGTGGGCTTGGATCGGCGCAACATCGAGAGCCAAAGGGCCTGTACTGCGCTGTATTTTTCTATGTTCTATGTTCTATGTTACTGTTGTAAGATTATCACAAGTGTTTTAAAGGTTTATCAAACAAGATTTGACACAAAACCATGCAAAAAGAAAATAATTAAGAGCTTGGCATTGAGTACTGCTGAAAATGGACATTCTATTGAAGCATTTTATCTTGCACTCAGCAGGACCCTTTGCAAATATACCAAGTAAGAAGAAAGCCAACGTTATTTCAGCAATACTCAAAACTATAATAGGATGGGTTTTTGCACAGTGAGAGGTTTTGAGGGATGGTTTGCTGGAGAAAAGAGAGGAGATGAGGTGGAGAGGTTTCAGAACAAGATTGCGCAGCATACAGCTTGAGGCAGCTGAATGCTGTGGGAGAAGTAAAGGAAACTAGGGACATGCAACACGCCCGTATTTGAAACACGAGAAGATCTCTGAGGTTTGAAGGATGCTTCAGAAACGGGGAGAGGTGGAGGGATTTAAATACAAGAGTCATCGCTTTGGATTGGAAGCCATTTTCAGTCGACGGGAAGAAGTGCAATGGATGAGCAGGACAACAAATGAGAGTTAGGATGTGTGATATGAACATGAAGTCAAAACGCGTGGCGCTGGAAAAGCACAGCCAGTCAGGTAGCATCCGAGGAGCAGGAGAGTCGATGTTTTGGGCATAAGCTCTTAATCAGGAATGTATTCCTGATGAAGGGTCCTCCCTGGAATGTCGATTCTCCTGCTCCTCGGATGCTGCCCGACCGGCTCTGCCACATTTTTTGACTCTGATCTCCAGCATCTGCAGTCCTTACTTTCGCCCTGATATAAACATGAAATCAAGTCTGTAATTTTCAGACAACACAGCTTTCTCAAATTATTTTCGTTCATTCATAGGATCAGGATGTCACTAGCTGGATCAGCATTTATTGCCCAGAGGGCAGTTAAGAGTCAACCACATTGCTGTGGATCTGTAGTCACATGTAGGCCAGACCAGGTAATGACGGCACTAAAAACAAAATGCTGGAGACCACAGTGGTTCAGGATGGCAGATTTCCTACTCATTAACAAACCACTTGGGGTCTTCCAACAATCAGTTCAGATTCACTCTTAGACTCTTAATTCCAGATTTTTATCCAATTTCCACCATCTGCCATGGCAGGATTTGAACCCAGGTGCCTAGAACATTGGCTGGATTAACAGGTCCGGCAATAATACCACTAAACCATCATCGCCCCGATCAAGAGTACTTTTGTCTGAAAATGAACAGTTACTGTGTGCTGAGTTTTTATAACAGCAAAGGTTGCCGCCAATAATAATGCGGTCTCCATGGTGCTGTCACTATGTTTTCATGACTGCATGACCTCTGTTCCTTCTAGCTTGTTATTGAAATTTGATCTGTGGAATGGTCATAGAGTCATAGAGATGTACGGCATGGAAACAGACCCTTTGGTCCAACCCGTCCATGCTAACCAGATATCCTAACCCAATCTAGTCCCACCTGCCAGCACCCGGCCCATATCCCTCCAAACCCTTCCTATTCATATACCCATCCAAATGCCTCTTAAATGTTGCAATTGTACCAGCCTACACCACTTCCTCTGGCAGCTCATTCCATACACGTACCACCCTCTGTGTGAAAATGTTGCCCCTTAGGCCTCTTTTATATCTTTCCCCTCTCACCTTAAACCTATGCCCTCTAGTTCTGGACTCCCTGACCCCAGGGAAAAGACTTTGCCTATTTACCCTATACATGCCCCTCATAATTTTATAAACCTCTATAAGGTCACCCCTCAGCCTCCGACGCTCCAGGGAAAACAGCCCCAGCCTGTTCAGCCTCTCCCTATAGCTCAAATCCTCCAACCCTGGTAACATCCACAGGACTGATACAGGTAAAAAATGGAGCGAAGAAGCAAAGGGAGACAAGAGTTATATGCAAATTCTTAAAAGTGCCAATGCAGGGCATAGACGAGAATTGGCTAAGTGCTAGAGTTCATTTTTAGATAGATGAGAGGCCATGATAAACCTAAACAGAATCTTCGCCACACCACACTTGCAGAACAACATGCAGCCCACTGGGCACCATTGTATGAAACAGGGCAGGAAGCCTAGAAATAATGTGACAAATAAATCATAACATCACAACAAAATGTATTTACCAGTAAAGGCTAAAAAAGACTGGGACTCTCTTTTTTCTTGATGAAAGAGAAGGCTGAGGTATGCCACAATTAAGACGGTTTGATGGGCTGGATGTAGAAATGTTGTTTTACTTGTGGGATATTTGACACCACGTTTGAAACGTCGATTTTCCTGCTCCTCGGATGCTGCCTGACATGCTGTGCTTTTCCAGCACCACTCTGATCTAAACCCTAAATTGTACACAGCATCCAGGGATGTGTAGATGGGTTCACCATTGGGAGAAAGTGAGGACTGCGGATGCTGGAGATGCAGAGTCGAAAAGTGTGGCGCTAGAAAGCACAGCAGGTCAGGCAGCATCTGAGGAGCAGAAGAGTTGACATTTCAGGCATAAGTTCTTCATCATGAATGGAGATAGGTCTGGATGGGATGCTCTTTGGAGGGTCAGTGTGGATTTGTTGGGCCAAATGGCCTGTTTCCACACTGTAGGAATTCTAAATTCTAATTCTGGAACTGAGTAGTTTCTGTGTGTTCATTGACTCTGCACAACATGTAATTCTGTGTATCCCACCACGTTTAATATGCTGCCCTAACCCTGTTTTGCACGGTCTCTTGCTCACTGCACATTTACATTGTCTCTACCTAGGAGTCAGCAGACGAGGGAGGCTATAGGTTTGAATTTAGCTGAGGAACCGACTGTTCTAAAAGTATCCACAAACACAAAGTTAAGTCTCTGATGTATATAGAAAGCATGCAAGATCAAAGCAGGAAACGATTGGTGTTATTCTTAGTATTGTAAAGCATCATGTTAAAGGATTTGTATCACACCTGTCAGCACCCTGGGCCGTCCCAAAGTGTTTCAGAATTAATTCGGTACTTTTGAATTGTGGTTGTAATGTAGGAGACACGATAACTAACTTCCACACAGCAAATCCTCAGAAGCAGCAAATGATGAGAACAGAAAAATTGCTGAAGACCACAACAGAGCTGAAAATGTGTTGCTGGAAAAGCGCAGCAGGTCAGGCAGCATCCAGGGAACAGGAGAATCGACGTTTCGGGCATGAGCCCTTCTGCTGCGCTTTTCCAGCAACACATTTTCAGCTCTGATCTCCAGCATCTGCAGACCTCACTTTCTCCTTGAAGACCACGACAGATCAGGCAGCATCCACCGAAAGTCGATTCGAAATGTGAGCTTGCTCTTTCTCCATGGATGCTGCCTGACCTGCTGGGATCTCCAGCATTTATTGTTTTCAGTACAGGTTCCAGCAGTTGTAGTAAGTTTCTCTGACTAAGTGATGAGAAAATCTGTTCTTGGTGATGCTAGTTCAGGGATATTATTGTGGAGCCCTCCCAAACTTCTTTGAATAGTGCTACGGGATGTTTTACATCAATGGACAGCGTGGCTTAGGCCTTACTTTAAGATGGCACCGATCTGGATACATCACGGCTTGGTATGGCAACTGCTCTGCCCAGGACCATTAGAAAGTACAGAGAGTTGTGAACACAGCCCAGTCCATCACACAAACCAACCTTCCATCCATTGACTCCACCTACACTTCCCACTGCCTCGGGAAGGGATAATCAAAGACCCCTTCCACCCTGGTTATAATCCCTTCCAACCTCTTCCATTGGGCAGAAGGTACAGAAGCTTAAACACATGTACCAACAGATTCAAGAACAGCTTCTTCCGCGCTGTTATTAGACATCTAAATGGACCACTCAAATTTTAAATTTCAAATTTCAAATTCCAAATTCTGAATGGAACTCTCAAATTTTATAGTTAATGTTTACCTCGCTCTCTGTGCACCTTCTCTGCTGCCGTAGCGTTGTATTCCTTGCTCTATTCTATTACCCCAATGCACTTTGTACGGTCTGGTCTGCCTGTACTGCATGCAAAACAAAACTTTTCACTGTACCCAGGTACATATGACAATAATAAGCCAAATCAAAAACACCAGTGGAGTGTGGGGATGAAATGACTTAGCTGGAGGGTTAGTGGTAGGTGAGATGTCGGTACCACTGTCCAGCACAGTCCCTGTTCTGTTATTATATATATCCAGAGGCATTAGCTCTGTTTCTGAGCAGTTGGGAATTAATCCGACACAAGCTTCAGCAGCCATACTGCGTGCAAGTATAAAAGAAAGATTTTACAAGGAAGTTGCCAAGTTAGATTGTCTGAGCTGAAGGGAAAAGCTGAATTGGCTGGGGCTATACTTTCTGGAGTGTCAGAGGCTGTGCGAACAGTGACCTTTATAAAATCATGAGCAGCATAGATGGGGTGAATAGCCAAGATTCTTTTTCACAGGGAGGGGAGTCCAAAACTAGAGGACATAGGTTTAGGGTGAGAGGAGAAAGATTCAAAAGGGACCTAACGGGCAACTTTTTCACGCAGAGGATGGTGTGTGTGTGGAACGAGCTGCCAGACGAAGTGGTGGAGGCTGGTACAATAACAGCATTTAAAAGGCATCTGGATGGATATATGAATAGGACGGGTTTAGAGAGATATGGGCCATGTGCTGGCAAATGGGAAAAGATTAATTTAGGATATCAGGTTGGCATGGACGAGTTGGACTGAAGGCTCTGTTTCCATGCTGTACATCTCTGTGACTCTATGATTCTCTAAAGCCTGTTGGTTTATCTGTCCTGAGCCCAGACCTGGGATATTAGGGAACCCTGAGAAGATCGTAACTTTTATCTGCTAATAAAGTGGAAGATGCTGCAAACGCAAGTGTTTCTTTCTCTGAACATGGTAATTCACTCATTTATTGTTTTTCTTCCCACTTCTTGTGTACGGAAATGGTTCTGAAAGGATTAATGCAGGAGGTTGCATTAAGATACACCAAATTTGATGAAGTCTCATACTCTTGAGCATAGAATCAAACTCAAAACCCCAAGGGATTAGATATATCACCCCTGACTGTTATTAGTCTTAGCAAATTTGCTGAACGAGCCAATGTAACTTGAACCTTTTGCTATCAAGCAGCAAACTACATCTTGTTGTCAAGACAAGCGCCTCTTCATGTTAAAACTCACTTGTTGTTTATCATCTATTTCTGTTAATTCAACAGGCCCACAGGTATAGAAAGGGGGATTGGTGTCAGAACTTTAACCCAACCACAGGCTACAGTGCCTGGCTTTGCAAGCAGATTACAATTTTGACCTCACGTACTTTCTTACACACTTGTGAACACTTGCACAGCAAATGTCAGACATGTGGTTTCCCTTCAAGGACATATGGATAACATTCGGATCGGCTTTTCTTTGACCACAAAACCCAACAGCTTGCTGGGAGCCAGTTTGTTAGGTTCACCCCTGCCTGTCCCTCCTGATGCTGCCTGGCTTGCTGTGTTCTTCCAGCCTCCTGCCTGTCCCTCCTGATGCTGCCTGGCTTGCTGTATTCTTCCAGCCTCTTACTTGTCAACTTTGGATTCCAGTATCTGCAGTTTTTTTGTCTCTAACCAGAGATGTAGTGGAGGCAGGGTCAATTGAGGCATTCAAGAGGGCAATGAATAATATTTTGAGTAGAAACAAAGAGATACAGAAAGGCAGAAAAATGATATGCAATCACAATACATGTTGGGGAGTCAGTGCTGATAAAATGGGCCGAATGACTTCTTTCTGCACTGTAACGACTCTGAGATTTTGGGGCTTGTGGTTCCATGGAGAAAGATGGATGGAAGAAACACTGATAACTTTCAGATGGGCGACAACTGTGAACCCCCAGGCTTCTCTTTCACATCTCATTGCAGAAGAGCTGGTTACTGTGGAGCTTTGGCAGAGACACAAGTTAGATTGGAATGCCGGCATTGCTTCTGAGAAAAAAAAGACACTGGGATGGAGAGGAATAGGACTAGGGAAAAGAGAAGGAAGCATATCCCACCTTAGCCATTTGCAGACCATTAGATGGTCTAATTGTTCGCATCTTGGCCAAGATCCTCTGGCAAAAGAAGCTCAACAAAAGAGACAACGAGAAAGAGAAAGAGAGAGAAGAGGTACGAGCGAACTGTTGCTGAGGTAAACAGAACAGTTAATACACAGATGTGCTGCTTCCAATCAACACTTATTATTTCCTGTTTTCTTACCATCAAGTTGCCACAAAGCCACAAAATATTCAAATAACCCCAATAAAAAATTGTCACTGAGCATTTTACATGCGTCTGAACAAAGAAATATTTAACTCTTTTGAAGCTCTGGGATAGTTGAGATACTTTGCTTTAAAATACAAGATCTTCTCCTCATTACATGAGGTGAATTGGCCATGCTAAATTGCCCGTAGTGTTAGGTGCAGGGGTAAATGTAGGGGAATGGGTCTGGGCGGGTTGTGCTTCGGCGGGTCGGTGTGGACTTGTTGGGCCGAAGGGCCTGTTTCCACTCTGTAATGTAATGTAATGTAATCTAATCTAATCTAATATACCGCATGAGAATAGTTTCTGTTCTGGACCCATTCTTGCTTTCAATGCCTAGCCCATTGTACCATCTCTGCCCTCTCTGTGATAGATTTCCCAGACCTCCTTGAATTCTGGAGTTGTGAGCATCCTAATTATAATTGACCCATTATGGATGATCAGGATTCTGATGGAGGAATGGTAGATAGAGTCTCCTGCTGGAAGTCGGGCCCCCATCTCTTCGATTTCCATCAGAACCCATTTTTAGGAAATCACAAGTGGGATTTAACTCCCACACGTGGGGAACTCAGCAGGGCCATTTGAAACATGCTGAGTACAAAACGAACACATCTTCACCGAAGCAAAGGTTGTAAATTGTAATGTGATAACAACGGATATTCAAACAAGTTATAAATAGTCTTGACGGTGGATAAGATCTGTGGAATTGCTGTAGTGTCCAGCTATTTAAAGGATAACCATTAAACATTGGAAGAATGCTGCCTACCTGTGTTTCTGAGAGTTCTATTCTAATAATTTCAATAGCTGTTTTTGACATCATCCGAAGTGCTAGCATTAAGGTATTATTAATGGTTGACTGTTCTCCACAATCCACCATTATCACAGTTGTGGGGGGGGGGGGAAGGTTATTGATTGACAGCTCTAGGAAGTTACTAAAGAACTAGCTGTCTTTAATTCGGAGCCATAATTGTTTTTACGTAAGTGATTAAATGCTTGAGTAAATGAAACATATTGAATCTGCTTTCATGAATGAGAGTACTCTGATTAGATTAGATTCTCTACAATATGGAAACAGGCCCTTTGGCCCAGCAAGTCCACACTGGCCCTCCGAAGATTAACCCACCCAGACCATTTCCCCTACCCTATGTTTACCCCTAACTAACCCTATAGGCAATTTAGCATGGGCTGATTCACCTGACCTGCACAGCTTTGGATTGTGGGAGGAAACCCATACAGACACGGGGAGAATGTGCAAACTCCACACAGGCAGTCACCCGAGGTGGGAAGTGAGCCCGGGTCCCTGGTGCTGTGAGGCCGCAGTTCTAACCACTGAGCCACAATCCCACCCCAATTACTGTTGAGTAAAGTCCACAATGGACATTTAGAATTTTGTTTTATTTCATTTCAACATGGCTCCCAATGGTTGCCCCATTGTGGAGTTGGTGGGTGGGTGTGGGGGTAAAAGATGTGAGAGAGAGGGTATTTAGCATGTAATGTGTGTGCTTGTGTGGTGGCAAAGGGAGGGCAAGACTTAGCACTAAGTCAGTGTAGGGGCTATAGAGGCCTGTGGGCTTGGGTGGAGACACTTGAGTTGTCATGGAACATATGAGAAGCCATTCGTCAGTTGGCATGGATGGCCATGGGAACTGGGTGTGGGATGTTTGAGTTGAGGGTTGGAGGAGGAAGTCAGAAAGAACACAAATGGGCCTTAAAAACAGTTGGCTCAGCACTTGGCAGTCTCTGTGGCTGCCTCCGACTTGCATCCCAGAGAAACGGGCCTGAATCCATATCGCTCCCAGTGCCTGGGAATGATTATTCATCCTTTCCATCTTGTCCTCTCTGAGATAGATGCAGCAAGCTGAGACATTTACCAGATTGGTACAAAGACCTTAGGAACAAAAATCCAGGCCAATGTCTTCAGGATATTTGTTGGGGGTCAAATTTCATCTGATTTACCCTGTGAAATGTCTTGGTTTTACAACATTAAGGGTGTTACATAACTGCAGGTTAAAGTTATTAATACCTTACTCTAAACTTCTGTCCTATCTGCTTTTCTACCAGTTTCTTCTGATTTCTATGGGTGTCCTTTCTGTTCAGACTCAGCTTGGCTTAGACTTTTCCTTATTGTAATGAGACCTTCGGCAGCAATGATGATGGTGGGCAGTGAGCAAAGGAGCTAAGGCATTCACCAGGACATCCACCTGCAGGTGGAGGCAGTGAGGGAGGGCAGCTGGGTCAGTTGAATGGACTCTTGCTGGAAGATGGTGGAAAGAGGACCGATGGGAAAGGGATGCAGATCGACAAAGGATTCCTCAGCTCAGAATAACCAGCAAGGCTTGGTCCTGGTACATACTAAAAAAGTTATGATGTGGGATCACTGGACTCAAAATGTTAACTCCTTTTTTTCTCTCCACAGATGCTGCCAGACCTGCTGAGTTTCTCCAGCAATTTCTCTTTTTGTTTCAGATCTTATTTTTATTTTCTCCTGTAAATAGTCCCCGGTTTATCCTTAATTTCCCTTCTTGATGCCAAGTAGAATAAAGAATTCCACCTCACGGGCTTTGTGCCGTGTGTTCAAATCTCATGTTGCATTTCAATTTACTGAACTGACTATCA
This sequence comes from Chiloscyllium plagiosum, assembly GCF_004010195.1. Taxonomy (NCBI): domain Eukaryota; kingdom Metazoa; phylum Chordata; class Chondrichthyes; order Orectolobiformes; family Hemiscylliidae; genus Chiloscyllium; species Chiloscyllium plagiosum. The sequence goes on along the minus strand of NC_057748.1, from coordinate 14,267,859 downwards.
TCTTAAACTCTAAGGAGATAATTTCCTGACCCACGGATAAAAGCCAGTGGAAAATGGTGCATGGTCAGGAAAGTGAACGGGGGTTGGATTTACTGCAGAACAAAATTAAAATGCAGTCCTTCACACACATGAGGTAGCTCTGAACGCAGAGGAATTTGACCCTGTGCATCTATGACTGGTGGAGGAACAATAGGATAGAGTTGAGGATTTAGGGGAGGGGTCCAAGAGCACAGGAAGTGGATGAGTTTGGGACATTACAGTAATTTCATGCACATACTATCTTTCAAAGTGAGTACTTGTGGGTGTGAAGTAGGTTGACTTTCACTCCTATACTTATGAACACATATTCAGTGTGAGAACATTCACTGTATTTTCATCATTTTTATGTTTAATCTTTTGGTTTAGAGCTGTGAACTGGGAATTGCAAACTGAGAATTATTGTTGGATTTTGGGAGAGTTTGTTGTAAGAAGAAAGAACATTAAGTCACAGAGATGTCCAGCATGGAAACAGACCCTTCGGTCCAACACATCCATGCTGACCAGATATCCTAAATTAATCTAGTCTCAGTTGCCAGCACTTGTCCCACATGCCTCTCAACCCTTCCTGTTCGTTTACCCATCCAGATGTCTTTTAAATGCTGTAATTGTACCAGCCTCCACCATTTCCTCTGGCAGCTCATTCTTTACATGCACCACCCTCTGTGTGAAAAAGTTGCCCCTTTGGTCCCTTTTAAATCTTTCCCCTCGCACCTTAAATTCTGTGCCCTCTAGTTTTGGACTCCCCTACCACAGGGAAAAGACTTTGTCTATTTATCCTATCCATGCCCCTCATGATTTTATAAACCTCTATAAGGTCATCCCTCAGCCTCCGATGCTCCAGGGAAAACAGCCCCAGCCTATTCAGTCTCTCCCTATAGCTCAAATCCTCCAACCCTGGCAACATCCTTGTAAATCTTTTCTGAACTCTTTCAAGTTTCACAACATCCTTCCGATAGCAGGGAGACCAAAATTGCACACAGTATTCCGAAAGTGGCCTAACCAATGTCTGTACAGCTGCAACATGACCTCTCAACCCCTATACCCAATGCTCTGCCCAGTAAAGGAAAGCATACCAAACACCACCTTCACTATCTCATCTACCTGTGACCCTACTTTCAAGGAGCTATGAACCTGCACTCCAAGGTCTCTTTGTTCAGCAACAATCCCAGAAACAGTCCAAACAAGATATTTCTGTTTGAGAGGCGAGGCTGAAGGCAAATTGTAGGCTGACCCTGCATTAAAAAGGTTCCAACAACTGTCGATGATCCTTTTATAGGAACGGCATTATTAAGCTGGAGAGGTTCAGGAGAGATTTACCAGGATGGTGAGTTATGACGAAAGGCTGGGACTTTTTTGACTGGATTGCTAGAGGTTGAGAGGTGACCTTACGGAAGTTTGTAAAATATTGTGGGGTATAGATAGAGTTAATGGCTGTTGTCCTTTCCTAGGATGGGGGATTTTGAGACTAGGGGGCATATTTTAAGGTGAGGGGAGAGAGATTTAAAAAAAGACACACGGAGAAATTTTTTTAAAATAGAGGATGGTTCATGTGGAATGAACTTTCTGAGGAAGTGGTGGATGTGGGTACAATTACAACATTCATAAGACATTTGGATAAGTGCAAAAATAGGAAATGTTTAGAGGGATGTGGGCCATGAACAGGCAGGTGGGACTAGTTTAGTTTGGGATTATGTTTGGTATGGACTGGTTGGACCAGAGGGTCTGTTTCTGTGCTGTATGACTCTATGACTCTATATGGCAATACTGGGAAGAGAACAAAGAACAAAGAAACTTTACAGCCCAGGAACAGACCCTTTGACCCTTCAAGCCTGAGCCAATCAAAATGTACTATCTAAACCTGCCGGTCAATTCCTAAGCATCTGTATCCCTCTACTCCTCACCTACTCATGCATCTGTCCAGATGCATCTTAAATTAATCTACCGTGTCTGTTTCTACCACCTCTGCTGACAACACGTTCTAAACGCCCACCACCCTCTGTGTGATTAAACTGATAGCAGAGATTTTAATTAGGCCAGTTCCTGTGAATTGGTTCTGGCAAGTCTGGAAGAATAAAAACCTTTTTGCTTTCTATAATCAGAAGCCATATGAAAGACCAAAGAGTAGCAAGAGCAAGGCAAGCAGCTAGAATGACTGTTGATTATGAACAGATCTGTAACACCTTTTCTGTCACCCCCACAGAAATTTGAGAGAGGTTCTTGATTAGTAATGGGATCAAAGGTTATAGGGAGAAGGCATATCTACCATGATCAAATGGCAGAGCAGACTCAATGGGCTGAATGTCCTAATTCTGCTGCTATGTTTTATGGTCTAAAAAGTGGGAAATGAATGAAAGGCATTTGGTATGCTTGCCTTTAATGGTCAGTGCATTCAGTCTAGAAATTGAGATGTCATGTTGCGGCCTGTACAGGACATTGGTTTGGCCACTTCTGAAATACTACATTCAATTCTGGCCTCCCTGCTATAGAAAGGTTTTTGTTAAATTGAAAGGGTTCAGAAAACATTTACAAGGATGTTGCCAGGGTTGGAGGTTTGAGCTACAGGGAGAGGCTGAACAGGCTGGGGCTGTTTTCCCTGGAGCGTCGGAGGCTGAGAGGTTCCCTTATGGAGGTTTATAAAATCATGAGGAGCATAGATAGGATAGACAAAGTCTTTATTCCCAGGGTTAGGAAATCCAAAATTAGAGGGTATAGGATTAAGGTGAGAGGGGAAAGATTTAAAAGGAATCTAAGGGATTATGTTTTCACACAGAGGGTAGTATGGGTATGGAATGAGCTGCCAGAGGAAGTGGTGGAGGCTGGTACAGTTACAACATTTTAAAGGCATCTGGATGGGTATATGAATAGGAAGGGTTTAGAGGGATATGGGCCAATTGCTGGCAAATGGGACTAAATTGGGTTAGGATATATTTTCGGCATGGACAAGTTGGATCAAAGGGTCTGGTTCTGTGCTTTCTTCCACTTGGTTCGGTGGTTCAGTGGTTAGCACTACTGTCTCACAGTGCCAGAGTCCCAGGTTCAATTCCCACCTTGGGTGACTCTCTCTGTGTAGAGTTTGCACATTCTCTGCTTGGGTTTCCTCCCACAATCCATAGATCAGGTGAATTGGCCATGCTAAATTGCCCATAGTGTTAGGTGCACTAGTCAGAGGTGGATGGGTTACTTTTTGGAGGGTTGGTATGGACTTGTTGGGCTGAAGGGCCTGTTTCCATACTATAGGGACTCTATAAAGGCAGGTAGCCATGATAGGACTTGGACGGTAGGTAATGTCCCAGGAATTCCTCCCTATATGAAGAAGCAAACTGCTGAGGGTGGAGGTGAAGATCGTAAGTATAAATGTTTCTATTGGAATAAGTTGGGCCCATGTGTGTTTGGAATTCTGGAAGTTGTCAGGTGGACCCCGGGGACTAATAGGACTTAGTAAAAATGAGTTGGACAAGAGAACAAAGAGAGCTAATCCCATGGACCAGGTTGTAGCCCTATGTAAAGGCCAAAGTTGAATTCTGTCCTAAGTGAAAGTAGGTGCGAGGTATGCAGGATTTTTGTCAAAAAAGCTGGTGACTCCTTTTACTTCTGGTGAGGCAGCCAAACCTGAGATATACAGGGGAACACACATCACTTTCACTGGAGAAAAGAATTGATTTTCCCTTCCATGGAGCTGAAGTATTAACAAGTGGGGTTGTTTGGGAACGTAATCTCCATGATATAAAGTATAATTAGAATGTGATTTGTTATCGGAGAAGTAATTGTCAGAGAGGTAAAAACAGTATGTGCTGAGGCAGTGGATTTTTTTCTGGGTAATGATTTTACAAGACTAAAGAATATTTGCTCCAGTGATAATTACAGACTACTCGCAAGGGATCCAAGAAACAGAACAGTTGCAAAAACAATCTCCTGGTATCTGTCCTTTGTGTGTGATAACCAGTGCGATGGTTAAAACAGTTCATCCACAAGGATGATAGGGCACTGGAAACTCCCCTGAAAGATGAAGATAATTCAGGTGGACTGTTTAGTGATGATGACTGTAATTGCAGCACAGAAAGCGGATCCTGAACTACGTAAAGTGGCCCCATCCTCTCATAATGAGGTAGAGTCCAAAGGTTTTCTGGAGTGCTATTAAGAATGGAGTCCTGATGAGGAAATGGAGACCTGCCTCATATACCCACAGATGAAGAAGGATCATAGAGTCATAGAGACGTACAACCCGTCCATGCCGACCAGATATCCCAACCCAATTTAGACCCACCTGCCAGCACCCAACCCATATCCCTCCAAACCTTTCACATTCATATACCCATCCAGATGCCTCTTAAATGCAGTTGTACCAGCCTCCACCACATCCTCTGGCAGCTCATTCCATACACATACCATCTTCTGTGTGAAAATGTTGCCCCTTAGGTCTCTTTCATATCTTTTCCCTCTCACCCTAAACTATGCCCTCTAGCTTGGGACTCCCTCACCCCAAGGAAAAGACTTTGTCTATTGACTCTATCCATTCCCTTCATGATTTTATAAACCTCTATAAGGTCACCCCTCAGCCTCCAACATTCCAGGGAAAACAGCCCTAGCCTATTCAGTCTCTCCCTATAGCTCAAATCCTCCAACCCTGGCAATATCCTTGTAAATCATTTCTGAACCCTTTTAAGTTTCACAAGATCCTTCCGATAGGAAGGAGACCAGAATTGCACGCAATATTTCAAAAGTGGCCTAACCAATGTCCTGTACAGCCGCAACATGACCTCCCAACTCCTTACTCAATACTCTGACCAATAAAGGAAAGCATACCAAAGACCTTCTCCACTATCCTACCTACCTGCAACTCTACTTTCAAGGAGCTATGAACCTGCACTCCAAGTTCTCTTTGTTCAGTAACACTCCCCAGGATCTTACCATTAAGTGTATAAGTCCTGCTAAGATTTGCTTTCCCAACATGCAGCACCTCACATTTATCTGAATTAATCTCCATCTGCACCTCCAGATCAGTTGTACATCAGAGAGTGGTACCACCCAGCTATCACAGGGATGTGTTGTAGGTAGCCCATGAGACTCCCATGGCAGAACTCATGGGGATTTGGAAAACTCAGACATCCATAAGCAGGTATTTTACCCAGCAAAACTTGCATAAAGCTGTGGGGCAGTTTTGTAAAATGTGTCGTACTTGTCAGGTTGTAGGTATATCTCATAATGTGATCAAACCAGCACCCTTAATTCCTCTGGCAGGGTTTTGAGGACCTATTCGGTCCTATATGATTGGATTGTGTAGGACCATAATCTAAAAAGAAAGCCAGAAATGAAATATACCTTTACCATTATGGATATGTCTGACTACTCCATTACCACAGGCTACTCCCTTTCGAACAATCAAAGCAACAGAACTAGTGGGAAAAAAACAATTTCTCCCTCCTAATGGAAGTACAGTTTGATCAAAGATCAAACATTTTCAAGGTATTAACAACTGTGGATTAACAATTGAAATTGATGGTGTACCATCTGCAGTGCCCTGGAGAGGTCTTACCAAATTCTCAAAATAATGATCAAAGCTGATTGTTATGAGCGTCCAAAGGATTGGGACAAAGGATTAGAATTTCTCTTATTTGCCACCAGAGATTCTTCAAATGAATCTACTGGCTTCAGGCCATTGAATTCGTTTATGGCCATGAAATAAGATGTCCATCAAAAATGATCAGAGAAAAATTGTTAATGCAGAAAAATGATTCTTCAGTGTCAGAGTATGTGAGACACTTTTTCAGTCATAGAGTCATACAGCGCAGAAACAGACCCTTCGGCCCAACTCGTCCATGCCAACCAAATTTCCCAAACTAAACTAGTCCCATTAGTCTGTGTTTAGCCCATATCGCTCTAAACCTTTCCTATCCGTATACCTGTCCAAATGTCTTTGAAATGTTGTAACTGTACCTGCATCTACCACTTATTCTGGCAGCTCATTCCACACATTCACCACCCTCTGTGTGGAAAAGATGCCCCTCATTTCTTTTTAAAATCTTTCTCCTCACCTTAAAAACATGCCCCCTTGTTTTCAACTCCTCTACCCTTTGGTATTCACCTTATCCATGCCTCTCATGATTTTATAAACCTCAATAAGGTCACCCCTCAACCTCCTACGCTCCAGGGAAAAAGTCCCAGCCTATCCAGCCTCTACTTATAACTCAAACCCTCCAGTCCTGGCAACTCCCTGGTAAATCTCCCCTGACCCCTCTTCTCGGTGATCCCTACAAAGTAATTAAAAGCGTTGGTCAGGTAACATATTTAGTTGAGAAGCAAAAACAGAGATTGCTGGAAAAGCTCAGCAGCCCTGGCAGCATCTGGGGAGAGAGAATTCAGAGTTAACGTTTTGGGTCCTCTAAGAAAGGGTCACTTGACTTAACTCTGATTTCTCTCCACAGATGCTGCCAGACCCTGTGAGCTTTTCCAGTAATTTCCATCTTCAGTGATACTGCTTAGAGTAATAAAGGTCCACAGCATGAAAACAGGCCCTTCAGTCCAACTTGCCTATCCTGACCAGTTTCACAATTTAACCTGGTCCCACTTGGTCCACATCCCTCCATTACCTATCCCATCCATGTATCTACCCAAATGTTTCTTAAATGACAAAATTGTGTATCTCGCCTCCACCGTGTTCCAGACACTCACCACCCTCTGTGTGAAATAATTAATAATAATTAAGACTGGCACTATTGCCTGATGTCTATTTCAATGTCCCTGCTGTTGCCTCAGCTGAGATCGATGGGAGATCTGCATTCACATAGCACCTTCCGTGAACCCAAGGTAATCTAACGTGGTTAACAGTCAGAGGAGGACATTTGAAATGTTGCAACCAATTTGTGCGCTGCATGGTGCTGCAAATGATAATGATCAGAGGATCGGTTTTGGTTGCCTGATAAGCACTGGTCAGATATCACCCTGTGTAAACCTGTCAGCTCTTCATCAATATCCTGCCGTGAGAATTTTTATATCCACAGGAGGAGGCAGACTGGTTTAACATCTCACTTACAGGACAGCACTCTCAACAGTTAGCGAGGTCAAATTGTAAAAGTTTGACACACACAATAAGCAGGAATATACTGAGAGGGGTAGATGAAGTGAAGTATCTTGGCATGCACATGCCCAGGTCCCTAAAGGTAGCAGTAAGAGCCTTGGAGGCCGAGGGGTGACCTTACAAAGGTTTATAAAACCACGAGAGGCATGGATAGGATGAATAACCAAAGTCTTTTCTCCGGGATGGGGCAATCCAAAACAAGAGGACATGGGTTTATGGTGAGAGGGGAAAGATTTAAAAGGGACCCGAGGGGCAACTTTTTCACACAGAGGGTGGTGCGTGTATGGAATGAGCTGCCAGAGGAAGTGGTGAAGGCTGATAAAATAGCAACATTTAAAATGCATCTGGATGGGTATATGAATTGGAAGGGTTTATAGGGATATGGGCCACATGCTGGCAAATGGGACTAGATGAATTTTGAATATCTGGTCGGTATGGACGAGTTGGACCATGGGGTCTGTTTCCTTGCTGTAGATCTCCGTGACTTGATAAGGTTGTAAAGAAGGCGTAGAATTCTCTCCTACGTTGGTAGAATACAAAAGTAGGGATATAATGATGAAACTCTATAGGACACTGGTGAGGCCACAACTGGAGTTCTGATCAACACATTACAGGAAGAACATAACTGTTCTGGAAAAAGTGCAGAGAAGATTCACTAGAATGTAGCTGGAGCTGGAGATTTGTAGCTTTGAATAGAGATTGGAGGAGCTGGGATTGTTTTTCTAGGAACAGAGGAAGCTGAAGGGTGACATGGTTGGCGTATACAAAATTGTGAAGGGTAGAGAGAGAGTAGACAGGAGGAATCTGTTTCCCTTGAGAGACAGTTCAAAACCAGGGGTCACAGATTCAAGATAAGTGGCGAAAGGATTAGAGGGGACGTGAGTATAAATCTTTTTATGCAGACGGTGGTAAGTGTCTGGAATTTGCTGGCTGAGTTGGTGGTGGAGTCAGAGACCTAAACTCGTAAAAAGTACCTGCATCTGCACCTTAAATACTACAAGCTGCAGGGCTATGGGCCGTGTGCAGAACGATGAGATTAGAAAGGACATCTGGGTATTTTGTTTATATTCATTCAGTGCGTGGGCATTACTGCCTAGGACAGCATTTATTACCCATCCCTAGTTGCCCAGAGGACAGTTAAGAGTCAACGACATTGCTGTGGGTTTGGAGTCATATGTCAGCCAGACCAGGTAAAGATGGCAGATTCCTTTCCCTAAAGGGAACCAGATGGATTTTACCTCATTGTCATCATTAGACTCTTATTTACAGATTTTTATTGAGTTCAAATTCCACTATCTGCTGAGGCAGGATTTGAATCCAGGTCCCCAGAATGTCTGGATTAATAGCCTGGGGATAATCCCATTAGGCCATTGGGTCAGCATGGACAAGATGGCCCGAATGGTGTATCATTCCTATGGTTGTAATGCAGCATTCTCCCAGTGATGCAGAGCGTGTGTCAGCCTTGATTTTATACTTCAGCCTTTCAAGCAGGACTTGAATTTTCTAAGACAGGGGCAAGAGTCTAATCCCTGAGCCTTTAAATCTCATGGATGTGGGTGTTGCTGGCCAGCCCAGCATTTATTGCCTATCCCTCGTTCCCCTTCAGACGGTGGTAGCAAACTGCCCTCTGCTGCACTCTCTGACAAACAAATAGAATTCAAATAAACCGAAAGGAAAGTAACGTGGGTTACTTTTAATGTCAATTCATTGAGGAGGGGCAGGAGAGGTCAATCCTACATTGTCATTCCCCTATGGCCTGCTGTCTGAACTGTTGCTCACAGCAGCGTCCTGGACAATAACTCCAGGACAATTCTGGAGGTCACTATGTGTCTATGTGTGACTGAGTATGTCGCATGAAACTATTCAACATTGTAATTGGAAGCCAATGAAAAAAGGCAGTTGCTCATCCACTGGTGTGCCGTGACAGCCACACACGCATCACCCCCCGGGAGATGGACAAATGGACAGGAAATCACAGTAGCAAACAGAGAAATAAATAGCTAGGTGTTAACAAACAAACTCTGGTGAACCACGAGCACCTAGCTGCAACGACAGATCTGCAGTGTGTAAATTTGTTTTCCCAACCGCAGAGTGTGAACTGAGTTGAATTTTTTTTTTTTGTTGCTTGGAGTGTGCAACCACAGAACGTACAATCATCTCTGATAAACCAAAACCCTGTTCTGTACCAACTGACTAATAACTCTCAGCTTCGAGTCAATCCAATGGGTCTGAGTATTTGTACTTGCTTATCCCATCAGAGGACATCTGGTTCTCTCACTTCTTCAAATAATTAAAACACGTATCAAAATGACTTGCATTTATGTAGCACCTTTGACACAGTAAAAAGTCTTATGGTGCTACACAGGAATGTTATTAGACACATCAGTAGACTGGCGATCAAAAGCTGTGTTGAAAAGGGAGTCATAGAGCTGTACAGCACAGAAACAGACCCTTCGGTCCAACTCGTCCACGCCGACCATATATCCGAAACGAATCTAATTTCATTTGTCAGTACTGACCCATATCCCTCTAAACCCTTCCTATTCATATACCCATGCAGATGCCTTTTAAATGTTGTAATTGTACCAGCTTCCACCATTTCCTCTGGCAGCTCATTCTATACGCGCAGCACCCTCTGTGTGAAAAAGCTCCCCCTTCGGTCCATTTTAAATCTTTCCCCTCTCACCTTAAAACCTATGCCCTCTATTTTGGACTTCCCCATCCTTGGGGGGAAAGACCTTAATTACTTACCCTATCCTTGCCCCTTGTGATTTTTATAAATCTTGTTAGGGTCATCCCTCAGCCTCTGGTGCTAATGAGAAAGGAAGGGAGAGAGGTAGGAGATTTGGGGGAAGGGTTGCCAATGCTATTTGGGCCCAAGCAGCTAAAGTATGACCACCAGCAGTGCAGTGATGTGAAGTGGAGAGGGCACTCAGTACGGTGTATGTCTTCCCAAGCAGCACTAACATGCTGCTATTACAATGATTCAGCTCTACCTCGAGAATTTAACCTGTCTGATTAATGTTCTGAATCCAATGCAAAGCTGAAAAGGGAGTTTTCTTTCTTATTAAGAGCGTCCATCTCACCGATGAGGGTTTAGACCCATTCCCATCCAACAACCTGACTTGAAAACCTTGCGCACGCTTTGGCTGCCATGACACATTGCCCTGCTGCCACTCTCTGACAATCCACAAGATTGTAAATGAAATATCCTTCAGCATTCTGAAAGAAAAACGCCCTCTTTCCCATTGCTACCGACTCCTTTAAAAAATGCCAGGATCTTTTCCAAAAATAAATTAGCCTTTGCACGGACTGTGCACTGTTTGTGCACTAGGTTTACGGTGAAATCGGTCCGGTAGGCTTTGTGATTTCTCATAAGCAGGTGGGGATAAAGCACCACCTTACAGAAGTTTCAGTAACAGAAATAATTATTAGTTCCTATTTATTCCTGCCCTGTTAAATACCAAACGTGGCTTACAACCACAATCGAAAGCGATCCTAAATGTTTGAGTTCGGCATTCTGCACCATCTTCGTCACAGAATGACAGAATTCTTACAGTATAGAAGGAGGCCATTTGACCCATCATGCCTGTACTAGTTCTATTCCTGAGTGCCAATCTCCTGCCTTATGCCCACATCCCTGCCCACCGGTACTACCCAAATTACTATCCCAAACCATCTTAAATGACTCAATTGAATTTGCCTCCATCACATTTCTAATCAATGCATTCCATCCTCTAAATATTGCTGTGTGAAGTAAAGTTGTTTTTGGATCTCCCTTGCCTAGTTTGCATCTCAGTTTAAAGTGTCTGAATAAAGTTGAGAGCCTCCATTCCAGGTTAGTTTTTGCTGACAGAGAGCTGATAGGGGTCGAAGTGGTGTCAATGATTATCGGCCCGCACCGTGCCACATTGGCCCTGTTGGTAAACAGTTTCGCCTTTTTCTGTTGCACAAGAAACAGTTTTTGCAACCTCGAGCGAGCTACACAAGAAAGAGATCGCAGGCTGATTTTTATGAAAGGATGCGTTGAGTACAGAGAATCAAGCCCCCGCATTGTGTATCAAACAGATGCGATCCTGCCATGGTGTCTCAGAGAGCTTCTAAATGTGTAACATCGCTGTTGCAAACAGAACTGCACAGAAAGCCTCTGCCCTCATGGATTACATGATAACACACTGCTATGTGAAGCTTTGACTCTGTGCTTTGTTCCTTCCCAATTGCGATGCAGCAAGCCAATTGAGACACTTTTAGGTTTGAGGGGTAACCAAGCAGCCTTGTGTGGTTAGCTTGTGGAGCAATGGTAGGGTCTCTACCTCTGAGCCAGGATACACGGATCCAAGTCCCACCTGTGCAGTTGCGTTTTTGCAGTGGTTAATTAGAAGATGTATTTTACTTAAAAATAAACTATGACAGAAAACAAACATTGCTGGAGACCTTGAAATCCCGAGGGGCATGGGTAGGGTGGATAGACTGGGTCTTTTCCCCTGGTAGGGGAGTCCAAAATAGAGGACATAGGCTTAAGGTGAGAGGGGAATGATATAAAATACATTAAAGGGGCAATGTTTTCACACAGAGGGTGGTGAGTGTATGGAATGAGTTGACAGAGGAGGAGGTGGAGGCTGGTACAATTACAGCATGTAAAAGGCATCTGGATGGGTATATGCATAGGAAGAGTTTAGAGGGATATGGGCCAAACTCTGGCAAATGGGACTAGATTTATTTAGGTTATCTGGTCAGCATGGATGAGTTGGACCGAAGGGTCTGTTTATGTGCTGTGCATCTCTAGATTCTACGACTCAATGACTCTACGAGATCAGAACGGGTCAGGCAGCATCTATGGAGAGACAGCAAGCTCAGGTTTTGAGTCTATCAAGCTAATGATGAGTCACCTGGACTCGAACCGTTAGCTTGCTCTCTCTCCATGGATGCTGCCTGACCAGACTGGACACCTCCTAGCAGAGCGCTTTAGGGAACATCTCCGGGACGCCCGCACCAATCAACCACACCGCCCTGTAGCCCAACATTTCAACTCCTCCTCCCACTCTGCCAAGGACATGGCGGTCCTGGGCCTCCTTCACCGCCGCTCCCTCACCACCAGACGCCTGGAGGAAGAAACCCCCACCCTCCTCTAGCTTATCTCTCCATGCTTCAGGCTCACTGCCTTTATTCCTGATGAAGGGCTTTTGCCCGAAACGTCGATTTTGCTGCTCCTCGGATGCTGCCTGAACTGCTGTGCTCTTCCAGCAACACTGATCCAGAATCCACTGTGATCTCCAACATTTATTGTTTTCAGTACAGATTCCAACAGTTGCTGTAATTTGCTCCTACACTGTTATATGGCAATAGGCTTTTGCGTTCTTTCAGGTTTTTTTGCTTATCGAGGAGGAGTATTAGTGCATCAGCACAGAAATAAAGTTCTGTGGATGCTGCAAATCTGAAATGGAGCTAGTCGTCAGCAGGTCAGGCAGCATCTGGGGAGAGGGAAACAGAGAGTCTGTGTGTAGTCACGGAACTAACCTCAGATGTTGTATCACCATAGGCAGCTTGTCTTATTAGTCATTTCTGCACGAACTCCCAGAAAGTTACAGAATTGAAACAATATTCAAACGTCACAAAACGTAAGTGAAATCAAACCTCACTAAAACCGAGAAGCAGCAGGGAACCAATGACAGAAGTAAAACCAAAATAGCAATTCTCAACAGCAATGTGACCTCGACACTACTTCTATTCCATGGTTAGACTGGAGGTTATCTTACTGCACCGTCAATAAATTATTTTCCAAAACTATTATTTGCTTACGAAAAGTGTGGCGAGCGAATGGGACAGTGGGATTATACAAAGACGTTCTGAAAATAATGTGTGGCTGCTGTAAAGTTAAAATACACCCACGTATATCTGAACTGCCTACACCCCTGAATACAGAATATTAAAGGCTGCTCTAAATAAGGTTTTGAAGATGATTAAAGGATTCAGCAGGGTTGACCATAAGAAATAAGAACAGAAGTAGGTCATTCGGCCCCTCGAGCCTGCACCATCATTCAATAGGCTGATCCAACTGTCCTCATGTCCACTTTCCTGCCCTTTCCCCAAAATCTTGATTCCCCGACTGATCAAGAATCGATCTCAGCCTTAAATATCCATGAGGGCTTTGCCCCCACAGCTCTCTGTGGGAAGGTGTCCCAAAGACTCACAACCCTCTGAGAGAAGAAATACCTCCTCATCTCAGTCTGAAATGGGCGTCCCTTTATTCTGAGACTGTGCCTCCTGGTCCTAGATTCTCCCATGAGGGGAAAAAAAATCCTCTCATCCTGATAGGCCCTTTCAGAATCCTATATAATTCAATGTGATCACCTCTCTTTCTTCTAAACTCCGGTGAGTGGAGTCTCAACCTGTTTAGCCTTTGCTCATTTGACAATCCCTCTATACTAGAGACCGGTGGACTAATTGGGCTTTTTTTCCATACTGTAGGGAATCTAATCATATAATCATTATGGCCAAAAGGGGTGGCAGGGTGGCTCAGTGGTTAGCACTGCTGCCTCACAGCACCAGGGGCCCTGGTTCGATTCCTGCCTCGGGTGACTGTCTGTGTGGAGTTTGCACACTCTCCCTATGTCCTTGTGGGTTTCCTCCCACAGTCCAAAGATGTGCAGGTTAGGTGAATTGGCCACGAATAGGTGTGTTAGTTGGGGTAAATATAGGCTAGGGGAATGGGTCTGGGTGGGTTACTCTTTGGAGGGTGGGTGTGGATTAGTTGGGCTGAAGGGCCTGTTTCTATACTGTAGGGAATCTGATCATCCTAGTGAATCTTCTCTGAACTGCCTTCAATTAAATGATATCCTTCTTTAAATAAAGGGACCAAAACTGCTCACAGTCCTCCAGATGTGTTTCCACCAGTATGGTTTGAGTAAGACTTCCCTACTCTTATATTCCAACTCCCTTGAAATAAGAGGCAACATTCCATTTGCCATTCTGATTACCTGCTGCACCCCCGGCACTAGCTTTCTGTGTTTTGTGCACAAGTTCCCACAAGTTTGTGTTGCTGCTGTCACCCATTGAATCTGTCTGTTTTTTAATTGACACAAGCCTTCAACTCAAACACAGTATGAGGGGAGACTGAAACACCAGGACTTGTCTCCTCAAGTGCCGAGGACATGGCTTTAGGGTGAGAGAGGAAAGATTTGAAAGGGATCAAAGGGGCAAAGTTTTCATGCAGAGAATGGCGTGTGAATGGAATGAGCTGCCAGAGGAAGCAGAGGAGGCTGATACAATTACAACATTTAAAATGGTACATGAATAGGAAGGGTTTAGAAGGATATGGGCCAAATGCCGGCAAATGGGACTAGATGAATTAGGATATCTGATCAGCATGGACGAGTTGGACTGTTTCAGTGTTGTACGTCTTTATAACCTTATGACTCGCAATGAGGAACATGGAAAGTATGCTGAGCTTGTTTTGTATCTGGTTTGGAAAAGTAGGAGAAAGTCAGGACTGCAGATGCTGGAGATCAGAAGGTTGCTGGGGAAACAATAGGTGGATGAAGGTGGTGAGTTATTAAAGGGAAAGGAAATGGAGACTACCAGAGAAATGCACAGATTTATTAGAAATGGGTCAGAATGGTTGGGGATCCATATCAGGAAAATATTGACAGCCTGTTTCTTGCCTCTCTTGATAAAAGAAGATAGGGTGGGAGGGTGGGACTCACCAAGTAGAGATATTTTAAAATGATTTTTGATCAAGCACATACAGACAGAATGCTTCCTCATGTGGGTAAGGTCATCAATACTGGGATAATCACTGGGAAATCCAATGGCGAATTCAGAAGTGAATTTGCAGCTCAGCAGATCAGACCAGGTTAGAATGTGGGACCCATTAAAGCATACAGTAAAGATGCAGTCCACTGGAGGCCAAACAGCTGAAGGGAAAGGATAATGACAGTGATACTTTTAGATAAGGATAAAAGGAAGGGAGAGATTGAGAGGAGCATGCAGTGGTTGGGCCGAATGACCTGTTTCGGGGCCGTTTCTAACTGAGCAAAGTGCATCTGCAAAGTCAGGTGTTGCATCGAGTGTAAAAACTGCTTTTCATGCCTGCAAAACTTGGTTTCACTCTGACAGCCTTCCCGAAACCGGGAGCAATATATATTTGAACACAATTTATCATCCTTTTACTTTTCATTGTTTGATTAGTGGCACGACATCCTCTATCACTGAACCTGTGCTTAAGTTGGACCTACCTCTGGTTTGCAGTGTATGGGGTTAATTTAAAAAAGATGTAGCCACGCTGTTTTGAAGTGAGTAGGTAGCAAAGTCGAGACACTGGTTGTGTCTGGCGCTCTTCTGTGCTACATATGAACCTAGAATAGAGAGGACAAGAGATGAAAGACTGTATCTGTCATATAGGGTAAGCTGATAAAAATACTTAATCTTATCTGATACCTCCGTATTGAAGTGTTGGTTCGTGTCGAGACGGATAACAAAGATTGATAGCGCCAAATACACTCATAAACTGGAAGGTTTATTCTTTCGGAAAAAGTGAGGTCTGCAGATGCTGGAGATCAGAGCTGAAAAATGTGTTGCTGGAAAAGCGCAGCAGGTCAGGCAGCATCCAGGGAGCAGGAGAATCGACGTTTCGGGCATAAGCCCTTCTTCAGAAAATCCTTCATTTCCTGAAGAAGGGCTCATGCCCGAAACGTCGAGTCTCCTGCTCCTTGGATGCTGCCTGACCTGCCGCGCTTTTCCAGCAACACATTTCTCAGTTTTATTCTCTGTCAATTTTGACATGAATACTTCCCTTTAAACAAATCGAAGAGTAATTCACATTGCTTGCGTTGAATTATTGCACAAAGGTATCATCACACAGCACAGCAGTATATGGAGAGGGCATATAGATATTTAGGAGTCTATCACACTGGCTGTCCACTTGGGGTCACGCGTGGCCCAGACCAGATACCGTCTTTCAACATTTCTGATCCAGAGGGATTTTGTATGTCAGACGGTTTTATGTAACATTATTCACTTCACATTCCAGAGTTGTGGAGTCATACAGCACAGAAACAGACCCTTCGGTCCAACTTGACTGTGTCTCAGTCTGACCCAGTCCCATTTGCCAGCATTTGGCCCATATTCCTTTAAACATTTCCAGATGCCTATTAAATGTTGCATTTGTACCAGCCTCCACCACTTCCTCTGGCAGCTCATTCTATACACGCACTACCCTCTGCGTGAAAACGTTACCCCTCAGGTCCTTTTTAAATCTTTCCCCTCTCACCTCTCACCCTTGGAAAAAGACTTTGTACTTACACTATCCATGCCCGCCATGATTTTTTAAATCTCTGTAACGTCATCCCTCAGCCTATGCTGCCTGGAAAAAGGACCCAGCCTATTCAGCCTCTCTCTATAACTCAAACTCTTGAGTCCCAGCAACATCCTTGTAAATCTTTTCTGCACCCTCTCAAGTTTAACAACATTCTTCCTGAGATGACCAGAATTGAACGCAGTATTCCAAAAGTGGCCTCACCAATGTCCTGTACAG
This sequence comes from Chiloscyllium plagiosum, assembly GCF_004010195.1. Classification (NCBI taxonomy): domain Eukaryota; kingdom Metazoa; phylum Chordata; class Chondrichthyes; order Orectolobiformes; family Hemiscylliidae; genus Chiloscyllium; species Chiloscyllium plagiosum. The sequence goes on along the minus strand of NC_057748.1, from coordinate 14,251,213 downwards.
CTGTAACTTGACGTCCCAACTTGACCAATAAAGGCAAAAGTGCCAAACGCCTTATTCACTCTCTAAGGAGCCTGCAACCCTAGATCTCTTTGTCTGGCAACACTGCCCTAGGGCCCTACCATTAACTGTATAAGTTATCAATTGAATTTGACTTCCACTTCCTGCCATAGCAGGACTTGAACCCATATTCCTGGAGTGTAGGCTGGGATCTGAATTATTAACTAAGTGATGTTACCACTACTGCACAATCTCCCTCAAACTGAATATGACTATGACAGTTTAGTTGAGATCTAGAAACAAGGACTTAGAAAGTTTGGCTGGGCCTATACTCTTTGGTGTTTAGAAGAATGAGAGGTGATCTTGTTGAAAGATCTGAGATCCCGAGGGGACTTTGAGAGGATGTTTGCTCTTCTGGGAGAGATGAGAACAAGGAGAGACACTGTAAGATTAAGAAGTCTCACTTTTGAGATGGATTTTTTCCCTTTCTCTCAGTTATACACTCAGACACCTGTGTCACCTCCGAAGGGTGGGGGCGGGACAGTGAACAAACCACTTAGGACCCCAGTTTGGTGTCCTCATGGTTTGCCAGCCAACGTCAAGGAAGCTCTGGGGCATCAGATTGACAGGGTTGGTGGCCATTGGCCTCAGGGTTAGGATGAGAGGTTTTATTGTGGCCGGAATGGTTGACCAGCTGTACATAAACCTGTAAATTCTCATAATAGCTATCTGCACAGCAACAGATGCAACTGATTTCAAGGTAACCCAGTGCCATATGTGGATGCTAAAATATTTGCTTTCTTTTTTCAAGATCTTGTCAACATGACAAACAAGGAAAGAGTGGATCATTTTATTTAAGAGATTCAGGCTACAGTTAAATACTTCTACTTTTAAACGTACCACAGAATTATTATGGTGCAGTTGGAGGCCATTCGCCCCATCATATCTGAACCGGTTCTATCCTCGAGTGCCAATCTCCTGCTTTTTCCCCATATCCCTAGACAGCATTTCTATCCAAATAATCATCCAAAGCTCTCTTCGATTGAACCTGCCTCCACCACATTTCCAGACAGTGCATTCCATGCCCCAACTCTTTGTTATCAATTCACTCGTGGGGTGTGGGCATCGCTGGCTGGGCCAGCATTTATTGTCCATCCCTACTTGCCCCTTGAGAAGGTGGCAGCTACTTGTGGCTTTGAAGACCTCAATCAGATCTCCCTCTCCGCCTTCTTCTCTCTGAGAAGATCTTCTTTAATCATTCTTCTCTGTGAGAAGAACAATCCGACCATCTTTAGTCGATCTTCAGAGATGACATTTCTCCATCCTGGAATCGATCTTGCAAATGGCTCCTGCTCTCTCTCTTATGCATTCACATCTTTTGTATAATGCAATGCTCACAACAGAAGATAATAGTCCATCCGAGCTCCATCAAGGGTACTGAATGGGCTCACAAACTCTTGGCATTCGCTTGTACCTGTGATTTTGTTTTTGCCGCTGTTTACCTATTATTTACTTACCTCTGCTACTTAATTCTTAGATCTGCGTGTATTGCTCGCAAGACAAAGCTTTTCACTGTGCCTCGGTACACGTGACAATAAATTCAATTCAATGCAAACAAAAAATTCAATTCATGAATCTCAAGTTAATAGTTTTGATCCCCACAAGGGTATTTATCTCAGTGGAGGAGCTGCTTTCAATGAACCGTGGGAGTTGAGTGCTCTGTCGTCAGGTTTGCCCTGCCCCCCCCCCCCCCCCCAAATCCTGTGACTAATCAGTGACCACAGCCTCCAGTCTGTGGTAGCAGAAGCACTGGGAGTAATAATGGACAGAGCAGGAGAGAGAAATCGCCTTTATTTAGCACCTTTGGTACCATGAAGCCCCCCCACAGCCAACAAGGCAGGCTCTGCATCGTATCGGAGGTGAGAAATTTGCAGCCCAAGTCTACGCACAGCAAGATCCCACCGGCAATTCGATTAGCGTCCTCTACAAACCCAGGTGAGGGAGGGGATGAATTAGCCAGGGACCCCTTCCATTCTGCCTCTCCTGCCTGAGTTGGTGCAAGAGAGGCCTGTCCACACCAACATCTCCTGAGCGAGAAAGATGACCACTCGAACGTGCACAAGGCTGCAGGCTTGTAGTTAGCAGTAAAAATAGAACGCGTGGTCACGGAGATTGTGCAAGCACATTACAAAAAGAATAGCACAAAAGGTCACCTACCCACAGCAGAGGTGGAAATGTCAATACAAACACCAACCTTCACCAATATTCACGTTTGATAAAGTCCGTTTCTGCTCAGTAAAATGTTCCACAACACTATGGCAGAATCTTCGAGTCTAAAACACATCAGCTGCCACAGCTTTGCCCACTGCTGTGATATTCTGAACTGGCACATGGTTTCTCATGTGTTAACCCTTCCCCAGCCCAGTATCTCATCCCAAGTGACCACTCTTCACAGTATCAGCTGCTGGAGTCGCAGCCTTGCCTCTGAGTGGCAGAGATCGTGAGTTCACTGTGCAGTTCATGTAACTCGAACCTGGTTCTGAGATGGCAGTAGAGGGCACTTTACCTTTAGAACCTCATTGGACGCTCAATGATAGAAACTTTATTCACAATTCTCGTTGTGTTTGATGCACATCGGTTCTCGTTTAAGTCTCGAATCCAAGATGGCAGCGGAGTAGGATGCTTCAGCCGGAGCTCATCCACCCCCTCCGTCCCTTTTCTTTTTTCTTTTCTTTCTCTCTCTCATTTTATTTTTCCTCTTCTGTCTTTTTCCAGAGTGGGAATGGTGACCAGCAGCCTGGTGTGGAGCAGGTGCCATGGCCAGGAATGAAGATGGCTACTGATTAGAACCGGTGGCATCCAGTCAGGCTATGAGGAAGTCCCTAACGTCTATCGTTTTAACTTTATTTCTCATTTTGCAAACATATACTTATACTCTGTATATCTGCAATGTAGCGTAACCGTTTCTCTTTCTGTCTTTTCTCTATATTTCGTACTGAGGTACTTTGTACCCAAGATGGCGTCATGTGTTGGTAACATTGTGCACTTTTCACTGCACTCCTGTTCTTTCGTAACTTGAGTACACGTGACAATAAACCTAATTCTAAATTCTAACTTGGATCTGGTTGGACACAGCTTAAACCAGCCGTATTTACAAAGTATGATACTGCTTTTTGAATGGTATATTAAATCGGGGACCTGTCACGTCAATGTGAAAAGAAAAGATCTCCTGGTGGTATTTCTGAAAAAGAGCAATGGGAATTCTCTCTGGGATGCTGGGTAGCATTTGTCCCTCAATCAACAGCACAACAAGAGACAACCAAATAGAAAACCGCTGGAAATCCAAACCAGAAAATTGCTGGAGAAACTCAGCAGTTCTGGTAGCATCTGTGGTGAGAGAATAGAGTTGACGTTTGCCCTCTGAAGAATCCTAATTCTCAATTGGCTGGCGTTTCGAGTGGTCATTTAAATGCTTCACAAATGTTGTAATGGCTCCCCCTTTTAGGGAGGGAGTTTGAGATACAGAGCTGAAAATGTGTTGCTGGAAAAGCGCAGCAGGTCAGGCAGCATCCAAGGATTCAGGAGAATCGACGTTTCGGGCATGAGCCCTTCTTCAGTTTGAGATACACACCACCTTCTGGATGGAAGAATTTCCCTTTAAATCCCCCTTCAAGCTCCTGGCCCATACCTTAAATCTGCGCCCTCAAACCTTCTGCTGAGGAGGGAACTTTAATTCTAGCGACCCCTCATGATTCTGTGGATCTCGATCTTCTCTGCTCCCAAGAAAGCAGCCCTAGTTCAGTTCATTGCTGAAATGCTCCAGCATTGTTACCTGCACAGAATGAGGGCATTCAGCCCATCATGTCTGCACCAGCTCTCTGAATGAGCAATTCCCCGAGTGACAGTCCCCTGCCTTCTCCTTGCAACTCTTGGAAACATAGAAGATAAGGACAGGAGTAGACCATTCAGCCCTTCGAGCCTGATCCCTTTGTGAAACAAAAAAAAAATGCAACAACCTCAGCTCTGAATGTTTCAGCTGAAACACCACCTCAGCTGGGGGCAAGGACTCCTCGCATTTACTACACATGGCCGTGACGCAATCCAACATGCTCTGGGAAAGGGAAGGTTTGTTCCCTTGCATACGATCTTTCATTATTAGATTTCCTACAGTGCAGAAACAGGGCCTTCGCTCCAACAAGTCCACACCACCCCTCAGAAGAATAATCCTTCCAGACCCATTTCCCTCTGACTAATGCACCTAACATTATGGGCAATTTCCCATGGCCAATCCACCTGACCGGCACATCTTTGGATTGTGGGAGGAAACCGGAGCACCCGGAGGGAACCCGCACAGACACGGGGAGAATGTGCCAACTCCACACAGACAGTCGCCCAAGGCTGGAATCGAACCTGGATCCCTGGTGCTGTGAGGCAGCAGTGTTAACCACTGAGCCACCGTGCCACCATTTTGACTCTGGTAACCTCGCTCAAGTGAAAGGTGCCACACCCCACTCCCCACTAGGACTGAATAGAGCTTCTTGCACTGGGGCATGCTTTTGATCCTTACCCCCACCCAGACGGTGAAGAGGCTGCATCATCCGCCAGACCTGGAAGTGGTAGTAGGATACATACGTGTGATATATATACCACTTTCTGGATGGAAGAATTTCCTTTTAAATCCCCCTTCAAGCTCCTGGCCCTTACCTTAAATCTGCGCCCTCAAACCTTCTGCTAAGGAGGGAACTTTAATTCTAGCCTTATATTAATAGCTATTTCACAGACACAAATGGTGGGAAGGGGCTGTCAGAGCTTTAGAGATCATTGGGCTGTCTAGTCCTCTTTGAGAACCCCATACGAAGAACGCCTCATCTTCTATCTTGGGACCCTCCAACCAGACGGGATCAACATCGATTTCATCAGTTTCCTCCTCTCCCCTCCCCCCACCTTTTCCCAGACCCAACCCTCCAACTCGGCACCACCCTCTTGAACTGTCTTACCTGTCCATGTCCCTTCCCAGCTATCCACTCCACCCTCCTCACCGATCTATCACCACCACCCCCACCTTCATCTACCTATTGCATTCCCGGCTACCTTTCCCCCAAGCCCCATCCCCCTCCCATTTATCTCTCAGCCCCCTTTGCCCGCGCATCCCCCACATATGCCCAAAATGTCAACTCCCCTGCTCCTCGGATGCTGCCTGACTGGCTGTGCTTTTCCAGCACCACCCTTTTTGACCCTGATCTCCAGCATCTGCAGTCCTCCCTTTCTCCCATATGAAAAGCCTCGCAGCAGGATAATAAATTATGCAGATGGGCATTGAAGGTGGAAGTGAAGCAGAAGGAAGTGTGGGCTGCAGATGCTGAAGATCAGACTGGTAAAGCACAGCAGGTCAGACAGCATCCGAGGAGCAGGAGAATCGATGTTCCTGATGAAGGTCTTATGCCCGAAACGTGGATTCTCCTGTTCCTCGGGTGCTGCCTGACCTGGTGGAATTGTAGCCCCAAGCTTTCCTTGTGAGTCAGGAGCGGAGCCTCCTGGTAAATGAAAGCAGAGAGCAGGTGAAGGTCACTTCCTTGTAATGTATTGAGTTATCGTGATCATAAATATGTGGCCTGACTTATTCCGAGAAGTGGATTCGACTTGCAAACAGAATTTAATGAATACCGGGAAAGAGAGGGAGATTGATAGCGAATCTCTTCCTAAGAGTCAGTAGCAACACAATGGGCTCAAAGACCTCATTCTAAGCTGTGGGAATCTATGTTTAGTAATTTTGCATTCTCAGGCGAAAGATACATAGCATCTGGCCTTTCGTATCGATGCTGGATGAGCTTATGATGAATACTGATGCATGACAAGGTTTGCAACTATTTGTAAATACTGGAAAATAATAAATCAGGGAAGACTTCATTGCTCAGGCCTTTGAGTATAGGAGTTGGGACGTCATATTGAGGTTGTACAGGACATTGGCGAGGCCTCTTCTGCAGTACTGTGTCCAGTTCTGGTCTCCCTGTTATACGAAGGATATTATTAAGCTGGAGAGATTTACCAGGAGGTTGCTGGGCAAGGAGGATTTAAGCTATAAGGAGAATTGGGATTTTTTTTCACTGGAGCATAGGGAGTTGAAGGGTGACCTTGTAGAGGGTTATAAAATCATGAGGGATATAGATAAGGTGAACGGCAGCTGTCTGTTCCCTGTGGGAGTGGATTACAAGACGAGGTGGTAGATTTATAAGGTGAGAGGAGAAAGATTTTAAAAAGATATGAGGGTCAACCTTTTTAGAGTGGTTCATGTGTGGACTGAACTTCCAGACGAAGCAATGGATGCAGGTACAGTTACAATGTTTAAATAACATTTGGATAAGTAAATGAACAAGAAATGTGTGGAGGGATATGGACCAGGAGCAGGCAGGTGCGATTAGTTTAGTCTGGGATGTTGGCCGGCATGGACTGGTTGGACCGAAGGGTCTGTTTCCGTGCTGGATGACTCTATTAGATGAACATAAATGATGAAAGTTGTAATGAGTATTTGGTTTCTATAATGGAAAGAACCATGCTTTAAGTTTGAATGGCAATTTTATATTATGTGTTAAAAAGGGAAGTATGTAGTTTTGGTTTTATTTTAGATTTGATCAAGAATGCCGCTGGGGTGTCTGAAGTTTATTAATTGTGCATTTTCAGTTGGAGTTTATAGCTTTCAGGTTTGCCTTGAGGTGATCCATTCAGTATTTTAGAAACATGGGCTGAAGAGAAAGGAGACTACTGTTGCCTAGCAACAAGATGCCCCATGGAATCTCTACAGTGTGGAAGCAGGCCATTCAGCCCATCAAGATTATACCGGTCTCCTCGAAAAGCATCCCACCCAAATCCGTGTACTTCCCATGGCAAATCCACCTGGTTACTCTCTCTCAGCCTTAAATGTCCACAATGACTCTGCCCCCACAGTTCCAAAGACTGACAGCTCTCTGAGAGAAGAAATTCCTCCTCACCTCAGTCTTAACTGGGTGCCTCTTTACTCTGAGACTGTGCCCTTTGGTCCTAGACTCTTCCATGACGGGAAACATCCTCTCAGCATTGACCCTTTAAGAACCCTGCATGTTTCAATGAGATCACCTCTCATGCTTCTAAACTCCAGTGAGTAGAGTCCCAGTCTGCTTAAGCTTTGCTCATAAGACAATCCCTCCATGCCAGGGATCCTCCAAGTGAACCTTCTCTGAATTGCCTTCAATGAAATGATATCTTTCTTTAAACAAGGTGTCCAAACTGCTCACAGTACACAAGATGTGGTCTCACCAGCCCCTTGCGGTTAGACTTCCCTTCTCTTATACTCAAACCCTCTTTGAAATGAAGGCCAACATCCCATTTGCCTTCCTGATTACCTGCTGCACCTTGTGTACTAGTTTTCTGTGTTTCAGATACTAGCCCCCCATGTGCCTTTTTAGATTAGATTAGATTACTTACAGTGTGGAAACAGGCCCTTCGGCCCAACAAGTCCACACCAACCCGCCGAAGTGCAACCCACCCATACCCCTACATTTACCCCTTTAACCTAACACTACGGGCAATTTAGTATGGCCAATTCACCTGACCCTGCACATCTTTGGACTGTGGGAGGAAAACGGAGCACCCGGAGGAAACCCACGCAAACACGGGGAGAATGTGCAAACTCCACACAGTCAGCCGCCTTTGTGTTATAGCATTCTGCAGCTTTCCTCCATTTAAATCACAAATCCCTACAGTGTGGGAATAGACCATTTGGTCCATTAAGTTCACACTGACCCTCTGAAGGACATCCCAACACCATCTCCCCCCCCCCCCCCCCCTCCCCCACCGGCCGTATGTGAAAGTGAGGACTGCAGGTGCTGGAGATTAGAGTCAAGAGTGTGGTGCTGGAAAAGGTCAGGCAGCACCCGAGGAGCAGGAGAAGTGATGTTTCAGGCAAAAGCCCTTCATCAGGGATGCTGCCCGACCTGCTGTGCTTTTCCAGCACCATACTCTTGATTCCAGCCTATAACTCCCATGCCTAATCCACCTACGCTGCACACCTTTGGACTGTGGGAGGAAACCCACACAGACAAGAGGATAATTGGCAATTTCCATGTACCAAGGAATCAAACCCAGGTCCCTGGGTGCTGTGAGGCAGCAGTGCTAACCACTGAGCCTTTGGGCTGCCCCAACGCACCATGATGGAATGATTCTGTTCTTTTGTGTTCCCTTCCAAATGAACAATGTCACATTTTCCCACATTATATTCAACTTCTTCACTCACTTGCTTAACCTATCAATATCTCTCCATAAACTATATCCCTCTCATAACCTGCTTTTCCACCTGTCTGAAAATTTGACTGTAGCACATTTGCTCCAAACGTAATATCAGACCTCCTTAAAACTCACCTCCTTGACCAAGCTTCTGGTCATCTGCCCATATCGTTGTCTTAACATGGCTAGATATCTAACTTCGTCATCAGCCTGTGAAGTGTGTTGGGATATTTTAACATGTTAGGGGTGCTTCACAAATTTAAATTGCCGTCGCAATTGTTCACGGATTGAGACAATTCTCGCACTTTATTTTCTCGCTTATGACCTGACGCCTGCACGCCAGTTTAAATCTGTTTCCCGTCACCTTAATGCTTCATCTGAATTGAGAGCCGCCTAAGGCACAGATGTGACTCTGCCTTATTGGCAATTGTTCACTTCAGATGGCGAATGCTTCACAATTCATAGTGACCTCCAGGTGAGACAAAAGAGGCAGAAATTGGTTGCGACAGAACGCCGCGAAAGGAAGTGGCAAATTTCGTTTGAATTATTGCACAATTTCCACAAAGAAAAGTGATCTGATTGTTTGTTTAACCTGATTGTCGGGTGCAGTGTGTTGAATTATTTTGCAACTCAACCCGCTATTTGTTCTTAAATATCGAGATTAGGACTGCAACACGGCTCATCAGAGAATGCAAGATCAGGCAGCACTGGTATAAGCCAGTCTGGTGGCTCAGGGGGTTTACCTGGTTCATCATGGAGACAGAATAGGACAACTGTAGGCATGATAAGCCTCCAGTCTGTTCTACTGGGTTCAGACCAAGCGTCTGGACCTTAAGACAGGAATCATACAATCCCGACAGTGTGGAAGCAGGTCATCGAGTCCAAACCAACTCTCCAAAGGCCATCTCAATCTGACCCACCCCATCCCTACATTTCCTATGGCCAACCCACCTAGCCTGCACATCCCTGGACACTAGGGGGCAATTTAGCACAGCCAGTCCATCCTAACCTGCACACCTCTGGAAACCCACACAGACATAGGGAGAAGGTGCAAACTCCGCACAGGCAGTCACCCGAGGCTGGAATCAAACCCGGCTCTCTGGTGCTGCAAAGCAGCAGTGCTAACCTCCGAGCCTCCGTGCCACCCTATGATACAGGTAGACCAAAGATAGAACTATCCAGAAGGTCAGGCAGTCATGGGAGTAGCAATCCTATTGGCTCTCAGGACGGGAGGGCTGGAGGGCTTAAAAATCTCCTAACTCAACCCCAGGCATAGAGAACTGAGGCTGGGTTTGAAACTACCTGCCTTGCAACAGATCTGTTTGTGCCCGCTCTCACTGCGCCTGATCCCATCTTGTGACCAACCAGCACCACCTTCCCAGAAGTACAGATTGTGACACAAAGAGGATCATTGATCCTTAGCAGGTCTAGCCCTGCCCTTGAATCACAAGGTTCAGGTTCGAGTCCCATCCCCGGGCATGATGGTCAGGAAAGGTGCATTGAGAAAATGGCCAAAGTGGTTGAGTGTCAACTTTCAACACCCGCCAATGGCACATGGTAAGAGTGGGAGAGATTCCTGGCCAGCCGTGTGGTAGAAAGGTTCTCTGGCCTCAATGACCACAGCCCCAGAGCACATACATGTTATCACAGCAATGTGGGCTCCCTGCGTAACATACCACTGTCATTAACGCACAGAAATGTGGAGAAAAAAAGACTCACCAAAAGGTCTCATCAACCGGTCTAATCCAATCTGTGAAATAAATTAAACAAGCTTCTGTTAATCGCTAAATGACCCAGGTTAAATTCTATCATTGCATTACTGGTGATCGTTATAATTTGGGACTCTAATTTCATTCAAATACCAGAGCATGAGAGCAAAATACTACTGCTGCGAGTAAACACTGTGTACAGATTTGGTGTCCTTCCTTGACAAAGGATGTACTGACACTGGGGTGGGGGGGGTGCAGAGGAGGTTCACTCAATTGATTCCAGAGTTGAAGGGGTTGACATATGAGGAGAGGCTGAGTAGATTGGGATTATATTAATTGGAATTTAGAACATTGAGGGGGGGGGGTTTCTTATTGAAACATATAAGATAATGAAGGGAATAGATAACATAGAAGCAGGGAGGTTGTTTCCACTGGTGGGTGAAACTAGAACTGGGGCATAGCCTCAAAATAAGGGGGGAGCAGATTTCGGACTGAGTTCAGGAGGAACTTCTTCACCCAGAGGGTTGTGAATCTGTGGAATTCCCTGCCCAGTTGAGGCTGCCTCGTTGAATGTCTTTCAGGCAAAGAAGATAGATTTTTGAAGAGTAAAGGTTATGGTGAGCGGGCGGGTAACTGGAGCTGAGCCCATGATAAAGCTCAGCCATGATCTTACCTCGATGGGCTGGATGGCCTACTCCTGCTCCTAATGTTATGTTAATCTGAAATAAAAGTGTGATTATTCAGCAGCATCTAAGATGAACAGTTTTGGCGACCTTTCGTGAAAACCCGTCATAAATACCGGTCCGAACTGGCTCGGTTCCTCCCTGTCGCCAACTGAGAAGGTGGTGACCCCTCAGTTAGGCTCATACTCAGGTACAAAGTTGTTGAGGGTGCTGCATGTTGGGAATGTCGTCTTTCAGACACGGAATTATCATGGGCATCCATTTGCTCCATTGGGCAAATTGAAGAAAAACGCATGTCACCATTCCCAACATTCCCTCAACCATCATGACCTCAAAGTGCGGATTCATTTATCTTTCATGAATAAAAACAGAGAAACTACTGGAGATACTCAGCAGGTCTGGCAGCATCTGTGGAGAGAGAAACAGAGTTGACGTTTCGCGTCTGGGTGGGATTTTTCTTCAGACTTTCCAGCTCCTTTTAGTTTCAAAGATAAGCAATCCTCGAAATGTTAATTCCATCTCTCTCTCTCCACAGACGCTGCCAGACCTGCTGAGTTTCACCAGCAGTTTCACTATTTTTATTTGTTTTTGCTTTTAGGTTTCTGATTTCCGCGGTATTTTACTTTTACTGATCATTAACTGTTTGGGAATCGCGGGTGCTGAGACACGTGAGTGATGTTTGGACAAATGAGCAGAAATCTTGGTCAAAGTGATATCTCTGAGTTTCTTTGCAGATGAAGATTTTAGGAAGGCTGTACTCATCACTTATGGGCCTACTGGTGACTAGCCAGACCCATCAGATCATAGGAAATAGGTGCAGCGTTAGACCATTCAGTTCATTGTGTCTGCTCCACCATTCAATCATGGCTGATATGTCTCTGAACTCAATTCTCCTGCCTTCTCTCCATAACTGCTGACCCCCTTCCCAGTCAAGAACCTATCTATCTTTATCTTAAGGACACTCAATGACTTGGCCTCCACCACCCTCTGGGCTATTGAGTTCCACAGATTTGACACCCACTGGCTGAAGAAATTCCTCCTCATTTAAAGGGTCATCCCTTCACTCTGAGGCCTCTTCCACAGAAGTTCAAGTGAAGGTGCACTTGCTGTTGGAAACAACCGCATCCAATCATTTCTCTCCTCCTTTTCTCTTTCATGCTTGTCCTTCACTCAGTTTCAAACGTATCTGTTGTGGCAAGTCCAGGCATCACCATCTTTGACCCAAGCTTCTCCCTGGTAATGGTTAACCTTTTGAGTCTGGGGGTCGGGACATCATGTTGAGGTTGTACAGGACATTGGTGAGGCTTCTTCTGGGGTACTGTGTGCAGTTCTGCTCGCCCAGTCATTGGAAGGATATTATTAAGCTGGAGAGGGTTCAGGAGAGATTTACCAGAATGTTGCCGGGAATGGTGGGTTTGAGGCTGGGACATTCTCCACTGGAGCATAAGAGGTTGAGGAGTGACCTTACTGAGGTTTATAAAATCAGGAGAGGAATAGATAGGGTTAATGGTGGGGATGGGGAATTTCAAGACTAGGAGGCACATTCTTAAGGTGAGAATGGAGAGAGATTTTAAAAAGACATGGATGGTTTGCATGTGGAATCAACTTCTTGAGGAAGTGGTGGAGGTGGGCACAGTTACGTTTGAAAGACACTTGGATAAGTACGCGAATAGGAAAGGTTTGGAGGGATATGGGCCAGGAGCAGGCAGGTGGGACTAGTTTAGTTTGGGATTATGGTCAGCATGGACTGGTTGGACTGGAGAGTCTGTTTCTGTGCTGGATAACTCTATGTGACAGAGAGAGATCGCTTCATCAAGGCTGTGAAATGTTGAGTGACCTGGAGTCTTTCTGTTCTGTTTACCAGTAGTCAGCTCTCTGTACAACACTGTCTCGGTCAGGTGATTATCATCCATCCAATCTAAAAGGGACATTTTGAGGAAAAAACATCCAGAGTTGAAAGCACCATAGTGGAAACTGGAGATTGGCCAGACCCCTGTGGACATTCAGAGCGGTGGACGGCAAACAGGACTGGGTACGAATTATCATGCGAGCAGCAGAACTTGGAGGAGCTCAAGCTGAGATCAGGTAGCAATGGCCAACTTTGCAGGAGTTGCTGTGCACTCGCTTGTTGCAAGAACAGGATCTTGCTCTTCATTTCCCTTCCCACCCCTGAAGAAGCTGGCTTTGTCAGCCGCTCTCTTGGCGTGCCATCCGATGAAACGTTGGGCACTACTCGACGGGCGATCTGGGATCCAGCATGGGAAATCTGTTACTCAATCTCATGCCTGTATCATTTCAGCAGCGCTGAGGGGAGTGTGCTGTCTTTTCACACACATCTTAAACTAAGGTCCCACTGGCCTTCCTGCCCGGATCCAATGAGAAAATGCAAAGAAAGGTGGGCTAAGAATTCTACTCAGAGTGCAGGGCAGCATTGACTGGACCAGCATTGATTCTCTGATCTTTTCTTGTCCAATTGCTCCCGGTGGGAGCTTCCTATGCACAAACTGGGAGCTGGGATCCCTGCATTGACTGCATTCCAAAAATTATCTCACGCTCTGAAGCCAGAGGTGTACTGGACTTGGAATGTTAACTCTCCATGGTTATGGCTGTTGAACTGATGCTGGGTCAGTTGCTCATTTTAAACCTGAGATAGATACTTTTTTTTTGTTGAGTAGAGTTATGGAAGGATCAGGGTCAAAGGCAGGAATATGGAGTTAGACCACACAGATCAGCTTGAATGATGGAGCTTGCTTGAGGCACTGAATGGCCTACTCCTGTTCCAATGCTCCTATGTTCCTCCAGGGTTCTTTTCAAAACTACGTTCTTGGATTTGTGGAATATCTTCTCATCCTGAAAGGCACCCTTCTGACTAATCGGTAGGAAGGCCTTATCTTCTCTGTGAATGCCCTTTCCCATGTTATCTCATCCTCTAATGCAGAAATGTAAACTCCTGCAGACAATTACTGCAGGCAGAATCCCACACTCTGATGAGAAAGGGTTAAATTAACCGCTCCACAAAACAAAAAGTAAAACAAGAAAATGCCAGCTCATTTAGCACAACTCCCCATACGGTAATCTGTAACTGGGGTGTTGTTGCCAGCAGTTTCATCCAGTTTACCAAGACTTTGAATCACTGCCATAGTGTCATAGAGTTATTCAGCACGGCAAAAGACCCTTTAGTCCAACCAGTCCACCTCCCTGGCCCATATCCCTCCAAACATTTCCTATTCATGTACTTATCCAAGTGTATTTTAAATGTTGTGACTGCTCCCACATCCATCACTTCCTCTGGAAGTTCATTCCACACACAAACCACTCTCTGTGTAAAGAAAAATTGCCTTTCCTGTCTTCTTTAAATCTCTCACCCCTCACCTTAAAACTATGCCGCTTGTCTTAAAATCCCCCACCCCAGAGAAATGACATTTGCTATTCACCTTATCTATACTCCTCATGATTTTATAAACCTCTATAAGCTGAACCCTCAACTTCCTATTCTCCAGCGAAAAAAGTCCCAATCTATCCAGCCTCTGCTTCTAACTCAAATCCTCCAGTCTCAGCAACATCCTGATAAATCTCTTCTGAACCGTCTCCTATTTAATAACATACTGCCTATAACAGTGCCATCAGAACTGGGCACAGTACTCCAGAAGAGGCCTCACCAATGCCCAGTAGAACCTCTACATGACGTCCCAACTCCTATACTCAAAAGTCTGAGCAATGAAGGCAAGCGTGCTAAATGCCTTATTTCTCCAGAACCCATGAACGACTATGGGAATCCTGAGATCTGTGACATGGTAACGCCAACATGTGGCTAAGGAAACAATAAATGGAACTTGCTTCTCTTTAAGGGAGCGATGGACTAATGGTATTATCACAAGACCATATTAATCCAGAGACCCAGGTAACATTTCAGACACCTGGTCTGAATCCTGTGGTGGCAGATGGTGGAACTTGAATTCAATACTTAAAAAAAAAACTAAGGCATTGCTAATTGTTGGAAACAGGCATCTGACTTACTAATGCCCTTTAGGGAAGGAAATCTGCCATCCTCACCCAGTCTGAGACAAAAACAAATTGCAGATGTTGGAATCCAATAGACAGGCAGGAGGCTGGATGAACAGGGCAGGCCAGGCAGCATCAGGAGGTGCAGAAGTTGATGTTTCAGGACCCTGAAGAAGGATTATATCCGAAACGTTGACTTCTCCACCTCCTGATGCTGACTGGCCTGCTGTGTTCTTCCAGCCTCCTGCCTGTTTATCCTTACCTGGTCTGGCCCACATGTGACTCCTGACCTACAGCCAAATGTTTGACTCTTAAATACCATTATAGGGATGAGCAATAAATCCTGGCCTAGCCAGCGATTCCCACATCCCATGAATGAGCTCCTCGTGATATCCCACCAATTAATGGCACGAATGGCAAACAGATGACCTGAGTGGCAGCCACTAAACTCCCGTGAAATAGCTTAAGACATTTTACTACATCAAAGGTGCCACATAAATGCAGGCCTTCATCGTTGCCGAATGCAAACTGATGAGAAAATGGGTGAGGTAGCTCACTCACAACAGGAAAGGGAACATGACACGGTGAAAATAAAAAATGAGGACTAGGCACCTCTGACAGTAGAGACCGAAACGCAAAGCAACCTTGCAAATCTTCTGCCTGAGTTTGGAAAATATTGCACTCAGAGCTCTGACCACAAAACAGACCGAGCTCCAGGTATGAATTAATCATCACTTGGAATTTGCGTTTCACAAAATTTCAAAGAGGCTCTCAAACATTAAAAGCTTTAGCATGTCAGTTAGTTTGAACTTGCCATGAAGTGCATCAATTTAACGAGAACATAACGCTGCGCGTCATTTAGAAATGTGATTATTCACAGGTAAAACATAAAGTCGCCATTGTCAGATGAGGCTGTTTTCTCATTAGAGAGAGAGAGAGAGAGAACTGGTGATGGTTTAACCTTAAGGTCACTGTGTCTCAGGTGGGAGCAGAGCTCTTCCTGGTAACCTCAGTTGGTATGGAAGCGGTGTCCATGTTCTTGGTGTCACTCTGCATTGCAATCCAGCTGTCCAGCCAACTGACCTTCCCCCCTTTTTCTTTGCAATTAATAGCAATGCCACAAGAACGAAAACTCCTGCATAAAAGCAAAATACTGCTGATGCTGGAGAAACTCAGCAGATCTGGCAGCATCCGTGGAGATGGAGAGAGAAATAGAGTTAACATTTCGAGTCTGATGTGATGCTTTTCAAAAAAAAACATTCACAGGAAGAGGCTGTTGGTGGCTGGGGCCAACCCAGAGGGCAGTTACAAGCTCTAACTACATTGGCTGTGGGTCTGGAGTCACATGTAGGCCAGACCAGGGAAGGAAAGCAGTCTCCTTCCCTAAAGGGCAATAGTGAACCAGATAGGTAATCCCTGACAATCACAAACCTTAATTCTATATTTTTGTTGAATTTAAATTCCACTGTGGTGGGATGCAAACCCAGGTACCCAAAGGACATTACTGAACTAGATGAGTTTTTCCCAGCAATTGACAATGGATTCATGGTCATTTGAATTCCAGATTTTTTTTGGACTCAAATTCCTCCATCTGGCATGGCAGGATTTGTACCCAGAATATTACTTGGGTCTCTGGATTAACAGCCTGGACATACACGTCCCCCTAAGAGTTGAAAGACTGTAGTTACACTGGACCCAAAACATTAACTGTGTTTCTTTCTCCACAGTCGCTGCCAGACCTGCTGAGTTCCACCAGCATTTCCTGCGCTTGCTTTTAATAAAGACTGCTGCTTTCTGTCTGATGCACTTGCTCTAGGCTGTATTAATGAAATAGTGCCAATGCATCGCTCTCGAACTTATCAGGGAATATTTTCGCAGCATATATTTTAGTAAACTGTTACATTTTTAGAACTGATGGCCAACTGCACTGGATCAGGACAGGCTTAGGGTTCAGCAGCATGCAAATGAGTGCGAGCAGAAACCGGAGGAAGCCAAAGTTCTCAACCCTGGTGCGATATTGTTTTTTGCAAGAAATTTGCATCCTGGTCACAGGTTGCCTCCACAAACTAAACCTCTGACTCCAAAATGCACTGCTAAATCTTGCACTTTCTAAAATTAACATGTGCCTATTTATTAGATGCCATGACATCCAGTAGTATCCCTCAGAAAACAAAATGCGGGGGAATCCCTCTGATTTGATGAATTGGTGGTGATGATACTACTTGGGACTCTGCACACGACAGAAGGTGTAGAAAGAACATTCACAAGGCATAATAGCAAGAATAACGTGGGCAGCATGGTAGCTCAGTGGTTAGCACTGTTGCCTCATAGCATCAGGGTCCCAGGTTTGGTTCCAGCCTCGGGCAACTGTCTGTGTGGAGTTTGCACATTTTCCCCATGTCGGCGTGGGTTTCCTCCGGGTGCTCCGGTTTCCTCCCACAGTCCAAGGATGTGCAGGTCAGGTGAATTGCTATAGTGTTAGGTGCATTAGACAGAGGGAAATGGGTCTGGGTGGGTTACTCTTCTGAGGGTCGGTGTGGACTGGTTGGGCCAAAGGGCCTGTTTCCACACTCTAGGGAATCTAATCTAAACAGGGTGTGTTAATCTGGCAAGATTAGTCAGCAGGCACAATGGGAGCAATGGTCCTATTGCTGAGCCTGGGGTTAAAGTCTCACCTGCTCCTGTGGTGTGTAATAACATTTTGATTTGATTTCTTACTTGATTAATTATTGTCAATTGTAATGCGATACAGTGAAAGGTTTTGTTTTGCATGCCTATTCAGACAAATCATATCTCACACAAGTACATCGGGTCGGGATAATAGGACTGAATGCAGCATATAGTGTTACAGCTACAGAAAAGGTGCGGAGGAAGATCAACTCTAATGTTCTTGAATCTGTTGCTATTTGTTTCCAAACTTGTGTATCTTCTGCTCGATGGAAGAGGGTGGAAGAAAGTATAAATGGGCTAGGAGGGGTCTCTGATTATGTTTAGTTAAAAAAAATCTAAAGGCAGGGGCTAACGAGTTACTTATAAAATTGACAGGAAGATGGTGGTTTACTCCTGCTCCTTTACTGTATAAATTAGGAATAGAAGGCCATTTGGCCCATCTGGTCTGCTCTACCATTCAGATAGTGGCTGATTAAAACACACAGGTGGGACAACAATCCTTTTCTCTCAGAGGGTCATGAGACTTCTGCAACCATCTTTCTGAAAAGGTGGTGCCTTTGAATATTTGTAAGGCTGAGCTTGAAGGGTAAGCGAGGGGCTGGAAGGTTATTGGGGGGGGGGGTTGACATGAATGTGGATTTGAGGTTGCAATCTGGTCAGCTTCTTAAGGAGGCCTAGTGGCTTACTCCTGCTGCTTTTTTGACTGTTTGTCTTTGGCCCATTCAGTCTGCCCTGCCATTCCAATAGATTCTAGCTCATCACTTAACTCTACATCATTTTCCCTCTTCATCCCCACAGCCCTTGATCTTACTTGTACCTAACGATTTCTGTATTGAGAACGCAGATATCAAAGAGACATTTCTAGTTGTTGGGGGAGCTGTAGATACAAGATGGTCAATAATAAGCCCAGTCTGGAGTAACCTGTTCACTTAGAGATTGGCTAGAATAGAGCAGTTAATACCACAGAGAATGGTGGAAGAAAATAACTTGACTTAATTTAAGGGGAAGTTGGATGACTTTATGAGTATCAAAGGGACATGTTGATAGGGCTGGATAACGATAATGGGTGGCATGGTGGCTCAGTGGTTAGCACTGCTGCCTCCCAGCGCCAGGGACCCAGGTTCAATTCCTGCCTCGGGCAACTGTCTGTGTGGAGTTTGTACATTCTCCCCGTGTCTGCGTGAGTTTCCTCGGGTGCTCTAGTTTCCTCCCTCAGTTCAAAGATGTGCAGGTTAGGTAGATTGGCCATGCTAAATTGTCCCATAAGGTCCAGGAATGTGTAGGGTGGGTGGGTTAGCCATGGGAAATGAAGGGTTATAGGGATGGGGTGGATCTGGGTGGGGTGCTCTCCAGAGGAGCGCTGTGGACTCAATGAGCTGAATAGCCTGCTTCCACACTGTAGGGATTCCATGAATAAATAGAAGGAAGCACATATGGAAGGGAAGAGTGAGCTGAATGGCCTATTTCTCTGCTGGAAATTTCTGGAAGGTTTGTCTAATTAAGAGATTAGGCATACACTCTCTAGAATGAGAGGAGATCTAATTGAGGGTATTTGAAACTAGCTGAGACTGACCAAGTTGACATAAAGAGGATGTTTCCTCACGTAAGGCAATCTAGAATGAGAGGTTTCAGGCTAAGGGGTAGGAGATTTAAAACCGAGATGAGAAAGAGTTTCTTCTCTGGGAATCTATGGAAATTCACTGCCCCAGTGTGTGGTCAATGCTTGGACACTGACTAAACCTAAGGAGGAGATGGACAGGAATGGGCTGCCGAGTGGACAGGAAAGTGGAGTTGAGGCCAAGTTGAGATCAGAATGGCGGAAGAGCTCGACGGGCTGAATGGCCTCTAGTTCTTATATTTCATGTAAACCCACACGACAAGCGCAGTGGGAAGAGTTCCTCGGCAACTTTCCAGCCCCCACATCCTCATCAAACATCCACCTATATTTCCGTGATCCACAAGCCAGCCAACGTTAACACAACTCAGTTCATGCAATGTACAGTAGCAGGGACTAGTTCCTATGAGATGACACGGAAAAAGGGAATGGGACATTGAAGTGGGTCAGAGCAACATTCAATCGATGAAGTGTTGAAAAAAAACGTAAACTCGTTTCATTTAAGACAGAAATTGTTTTTTTACCGGATCTGCTAGTGCAGACTGTGCAGTTAATAAAGACCACGTGTTGTGGTTTCTGTAAATCTCATGGGGCTTTTTCAATAATACCACCCTCTTTTAATATTTTGCAAGACTGTCGATTCCTGTGTCAGTTTCAGGTTGCTTTGTCAGCTGATGAGAATATTGACAGCTAGCAGACAGATGGAGAATCATTCTCAGAATAATCAGAAATTTATTCGACCGGATTTTGATCAGTCTCAGGCGTTTTCTCATCCCTCAATTTAAACGAGTGTTGTGCCTCAACTTAATCATAGAATCCCTGCAGTGTGGAAACAGGCCATTCGGCCCATTGAGTCCACACCAACCTTTCGAAGGGCAGCCCACCTTCTCATCCCGCTACCCTATCCCTACAACCCCACATTTCCTGTGGTTGACCCACACATCCCTGGACACTACAGGGTAATTTAGTTTGTCCAATTCACCTAAGCTGCACATTGTGGGAAGAAATCAGAGGTCCTGGAGGAAACCCACAGGGAGGATGAGTCGAAGAGTGCAGTGTTGGAAAAGCACAGCAGGTCAGGCAGCATCCAAGGAGCAGAAGAGACGACATTTCGGGCATAAGCTCTTCATCAGGAATGAGGCCATCACACCCTGATCTCCAGCATCTGCAGTCCTCACTTTCTCCATAGGGAGGCAAACTCCGTACAGTCACCTAAGGCTGGAATCGAAGCTGGGTCCCTGGCGCAGTGAGGCAGTAGTGCTAACCACAGAGATACTGTGCTGCCCCTTATGTGAGCTGGTGGAGCAGGGGGCAAGAGGGTATTTCGGACCTTGGTAAATAACAGTGCCAACATTCTACTGCCACGTAGTTACCATTGGCAGCTCTCTTACTTTCCAATCAGAGTTTGTAAGTTCAGATCCCACTCCAGGATAAAAGCGCAAAATGATCAAATGTTGTCCTAGTAAATATTGCATTATCCGTCCTTTCAGATGGATTTATAAGATCCTCAGGTGCTTATTTAAAGAAGAGCGCACGATGGCACAGTGGTTAGCACCGCTGCCTCACAGCGCCAGAGACCCGGGTTCAATTCCTGCCTTGGGCAACTGTCTGTGTGGATTTCCTCCAGGTGCTTAGGTTTCCTCCCACAGTCCAAAAATGTGCAGGTCAGGTGAATTTTCCATGGGAAATTGCCTGTAGTGTTAGGTGAAGGGGTAAATGTAGGGGAATGGGTCTGGGTGGGTTGCTCTTCGGAGGGTCGGTGTGGACTTGTTGGGCCGAAGGGCCTGTTTCCACACTGTAAATAATCTAATCTTAAAAAAAAAGAGCAGGGGATTTCTCCCAGGTGTCCTTTCCAATATTTACCCTTCGTTCGTTATCACAAAAACTGTGTTAATTGTCAATTTTTATTTTGCCTGTGGGCATTTGTCAACTGATATTCTGACACTTCAGCAAACGCCTCAATGGCTGTCGAACAATCTGGGACACCCCGTGATCATGAAGGGCGTTATGTAAATGCAAATCTTTGCCTGAGCAGCAAGATGGAAAAAGAAAGAGAGAAGTGATTGAGGAGGGAATCGGCGTCTGATTTGGCATGGGAGTAAAGAGAGGGAAGGATTAGATTGTGAGAGAGAAGAGGAGATAATAGGGGATTAGAGAAGCATTTCAACAGTTATCGTAAAAATCTCCTCATGCAATTCACAACCGAAAGGAATAATTGTTCAGGTTCTCAACCAGGGAGGCTGAATGGAATGACAATAAAATTGATTGCATCAATGAACGAGTCATTTGCTCTGTTCAGGTCCAGACATAGACTTTCTGATGAGTTTATCAGCAAATTATTTGCAACCTTCGGTAAGTTCCTCAAACTGCTTTGAGGCCTCCTCTCCCAGAGTTTTTGCCACAGGGTTTGGTGCTCTGGCTGTAATCACAGACCTATATTCCACTGGCTGA
The DNA here is from genome assembly GCF_004010195.1 of Chiloscyllium plagiosum. NCBI lineage: Eukaryota > Metazoa > Chordata > Chondrichthyes > Orectolobiformes > Hemiscylliidae > Chiloscyllium > Chiloscyllium plagiosum. Next base: position 14,229,830 of record NC_057748.1, on the reverse strand, counting down.
TCCACAAACTGAGTCAGTATCTGGCAGAGCCAGTGAATAGGATGGGAAGAGTGTGGAAGACTCAAACCAGGTTTTCAACCCCAATGTACAAATGATGATAAGATTATGTTTGCTATGTTTTATTGGCATGTGTAGAAATCACATAAAGGACAATGGATCAGTTCGTAGCTGCCCTATTAACTGTTGAATATAGAGTCATAGAGATGTACAGCACGGAAACAGACTTCGGTCCAACCCGTCCATGCCGACCAGATATCCCAACCCAATCTAGTCCCACCTGCCAGATATCCCAACCCAATCTAGTCCCACCTGTCAGCACCCGGCCCATATCCCTCTAAACCCTTCCTATTTCATATATCCATCCAAATGCCTTTTAAATGTTGTAATTGTAGCAGCCTCCACCACTTCCTCTGGCAGCTCATTCCATACATGCACCACCCTTTGCGTGAAAAAGTTGCCCTTTAGGTCCCTTTTATATCTTCCCCCTCTCACCCTAAACCTATGCCCTCTAGTTCCTCCACCCCAGGGAAAAGACTTTGTCTATTTATCCTATCCATCCCCTCATGCTTTTATAAACCTCTACAAGGTCATCCCTTCGCCTCCGACGCTCCAGGGAAAACAGCCCCAGCCTCTTCAGCCTCTCCCTATAGCTCAGATCCTCCAACCTTGACAACATCCTTTTAAATCTTTTCTGAACCCTTTCAAGTTTCACAACATCTTTCCGATAGGAAGGAGACCACAATTGCACATAATTTTCCAACAGTGGCCTAACCAATGTCCTGTACAGCTGCAGCATGACCTCCCAACTCCTGTACTCAATACTCTGACCAATAAAGGAAAGCATACCAAACGTCTTCTTCACTATCCTATCTACTTGTGACTCCACTTTCAAGGAGCTATGAACCTGCACTCCAAGGTCTCTTTGTTCAGCAACACTCCCTAGGACCTTACCATTAAGTGGATAAGTCCCGTTAAGATTTGCTTTCCAAAAATGCAGCACCTCACATTTTTCTACTGAAAGGCTTTGTAGGGTAGGTGCTGAGAGGATATATTTGTTCAATGCCACTGTGGTGTTGGGGTTGTGTCCAGCAGGGTGTTGGTACCTGATGTGCTAATGATTCTGTGTGATCCCATATCATATGAACTAAATGTGGTTTTGAAAGATTCAACAGCTCCAGCTGCATTTCAGCCACAGGCACATAATGTCTGGGCTAATATTAAGCTAAATAAAAAACAAAAGAGCTGCAGATGCTGGAAGTCAGAAACACAAACAGAAATTGCTGGAAAAGCTCAGCAGGTCTGGTAGCTTCTGCGGAGTGAAATCAGAGTTAATGTTTCGGGTTGAGTGACCCTGTCTCAGAAGAGTTCTGAGTCAGGGTCACTCGGCTTGAAAAGCTAACTCTGATTTCACTCCGCAGGTGCTGCCAGACCTGCTGAGCTTTTCCAGCAAATTCTGTTTGTGTTTCTAATAGCAAGGCAGCATGGTGGCTCAGTGGTTAGCACTGCTGCCTCACAGCGCCAGGGACCCGGGTTCGATTCCAGCCTTGGGTGACTGTCTGTGTGGAGTTTGCACATTCTCCCTGTGTCTGCGTGGGTTTCCTCTGGGTGCTCCGGTTTCCTCCCACAGTCCAAAGATGTGCAGGTCAGGTGAATTGGCCATGCTAAATTGCCCACAATGGTAGGTGCGTTAGTCAGAGGGAAATGGGTCTGGTTGGGTTACTCTTTGGAGGGTCGGTTTCGACTGGTTGGGCCGAAGGGCCTGTTTCTACACTGTAGGGGAATCTAACAAGGGCTTTAAAGAATCTAAGCTATTTAGCTGCACACTTCCATCAGCATGTCACACTTTTAGTGGGTCACACTTACTTTGGAATCTGAGATCGCTGTACATTCAGGGTATACGCTATGACAATGATATTATGACATTTAAAGACATTTTGTGTACTCACTCTGGGGCATAACACAACACCACTGATGGGAAACCTGCTTCTGAATAAGGAGTCTCCAATTAAGATAAAAATGAGGAGGAATTTCTTTCCTCAGAGAATCATTAATTTTTGACATTCTCTACAACCAGTGAGCAGTGCTGGCTGCTTCATTAAATACGTTTAAGGATGAGATTCCCTACAGTATGGAAACAGGCCCTTCGGCCCAACAAGTCCACATCGACCCTCCGAAGCGCAAACCACCCAGACCCATTCCCCTACATTTACCTCTTCACCTAACACTACGGGCAATTTAGCATGGCCAATTCACCTGACCTGCACATTTTTGGATTGTGGTAGGAAACCAGAGCACCCGGAGGAAACCCACGCAGACACAGGGAGCATGTGCAAACTCGGCACAGACAGTTGCCTGAGGCGGGAATTGAACCCGGGTCTCTGGCGCTGTGAGGCAGCAGTGCTAACCACTGTGCCACCGTGCCACCCACTAGATTTTAGACCTGCAAGGGGGTCAAAGCTTATGGGGGGCAGACGGGAAAGTGGAGCTGAGGCCACAATTGGATCAGCCATGACCTTATTGGCTGGCACCTCAAGACTGAGGGGCCGAATGGACTATTGCTGTTTTCATTTGTGAGATGCTGCTGCTTGACAGCTCTATCGATGAAAACTTTCATTGGGTTGGCAATGGCGAGGAGACTAATTGGGGTGATAATTCACTTTGGATCAGCCCCTCTCAAATCTGGAACATTTTCAGGTGAATTCCAATGTTGTAACTGTACAGGAACAGCTTGGGTAAGGATGCACTTAGCTTAGGAGCGCAAGTCTTCTGTACTGTGGCCAGGATGTTATCAGGATATGTAGTCTTTGCTGTATCAGGTTGCTATCAGCTTGCTGTGGCTGGGACGCTGATGTACAAGGTTGCTGTGCTTCTAGCCTCATAATGATGGCAACAGCAGAAAAGCATTTCATTGTTGTAAAGCACTTTGGGGTGTCCTGAGGTTTTGGCTAATTCTGCATTGGAACACGTCCAATTTGGGGGAAAAGAGTATGATTCTGCACTCTGTTTTATACAACCTATTCGTCATCTGCAATATTTTGCAATCTTCATAAACTCCAATTGGACCACCTTCAGCACTTACTTGTACCTACAGGGATCAGATCATAAGAAATAGGAATAGGAATAGGCCATTTGGCCCCTCGAGCTTGTTCTGCCATCCAATAGGATCATGGATGATCCAACACTCCACGTGTCTACTTTTCTGCCCTAGTCACATAATCCTTGATTCCCCGACTGATTAAGAATCGATCTCAGACTTAAATATCCACAAGGACTCTGCCCCCACAGCTTTCTGTGGGAAGGAATTCCAAAGACAAACAACCCACTGAGAGAATAAATTCCTCCTCACTTTAGTCTTCAATTGACAATGGACATCAAACTCAATGAATTAATTCATACTCTCCTATTCGTTATTTTGTTGAGGAACTGTTCAATTTCTCACCTTGCTTAAACTTTCTTTCGAGTTTAGTCAATAGGCTTCCAGAACCGATAATCAAAACCACCTTTTTCTTCTAAGAAGAGAAATCCTTAATTTGAGGGCTAGTGAACCATGGCTTGCATTTCTGTACCATTGTCTAAGTTGTCATTAAATATGGGGAGTAGTTGACCATCAATTTAGGTCCTTTTAGGATACTATCCATCACAGGCTACTGATCAAAGCAACCACTCACTATCCCAACTGTTTCTTAAACACTCTGATAATTTCTTAATCCTGTCAATCAACTTCTTAACTGTGTCAATCAATGTCCTAACCGTGCGAGTCAATATAGCCAGTAGGATATCAACCAGAAAAAGATTCTGTTTCTAATGGTGAGGTCTCTTCTGAAGTACTCTGTGTGGTTGTGATCTCCTTGTTGGAAGAAGGGTGTGGTTGAGCTGGAGAGGGTTCAGAAGAGATTTACCAGGAGGTTACCGGGAATGGGTTATAAAAAGAGGTTGGACAGGCTGTAACGTTTTTCACTGGAGTGTAGGAGGTGGAGGGGTGACCACGTAGAGGTTTGTAAAATCATGAGGGTCAAGGATAGGGTTAATGGTAGTTGCCTTTTCCTGAGGGTGGGAGATTTCAAGACCAGGGGACACATTTTTAAGGTGAGAGGAAAGAGATTTAAAAAAAGAGGTGAGGGGTAATTCTTTTGCTTCTGTGTGGAACGAACTTCCTGAGGAAGTGGTGGACGTGGGAACAGTTACAACATTTAAAAGACATTTGGATAAGTTCATGAATAAGAAATGTTTAGAGGGATATGGGCCAGGAGCAGGCAGGTGGGACTAGTTTAGTCTGGGATTATGGTCGGCATGGTCTGATTGGACCAAAGGGTCTGTTTCTGTGCTGGATGACACAATGAATCTAATCATTATCCAGTGCCCAGTCTTAGATTGGATAGGCAATGTCTCATGAGAACTATGTAGAGAGCAAAAGAGGGCACATAGTTGGAAATGAATGTCCCTTCCTAGAAGAGAATAGTTGAAATTGTTGAGGGAAATACTGCGGTAGAGTTTTATGAGGGAAATGCTAGTGACGAAAGCAATGTCTCATGTGACGCAATACCGATTGGCTTCTGGACTGAGTTAAGTGATTTCAAAGAACAGTGCAGCACAGGGACAGGCCCTTTGGCCCACCAAGACTGTACTAACACACGTTGCCTTTCTAAAATTAAACCATTTGCCTTTACGTTGTCTCTTTCCCTCGAATCCCCGCCTATTTATGTATCTTTTAGCAAGTGATGGGCTGGGAGCAGTGTCACAATTAGATGCCTAGATCCAAGTTTTGACTGAGGCTTCTCTCAATTGTTGCTTCTCTCAAGTGTGGTTGACTCCTTTATATCATATTTCCAGTGTATTGTCCAGCAGGAGCAAGACAAAGTGAAACTGGGGACTTCCCATAATCACTTACAACTCAGGGCTGATGGTAAGAGGTGAAACAGGAGTCAGTGGAAGTTGGTAAAGGGAATTGCTAGGGATTGTGGGAAGAAAGTTGGTGATGCCTGGGGTTACATGGGATTGGTGGGCCTGAGGCACACAGACCCCTGGTGAAGAAATGTCTCTGTTTTAAAATTCTCGTCTTTGTTTCCCAATCCCTTTGGTAATTTCACCCTCACCATCACCTTCAAAATCACGTCTAGCCTCAAACCCCACCCTGCTACGATCTCAGCACCCCGCTGAAACTGGCTACCTGACTACCCCCAATTTTAATCGCTCCATCAGGAGTGGCCATGTCTTTAGCTGCCAAGTGCAGAATCCCAACCTCTATCCCCATTTCCCTGTCCTCCTTGGAGACGTTCCTTCAAGCCCACCATGTTTCTTTTTTTTTTGATCATCTGACCCAATATCTTTGTACCTGGCTCGCTGTCAAATCTTGTTTCACTATGCTCCCCTGAAGCCACATGTGGGATCTTACTCTGCAAAGGTTGCAATATCAGTGCAGGTCGTTGTTGCAATGAGGTGGGGTTCGGCAAGGGGCAGTTGTGGATTGGGGAGATGAGGCGCAATGGGGGGGGCGAGGGCATGGTGAAGGGGCTTTAAAGTAGTGAATTATAGTAGCAGTTGGATAGCAGCCATTTTGGACACACAACCTCCTGACTCTATTGAACAGGGTGTTAATGAAGGTGTCGTGGTGGTTTAGTGATTAGCACTGCTGCCTCATAATGCCAGGGACCTGGTTTTGATTCCACCCTCGGGCGACCATCTGTGTGGAGTTTGCACATTGCCCCCATGTCTGTGTCTGTGTGGGTTTCCATCTGGGTGCTCTGGTTTCCTTCCTGCAGTCCAACGATGTGCAGGTTAGTTGGATTAGCCGGGGGAAATGCAGGATTACAGGGATTGGGTGGGATGCTTTTCAGAGAGTCAATGGGCTGAATGGCTTGCTTTCACTCTGTAGGGATGCTATGATGGTTTTGTGTAAAGAATCATTGTAATTTGAACCAGAACCAGAAACCCGCAAGATCTGCGTATAAAGGAACTCAAGCATCAAAGCTTTTCTCTTTGCGGAATTGACAAACCTACCCCCACTCCTGACTTTGTCTATTTTGGGGCAGGTTTCTTGTAATTCCATTGCTTGAACTGGTGCAGCGCTGAGTTAGAGAGTCTATCAGTGACGTGTCGTTCAGTCAATGTCATGAAAACCACTTCCCTTTGAAAGTTGGTAACTTCGGATGTGGTCATTCTTTAGGAAGGGTGATGGGCGGAGTCTCAAAGATGGATAGAAACATGATGACTGGCTTTGGGGCAGGTGTAATTGCTGACCCCGTCTGAAGTATTCCTGGAGATCTAATGCAAACCCTTCCACATCTCAAATGCACACTCTCCCACCATTGCTCCCGTGACTTTCCGCACTAATTGGATGGTGAACAGATTGGATTGGATTGGGTGATCCTTGGTTAATCAGCTCCCATCACACCCACCCCAAAGCACCCATCTGCAGTGTTTATGTAGCTTGCAAACTAATCACCACGAAAAACTAAAGGGAAATATTTTTCACTTTAAATGATTTTCCTATGTTCATTCTCCTGGCATTTGGATTTACCAATGTCTATTGCGAAGAATCATAAGCTCCCTGGCATTAAAGGGTACAATTCTGCTTTTGACAAATGCATTTGGACAATGCCATTATTGAAATGGTAGGAATGCTTGACCCAGAACCCATGTTATTTCTGGTCATTCCACAAATTTGTTGCCAAGGAAACCACCCCAGGCATTTTCACATTCATCTTCCTGTTCTCCCTCGCTCCCATTATGAGTATCAACTTTTTTTTTCATTCTTTCACAGGATGAGCGCATTGTTGACCAGGCCAGTATTTATTGCCCAAACCTAATTGCCCAGAGGACAGTTAAAAGTCAACCACATTAGCTGTGGGTCTGGAGTCACATGTAGGCCAGACCAGGTAAGGATGGCAGTTTCCTTCCCTAAAGGACATTAGCTTTTTAAAAATTTATTTGTGGGATGGGATGTCACCAGCTGGGAGAGTTTTTATTGCCTGTCCTGAGTTGTCCCTTGAGAAGGTAGTGGTGAGCTGCCTTCTTGAATGGCTGCAGCCCTAGTGCAGTAGGTAAGCTCATTACACCCTTAGGGAGGGAATTCCAAGATTTTGATCCAGTGACAGTGAAGGGACAACAGTATATTTCCACATCAGGATGGTGAATGGCTTGGAGGGAACTTGCAGGGGGTGGTGTTCCCATGTATCTGCTGCCCTTGTCCTTCTAGATGGAAATGATTTTGAGATTGGAAGATGCTGTCGTTGGTGAACTTCTGGTCAACAAGTGAACCAGATGGGATTTTCCCAACAATTGACAATGGGTTCCTGGTCATCATTAATTCCACCATCTGCTGTGGCAGGATTTGAACCTGAATCTCAGAACAACACCTGGGTCTCTGGATTAACCGGAGAAAGTGAGGACTGCAGATGCTGAAGATCAGAGTTGAGAGTGTGTTGCTGGAAAAGCACAGCAGGTCGGGCAGCATCTGAGGAGCAGGAGAATCAACATTTCGGGCATAAGCCCTTCCTGATGACTCTCCTGCTCCTCAGATACTGCCTAACCTGCTATGTTTTTCCAGCGCCAACCTTTTTGTTTTTGGGTTAACAGTCCAACAATAATACAATTAGGCATCACTTGGGGTGGCATGGTGGCTCAGTGGTTAGCACTGCTGCCTCACAGCACCAGGGATCAGGGTTCAAATCTGGCCTCAGGTGGAGTTTGCACATTCTCCCCGTGTCTGCGAGGGTTTCCTCTGGGTGCTCTAATTTCCTCCCACAATCCAAAGATGTGCAGGTTAGGGTGGATTGGCCATGCTAAATTGCCCGTAGTGTTCTGCGATGTATAGGTTAGGTGCATTAGTTATGGGTATGGGTGGGTTACTCTTCGGAGGATAGGTGTGGACTTGTTGAACCAAATGGCAGGTTTCCACACTGTAGGGATGCTATGAAACTTACCCTTCACTGTTATTACAATGTACCTGCAATTTCACTTCAGTGAAACTAGTGAGCAATCTATGTCACTTTGATTTCCTGTTCATTTCATTCCCATGAATGTCAAATTAGGGCCAAGACTGTATTTTTAAAAATTCACTCATGGGACACAGGCATTGCTGGCTGGGCCCAGCATTTATTGCCCATCCCTCGTTGCCCTCGAGAAGGTGCTGGTGATGGGATGGGGCATGGGACAAATGTTGTGGAGCTTTCCGATCTGGAGCCAGGGGCAATGTTTGCTCATTTTGTTGTTTGGCTGAAAGTGAGAGACAGGCTGATCAGGGCCAAGGTCAGGAAATATTTCTTCAGACACAGGTAATTAAAACCTGGAGCCTTCACCATTAAAAAAAACCCTTGAAGCTGTTGAGGCTGTCCGATAGCAAAGGAGCTCAGTGGATATGGAATTAAAATGGGTTTCTGTTACATACAGCCATGATCCAATTGAATAGCAAAGCGAAGAGGGACCTGTTTCAGTACTGCATGACCTACTTCTTCCTCTTCCATGGGATATGATTGGTTCAGGAAAGGCTGGCATCTAGTTACTCTTGAACTGAGGGAATTGCTCGGAATGTTAGAACACACACATCGCTGTGGGGCTGGAATCACAAGTAGGCCATCCTGGGAAAGGGCAAGTTCTTCCCAAAAGGGCGTTAGTGAACCAGCTGGGTCCAGAGGACAATTGCCGATGGTTTCATCAGGTCTACCTTCATATTAACTGAAGTTAAACACAACTGGCTGCTGTACTAGGATTCGAAAGCCACACCTGCAGAACAGCAGTCCAGTAGCTCAGGATTACGAGCTCAATGACATTACATTCCACCACCATCAGCCACTTCTGATCCTGTATTCCTTGTCTCTCTCTCTCTCTCTCCCTCTCTCTATCTCTCTCACTCTCTCTCTGTCTCTGTCTCTCTCACTCTCTTTCTTTATCTCTCTCTCTCTCTATCTTTATCTCTCTTTCTCTATCTCTCTTTCTCTTTCTCTCTCTCTCTTTCTCCCTCTCTCTGTGTGTGTGTCTCTCTCTCTATCTTTCTCTCGCTCTCTTTCTCTCTCATTTAATGGTGAGTGGGCAGTCAGGAGGTACTGCGTTTCCCCAAACACTTGGACAGAGCTGTTGTCTTGAGGGCAGTTAGGACTGGGCAATAAATGCTCGCCCAGACAGTGATGCCAATGTCCCACCAATGAATTGTAAAAACGAACACTTTTAGCTTTGTTTTGGCACCGATTGGAATGAAGTGAATAAAAGGCAAAGTGAAGTAGGTTTCTTAGAACAGAAGCCACACCATCCTAGCAGCTGAAGCACAGTACAGTCCCATTTGATCATAAGGATGTCCAATGGCCCAGAGCTCGCAGGGTTACTGTAGCCAAGGTCATGCATGAGTGTGTGATCATTCCAAGTGCTACTGCCATGGCGATCACTCTCCCAAGTTCTGTCAAAGCTTCCGTTGGTACACCAGTCAACGTGGTCCTGCCCCACTGAGTTCCACTTTACTAGCAACATCCTCAAGCACCCTTCATCCCTGAAGAATTCAAAGCAAGACACAGCACACGTTGCCTGCATCCATTGAGGATGGCACTGTGGCTCATTGGTTAGCACTGCTGCCCCACAGAACCAGAGACCCGGGTTCGATTCCAGCCTCGGGTGATTGTCTGTTTGGAGTTTGCACCTTCTCCTCCGCCCCGCCCAACCCCTGTGTTTGTGTGGGCTTCCTCCCACTGTGGAAAGATGTGCAGGCTAGGTGGATTGGCCATGGAAAATGCAAGGTTATGGGGATAGTGTAGGGGGCAAGGTCAGGTGAGATGGCCTTTAGAGGGTTGGTGCAGACTCATTGAGCTAAATGGCCTCTCTGTGCTTGGTAAAGATGCTATAAGGGGAAAATACAAAACATCTTTGAAAAGGCTCTGTGGGAATTTTAGGAATCTTGCTGGCAGACTAGGAGATGCTGGTTGATAAAATGTAATGACCTTTCTGTGGAAAGTAAAAGGTCACACATGGTCATAATACAAAAATGACAAATGAATGGGAGTCAGTATGGGAAGGGGAAGATACTGTATTGGGGTTACAGCTCTTAGGAATGTAACCTTTGAAAAAAATAATTCATGGGAAGTGGCATAGCTGGCTGAGTCAGCATTGGATGCCCATCCCTAGCTGCCCCTGGAGAAGGTGGTGGTGAATTGCTTTTTTGAACTGTAGACATTGTGTTGTGGGTCGACCCACAATGCTGTTAGGGAGGGAATTCCAGGATTTTGACCCAGCGATACTGAAGAAATGGTGACATATTGGGCAGCACAGTGGCTCAGTGGTTAGCACTCCTGCCTCACAGCACTAGGGTACCAGGTTCGATTCCAGCCTCGGGCAACGGTCTGTGTGGAATTTGTACATTCCCCATGTGTCTGCCTGGGTTTCCTCCGGGTGCTCTAGTTTCCTCCCACAATCCAAAGATGTGCAGGTTAGGTGAATTGGCCATTCTAAATTGTCCATAGTGTTAGGTACATTAGTCGGAGGGAAATGAGTCTGGGTGGGTTACTCTGTGTTTGTGTGGACTTGTTGGGCCGAAGGGCCTGTTTCCACACTGTAGGGAATCTAATCGAATATTTCCTAGTAGTGAGTGGTTTTTAGGGGAACTTGCAGGTGGGCCCTTTTACCTGTTGCCTTTGTCCTTCGAGATGGTGGAAGTTGTGGGTTGGGAAGGTGTTGTCTAAGGAGCCTTGACCAATATCTGGAGTGTAGTTAGCACTTAACACTGCCCTAGCACAAAAATGCAGATGACTCCAACCAGATGGACTCACATTGCCTGCTGTGTGCCAGCTTGACTTCCACAGGCTTTTAGATGTACCTGGAATAACTCAGTATCAATGCCATGTCTGGCACTCGGGATGGGCATGTTCCAGCTTAGAAGGAGGCCATTTGGCCCATCATGACTGTGCCAGCTCTTTGAAAGAGAGATTGCGATATACTCCTGCTTTTCATCTGGAACCTTTCTCACTTTCCAGCACCTGCCCAAATCCCTTTTTTAATTATTGATGGAATCAACTTCCAAAATTTTTTTTCTGGTCAGACAGTCCTGATCCTGAAAACTCCAAATGTAAAACATTTCTCCTCATTTCCCCCTTTGGATCTTTCTGTCAACAATTTAATCATACAGGAATACCGGCATTTGTTTAATTGCTTTTCGCTCACCGGATGAAGGTGTCACTGGCTACACCAGCATCTGTGGCCATAGTCTGGAGTCACATGTACGCCAGACCCCCAGGTAAGGACAACAGTTTCCTTCCCTAAAGGGCATTAATGAACGAGATGAATTCTTCTCCAACAAATCAACGATGGATTCATGGCCATCATTGGACTCTGAATTCAAAATCCATCATCTGCTGTGGCAGGATTTGAGCCCAGGTCCCTAGACACATCACATAGGTCTCTGAATGAACAGTTCTGCAATAATAGCACTGGGCCATCACCTTCCCATTGCACAATGTTGTGAAATGCAATAGAGCTGCATGCTTTAGATAAAGTGACTCCACTCAACACAGCACTTTCTATCATTGTCAATGGACAACACATTCCTGTAGATATTATTACTCAGCACTAATCAGAGATGATTAGATTCCCTACAGTATGGAAACAGGCCCTTCGGCCCAACAAGTCCACACCGACCCTCCAAAGAGTAACTACCCAGACCCATTTCCCTCTGACTAATGCACCTAGCACTATGGGCAATTTAGCATGACCAATTCACCTGACCTGCACATCTTTGATGGTGGGAGGAAACTCCACACAGACAGTCACCTGAGGCAGGAATCGAACCCCGGTCCCTGGGAAGCAGCAGTGCTAACCACTGAGTCACCGTGCCACCCTCTTAAGATGCATCTATGGATCGGGTATGGCTTGAGCACAGGACTTCCGGCTCAGAGGGAGGGACACTGCACTACATGAACCCTACATCAGCATTTGTCATAGAGTCATAGAGATGTACAGCAAGGCATGTAGTACTAGAGTAAACGCCTCCACAAGAGACAGCTGTAGGTTCTAGCATTTGAAAACCACACTCCTAACATTCCTCATCATCCAGCAGCAAAAGGAGAGAATTACAAGCCCCGGGCCACGCTTAGTGAGCTCTACACATTATCAGCCGAGATAAATAAACCGAGTGAGAACGCAGTTTATAAACCTGAGTGAAACAGCAGGTTCATCAACTACAAAGATCATTCATTTCAGGAAGAATTAGGTTGAGTTTCAGTCCCGTTCAGTCGACACGCCAGCAGGAGTCACAAACTGTTAAAATGTTTACTACATCTAAAAAGGCCCTACAGCCCACCATGACTGTGCTGGTCCTCAACATCCATCTATTCTGTTCCCATTTGGCAGCACCTGGCCTCTAGAAATTTGTGCTATGGTGTTTCAATTGCTTATCTAAATACTTCTTCAACGTCTTGGTGGTTCCTGCCCCTACCACCCTTTTAGGCAGTGTATTCTAGACTCCCACAACCCTTGGGTGAAAATTTCTTTCCTCAAATCCCCTGTAAATCTCCTGCTCCTCACCTTAAAACAATGCCCCCTTTGTTATTGCCTCTTCTACTAAGAGGGAAACGTTTCTCCCTATTTACCTGTCTATGTCCTTTCAGACCTTTGTACACCTCAATCAGCTTCCTCCTCAGCCTTCTCTGCATTGAGGACGACAGCCCCAGTCTACTTTATTGGCACTGAACTGTTTTCAACTCCTACCCCCGAGTCCTGATCTTACTCCGGCTTGTTTCAAGTGGAAGAATGTCCCATTTCATTCAAATGCAATTTCTGAGTCAAAATGATTTCAAAATGAGTGGAGAATAGCCATCAAGTCCTTCCCCATTTGTGGGCTTTCTTTGCATTGTCCATCCAGAAGAGATTCACCCCCAGTTGAATATTGGGTCATGTGTGTAGATGTCAGTATGTGAGAGTGAGCGAGTGTTTGTGTATGTATGTGGGTGTGTGAGAGTGGGCGAGCGTTGTGTATGTATGTGGGCGTATGAAAGTGGGTGAATATTTGTGTCTTTGTGTGGGTGTGTGAGTGTGGGTGATTTTTATGTGTATATGTGTGTGTGTGGCGACTGTGAGAGTGGGCGAGTTTGTGTGTGTGTGTGTGCATGTTTGTCAGTATATGTGTGTGAGGGAGGGTTCGAGTGTCAGTGTGTGAGTGGGTGAGTGCATGTATATATGTGTGCCCGTGTGAGTGTGCTTTTGGTTACGCAAAAGAAATTGAATTTCAACCTTTAAATGCAATAGGTAGATAAATATTGAACCTTTTATCTGTGAATGTGTGTGTGTGTTTCTGTTTATGTGCCTGTGTATGTGCATATTTCTGTTTGCAAGTCTGTGTGTGTGTGTCTACATAACTATATGTCTGTAACCCTTCAATGATTAAAGCCAATATCACAGTCGTTTCACAATTCTGGGTCTGAGTTCCACTTGTAAGATAGACTATTGTCTCTGATATAATAATATCAAATGTGCAGTTTGTTATGTCTTGTATCATTAATCTCAAATTATTGTACCATTGCATACAATAGTGCAGGTGACTGATGACTGATCGAGCGATCTATCTAAAAGCAAAGTTTACCTCTCTACATGAGGGGATTAGTTTGCAACCTTGTATTTCAGACATCACAGTAAAGTGAAATAGACAAAAAAGCAAGAAATGTATAGTCACCTTTTGATATCTGGCTTCTGGGTCCTGGAGACCTTCTGTGAGGAGAGCAAGTCTGAAGAGGTCCGATATGAGTCACAAGCATTCAGCTATGTCATGACAAAGAACTGATCTAATGATGTGATAGCACGACAGGCTGTGCACAGGATCTCATGGGCTGGCGTGTTTCGAGGTGAGGCCGGTAGCTTTGTGGGTTGTTCCGACAATGACAGAGTGCTGAGGCGGTTGGTCAAAGAGGAAATGGAAAAAAAAAAGGTAGATCAAGGCGACTGAGCTTCGGCAGCAGAAAGGCTTTTTTTTTTAGAAATCAAGTAGATGACACTGTCCTATCAGAGAAGGAGCAACGGGCAGTCTCTCTCATCTGGTGTCCATCCTGGGCTTGTC
>NC_057748.1:14204265-14215307 GCF_004010195.1 Chiloscyllium plagiosum | reverse complement strand
TGATCTCCAGCATCTGCAGTCCCCACTTTCTCCTGGCAATACATACAAGCTCACAACTGGAAGCAGAGTTGACAACCTCAGATATGTTGGAAGAAATTTAAATAAAGGACCCGAGTGCAAAGTGCTGCAAACTTTAGCTGGATGTGATAGTGAAATAAGTTTTGAGGGATGAGGTGTCTGTCAAATGAGCTGGATGGCATCAAGCTTTTTGAGTTTTCTCGGAGCTGCATCCATCCAGACAAGTGGGGAATGTGGCACCTGCCACACAGTGTGCTTTAACGCTTATACCTCGCAAAGAAACTGCGTGTCGACTCTTAATAATTCTAAACAATAATATTTATTTATTTAATGCAATTAATACGAGAACACCAAAATGAATTTAATACTAACAATTTAAACTGTAAATCTAATCAACTATCTTGTGCCTTAACTTAACTCTGGATGATCACAACACCACACTAGGTCTTGACCATGAATCATGTGACAATGATCGTCTAGTTGTCTTCTCTCGGTGCTCCCAGGGGTGTCTTCTCTCCACGGTGGCTGGTCTCAGGTTACTGCTGCTCAGCGTGGTGTTGTGGTGATTCTTATACCTGAAGGTCTTTGCTGCCTCGTTGGGAGGGTCTTTAAAATCCACCAATGGATCGATCAGGGCTCATGGATTGGACCCAACCAGGTGGTTGGCATGTCGATGGTAGGGTGGCCCTGAGGCATTCATTCCTGAGGTGTTGGGCAAACGTACAAATAGGGGCGTGAAGCACCCCTATGTCTGGCACACACCGCGATGTTTCTGGACACTCTAAGGATGTCATCCTGGTCGACTCTGTTCAAACCCAAATTCAGGTGTGTACTGTATTGTGTGGTCTGCAGCTACTAGGTCAGTAATTTACTGTCTGTTGGTAACGGCAGACCACACAATACACACCGGAATACTGTCTGGATTCTGCACCATGTTTATTAGCACAGTCACTTTGGTCAAGGCTTATCTCGATCTCCCAGCATGCCTCAGTTATTGTCCATTCTTGTTAAATTTACCATGAATCCATCATTGTGAGCGGCCCGTTTGGCTACAGAAGTATACCATCACTGGTGCCTTGTAGATGGTCGACCGGGCAATGACAAAGAGAGTTTCACATTGCAGAGTCCAAAGCCAACCTGCTCTTTCAGTCCATGGATTTTTAATTGGCTGGTATAGTTATTTTCTGGTCAATTATAATGCTTGGTAATGTTGATATTAGGGATGTTGAGTGTCAAGGGGGACTGGTTGGATTCTTACTTACAGAATCATACAGCACAGAAACAGATCCTTTGTCCCAGCTCATCCATGCCAACCAGATGCCCCAGTCTGATCTAGTCCCATTTGCCAGCATTTGACCTACATCCCTCTCAGCCCTTTCTATTCATATACCCTTCCAGAAGCCTTTTAAATGTTGTAATTGTATCAGCCTCCACCTCTTCTTCTAGCAGCTCGTTCCACACATGCGCCACCTTCTGTGTGAAAAGGTCCCTTTTAAATCTTTCCCCTCTCACTTCAATCTTATGCCTTCTAGTTTCGGACTCCCCTAACCTGGGAAAAAGACCTTGGCTATTCACCCGATCCACGCCCCTCATGATTATATAAATCTCTATAAGGTCACACCTCAGCCTTTGATGCTCCAGGGATAATAGCCCCAGCCTGACTGCCAGCTGGAGATGGTCATTTCCTGGCACTGTGTGTGTGCCACAAATGTTATGATCAGCCCAAGCTCAGATGACATTCAGGTCTTGCTTCATCCAGGCAATAATGCCCTAGTATCTGAGGAACCATAAACCAGTCTGTACATGGTGTAAGTATCTGCAAATATCCCCATTTCTGACCTTATATTGAAAGGAAGATTATTAAAGAAGCATCTGAAGATGGTTGGGACACTATCCTGAGGAGCTCCTGCAGAGATGTCCTGGGACTGAGATCGCCGGTCTCTAACATCCATCACCATCTTCCTGGGGATGAGACTAACCAGTGGAGACATTTCCACTAGATTGTCACTGACTTCATTCTCTTCTATGATTCCTTGAAGTTAATTAATCAAATGTTTTCTCAATGCCAAGAGTAAGGTCACCTCTGGATTGGAGATATATCTAGGGGGAGCACCATCAGTCTGGAGTTGCCCTTTATGGCTTCCAGTGTTTGCCCCAGTCATGGAACCGGAAGGAAAATTGGTGCTTCACCTTCTGGGCAGAGATCTGGAGATCGTGTTGGATGAGATGGTGTAGAGGCAGAACGTTCTCTTGCCCCAGGACCAGCAATGGAGGCTGTGACACCAGACCCTGCCCAGCCTTTCCCGAGGTTGCCTCCTGGGTCAATGCAGCCCAGGCTGCCTGGAGGAATACTGTACGAACAAGGTCCTTCTCCACTCTGGCAAGGTGACTACCACCACCTTCTCTCTGATACCTCACACTCACACTATCTCTGACTACACCCACCTCCTGCCAAACTTCACACTGTCCCACTCCCACAACGTTTACCCTCACTCACTCGAGATAAAGTTAAAAATCACACGACACCTGGTTATAGTCCAAAGGGTTTATTTGGAAGTACAAGCTTTCAGCGTACTCCTCCTTCATCAGGCAGTTATCATAGAACCATAGAATCCCTATTGTACAGAAACAGGCCATTTGGCCCAACAAGTCCACACCAACCCTCCGAAGAGTAACTGTAACCACTTATGATTTGGAGATACCGGTGTTGGACTGGGGTAGACAAAGTTAAAAATCACACAACTCCAGGTTATAATCCAACAGGTTTAATTGGAAGTGCTAGCTTTCGGAGTACTCCTTCATCAGGAAATCTAGTGCTTCCAATTAATCCTGTTGCGCTATAACCTGGTGTTGTGTGATTTTTAACTTTGTTACCACCTACATGGTTTTATGTAAGATTCTGTGAATCCCTTTTTTAGATTAGAATCAGTCTGAACATTGAGGCACAGTAAGTCTCACACAGGGCACCTTGCACCTTCAATACATTATCTGGGCCAACATAGCACCTATTGTTAAAGTTCACTCGAGAACGCAACTTAAAGAAAATTCTGGGATTTCCATATAAAAGAACTGAAACCAACATGGTCATTCTAAAAGATGAGAGACTTAACAAACAATTCAGATCTTTTTCAATATATAATTTCAGTTACATCACACAGTAAACATTTGCTAAAAATTTTGTATCCTATGATCTTATACTCCACAACCACCTGATGAAGGAGCAGCACTCCGAAAGCTAGTGCTTCCAAATAAACCTGTTGGACTATAACCTGGTGTTGTGCGATTTTTAACTCAATGTGAAAACAGGCTATTTGGCCCAACAAGTCTACACTGAACCTCAGAAGAATAACTCACCCAGACCCATTCCCCCTACCCTTTATTTACTCCTGACTAATGTACCTAACCTATACATCCCTGAACACTGTGGGCAATTTACCATGGCCAACTCATCTAATGTTCACATCTTTGGACTGCGGGAGGAAACCGGAGCACCTGAAGGAAACTCATGCAGACACGGGGAGAAATTGCAAACTTCACACATATCATCGCCTGAGGCTGGAATCGAACCTGGATCCCTGGCACTGTGAGGCAGCAGTGCTAACCACTGAGTCACCGTACTGCCCAATCCCTGTGCTGGGTGCTGAGCACCCAGTGACCCTGCTGCAGCATTGCAGTGAAAATTACCAGGTGGCATCCAGGGCACAGCAATGAAATGCAGAAGTGCTCTGTAACTGAATAGAGGATCTATCATGAGGGCTCATAGAGGATGGCATGTGCCATAGGATACATTCGGCTGGTGCCCACGGCACATGCCAGAGAGATTGGCACCTGGTGTCCAACATGGAAATCCTTTGGAGCATGCTGAAGTCACAGGTACCTGACAATTTTCCTTAGACGCACTCCAATGTCCATAGATACTTGAACTCAAACAGCAAAGGCAGTAGCTGTGCAGATTGACTGCTGTGTCAGACAGAAGTGTAGGGAGAGGCTGAATAGGCTGTTTTCCTGGAGCATCAGAGGCTGAGGGACATCCTTATAGAGGATTGTAAAATCTTGAGGGGAATGGATAGGGTAAATAGATAAGGTCTGTTCCTTGGTGTGGGGGAGTCCAGAAGTAGAGGGCATAGGCTTAAGATGAGAGGGGAAAGGTTTAAAAGTGACCTCAGGAGCATCTTTTTCACACAGAGGGTGGTACGCATATGGAATGAGCTGCCAGAGGAAGTGGTGGAGGTACAATTACAACATTTAAGGGTTTAGAGGGATATGGACCAAACGTTGGCAAATGGGACTAGATTAGTTTAGGATATCTGGTTGGCATGGATGTGTTGGACCAAAGGGTCTGTTTCTATGCTGTACGTCTCTATGACTGTATGACTCTCAATACCTGAGTTGAAAAATGTGATGTTGGAAAAACACAGCAGGCCAGGCAGCACCCGAGGAGCAGGAGAATCGACGTTTCAGGCATAAGCCCTTCTTCAGGAATGGCTTATGCCTGAAACGTTGATTCTCCTGCTCCTCGGATGCTGCCTGGCCTGCTGCGTTTTTCCAGCATCACATTTTTCAACTCTAGTCTCCAGCATCTGCAGTCCTCACTTCCCCCTGACTCTCAATACCTGCTCGGACTTCTGTATTGGGAATTCTCAGAGTCTAGTTTACTTGCAGCAGGTGGTAACGACAGGAAACTGCATATTAATGAGGTGGAATCTGCACTTAATAAGGTCTTTAACAAGCAACAGACAACTCGCATCTGCTCGACAGAATCTCACGTCAGGAGCTTTGTTGGAAGATTCAGTGAGCTCTCCCCAAAGTTGAGATCGACTTTGTTCGACTTCTCATGTGTTTCTGGCAGATTTCTTGCCACTGCCTATTTCATTCAGGCCCCCAAATGATTCTGGTGTTTTTGTTTGTTCTGAGTGAAGCCTGGCCAATTTGAGGTCAGGAAATCAGTACCTTTGGTAGAATCAAAGCAGACCATGAATGAGGTGATGATTATTGAGGTAGGGCTTTAATTAATATGCACTTGAACGCTTGATATGTACGGTGATGTAAGAGTGACTGCAATAGGGACTCTGTTAGAAGATTGGAACTTCAATCAGTTCAAAGCAAAAATGTCTGTGGTTTGGTGGCTCAGTGTTTAGCACTGCTGCCTCACAGCACCAGGCACCTGGGTTTGATTCCAGCTTCAAGGGACTCTCTGTGTGGAGCTTGGACCTTCTCCCTGTTTCTGCTGGGTGCTCTGGTTTCCTCCCACAGTCCAAAGATGTGCAGGCTAGGTGGGTTAGCCATGAGGAATGCAGAGTTATGGAAGGTAGGTCTGGGTAGGATGGTATTTGGGCAGATTGTGTAGTCTTGATGGGCCAAAGGGCCTTCTTCCACAATGGAGGGATTCTAGACTGTCATGTATATCTTCTTAATGTTTGAAGTAATGCTTTGAGGTGGGTTCTGAGCTTATCTGAACAGATCAATCCAGACTAAAACAGTTGTTGCTGAATAAGTGTCCAGACAGCATTGTCAACCATCCCCCCTTTTCATCACTTTTCGATGTTTTAAATCAACCTGCTCAGAGAGTTTATGATTTACCTCAGAGGGTGGTGAAAATCTGGAACTCACAGGCTGTAAGGGTGGGAGAGACAGAGACCCCCAGAACCTGGAAGAAGGATTTAGATTTGCATTTGTGATGCCAAGGCATACAAGGCTATGGGAAAAGCTGGGAAATGGGGTCAGAATAGTCAGGTGGTTATTTTGCCTAGCATTGATGCAATGGGCTGAAGGGCCTGTTTCTGTGCCATCATTCTAGTGATAATACAACTCTATGTCTTGAATGCAGGTCTCCTAGTTCAGAGGTGGGGACTGTACCGGAGTTGTTTGCAGATTGATATGGCGCTAGTTGGCTCAATTGGATTCCTCCTCACTGTGTGGGTTGATTGCAGGCGGATGATTTTCCACATTGCCAGGTAGATGCCAGTGTTGTAGCTGTAATGGAACAGCGTGGCTAGGAATGTTGTCAGGGCTCAGGACTTCTGCATGATCCAGTGCAGTTCTTTGATTTCATGTGAATTGAGTTGGCTAAAGATTGGCACCTGCGATGCTGGGGACCCCTGGAGCAGGCTGAGACAGATCATCTACTCGGCACTTCAAGGAGACAATATTCTAAAGGCTTCAGCCTTGTCATGTGACTGATTTGCTCATTGAAGATGGGAGTATTTGTGGAGCCTCCTCCTTTTCGAGTTTAATTGTACACCACCACTCTCAAATAGACACACGGGGACTGCAGAGCTTTGATCTAATCTATTGGTTGCAAAGTTGCTTAGCTCTGTCTAGCACTGGCTGCTTCTGCAGGTAGTCCTGTTTTGTAGCTCCACCAAGGGTTGGCACCTTATTTTTAGGTCTGCCTGGCACACCCTCCTGCACACTCCAGTGAACCAGGGTTGAGCTTCTGTTTTAAGGTTAATATGTCAGGTAAAGAGGTATACAGATTGTGGTTGAAAACAATTCTTCAGCTGATGGCCTACAATATCTATGGGAGCCTGGTTTGGAGCTGTTCAGAATCTTTCCCATTTAGCCCGTGTCAAATCACACAACACTTTAAGCCAGTTCCTAATATTGAAGATGATACTTTGTTCCCGCAAGGACTGTGCGTTGGTTATTCCTATGTCAAAGCTGGTTTCTACCCTCCTGTTGGTTACTTCACCTCTTACCACAGGCCTATTGTAGCCTCCATGTTCTTCAGTCCTCCCCCCAAGGTTAACACGCTTGCTGATGGGCAATGAGGGCCCACTCAGAGAGCATTCTGGGCATTTTGTAACCCTCTGTTCTTCTTCCAAGTTCAACAGCAAGGAGTACTCATTGGTCAGTTCAGTAGGAGCAGTAGGTGGTAATCAGCAAAAGCTTTTCTTGACCAGAATTGACCTGAGGCTTCACGGGAGTCTAGAGTCAATGTTAACGACTCCCCAGACAACTCCACCCTGACTGCATGCCACCATGCCACAATTTCTGCTGGGTCCCTGGGTGGGGGGACATGCCTAGAGATGGTGCCTAGTTGTGTCTGGGACAGTGCAAGGTATGATGTGGTGGTCATGGCTATGTCAGACTGCAGCCTCGACTGGTCTGTGGGACACTTACTCCAATTTTGGCACAAATCCCTCTCCCCCATCCCCCCAGACCTTAGTGAAGAAAACGTCGGCGGGAAGACATTGATGATTCCGCTGTTGATACCAGGTAGTCCGTTCGGTTTTGTGCTATTTTAACCTTTGTGTCGTGGGTTGATATGTTTGACTCATACGGTGACATTTCACAGCTCCCCACCCATCCTGCTTATATTTTGTAATCTCTTGAGGCTCAAAAAATCCACAGAATCAGCAGCAATCACATTGATAACGTGAAGACAAAGATTCAAAGGTGATTAGCGAACGAGCCAGAGGAGACCTGAGGAAACACTATACTTTGATGCAGTGATTTGGAATGCAAAATTCAAAGGTAACTTTCGAAACAAGAATTTGATAAATGTCTGAAGGGAATGATTTTATAAAGTTGTGGGAATGCAGAGCAGGGAAGATAAATTATTTGGATGGCTCTACCAAAGAGGTATAAGGGGCCAAAGAGCCTCATTTGGTCCTGAATTGTTCATTGATTATATGAAATGGGGAGTAAGGTCTCTCAGGGGTTTTTAACCTCTGGTCCATGCTTTGGAATTAACCACTGGAGGCATACATTGGCTCAATAAATTTGTACCTACCCTCTCATGCTCTAAATCCAGCATCTAAATTGAATCTGTCTGGATGGGGCAACATTGTGAAGGATCATCATTCAGTACAACTCAACAATTTTCAAACTGTTACTGTTCCATTGATAACTTATACATGTCCGTACCCCGCTCCCTTCAATTTCAGTCAGTACTCACATTTGCTATATCTCTCACCCTTCATTCTACAAAGCAATGCTCATCTTTGATGGCCACTGAGGCAAGGCTGTTCCATTGGTGGATGTAATCGCTCCTGTGCACGGTTAACATTGTACATCCTTCTCCCTGATCCTAAAGACATACCTAAAAAAAAGTCACACTTAAACAATGATTGACTTAATTCCCCCACCTTTTGATGGAACATGCCATTTCTGTAAAGCTAGAGAGGGTTTGATTTGATTATCTCCACATCCTGAGTTGATTCATATGCAAAGCATGAGGCAGTAGTGGTTAGCAAGGACTGCCCCACAGGGACCCGGCTTTGATTCCCGCCTCAGGTGATTGTCTGTGTGGAGTTTGCACATTCTCCCCGTGTCTGTGTGGGTTTCCTCCCACAGTCCGAAGATGTGCAGGTCAGGTGAATTGGCCGTGCTGAATTGCTCACAGCATCCAGGGATGGTTCAGGCTAGGTGGGTTAGCCATGGGAAATGCGGGGTTATAGGGATGGTCTTCAAAGGGTTTGTGTGGACTCAATGGGCCGAACTACCTGCTTCCAGACTGTAGGGATTCTGTGATTTGATGGAGAATGTTCTGAGTTTATCAGCACCTTCGCTTTGGTGAATGAGTTTCACCTACGTGAGGTCAATATTCCCACGAATGATCAGATCTGATTCAGAGATGGTCATTATTTTACAACTATTGTCCACAGAGGAATACCCTGCCAGTCTTGCGTCTGAAACAGAGAAACCTCCATCTTCATGATTTGCCACACAGGAGCTGGTGCTCTGATGGAAGATTAAAGTTTGTGAGGATGAATTGAGACGAGAAGCTTCACTCAGCCAAAGGGGGGAACTCCCAGGGAAACCCTGACTGTCCAAGTCAGCTTGGGAATTGGAAGGTACCTGACTGGGAAAGGAGAAAAGGAACTTTTTATCTTCTTTCTTTATGCCTCTATTTATGAAACTAGGATTTTATGCCTAGGTACTTTGTACCTAAGGTGGGACCATGTGTGGTGACAGTGTGTACTCTTCACTGTACCCTTGTACCCCATACTTGAGTACACATGACAATAAAACCTAAACCTAAATAAAGGCTAAACGTAAAGAAATGAAACAGGCCAGCAGGAGTGGCTGATTCCCAAAGAATAAATGCCTCGTTAAGCAGCATTTAACTGTGGTGTGAGATGAACTTTTATTTAAAGGTAAAATGGGCCTTTTTTGATACCTGCCTACTGAATAATGTTTGGTCAATTTTGTTTTTAGTTTGTTTGTTTCAGTAAATGTGAAAGACAGGGGTCTTTTCCCTAGGATGTCGGGGATTTCAAAACCAGGAGGCATGTTTATAAGGTGAGAGGAGAAAGATTTAAAAAAGACATGGGGGCAATTTGTTTGCACAGCGAATACTTTGTGTGTGGAATGAACTTCCAAAGGAAGTGGTGGATGTGTGTCCAATGTTTAAAAGGCATTCATATAAGTAAGTGAATGGGAAATGTTTGGAGGGATATGGGTCAAGTGTAAGCAGGTGAGGCTAGTTTAGTTTGGAATTATGATCGGCATGGGCTGATTAGACCGAAGGGTCTGTTTCTGTGCTGGATGGCTCCATAACTCTCTTGTCGCCATTAACAAAGATTAATTTGAAGATGATACTAATGGAGCTAGAATCTGATTTAAAAGTCGGCTTTGGAAGGGCAGAAATTAGAACAGAGGAAGTAATACAGTACAGCACAGGAACAGGCCTTCTGGCTTACAATGTTGTGTGAACACGACACCAAATTAAACTAATCCCTTTTGCCTGTCCCTGTTCCATATCCCTCCATTTCTTGCATATTCATGCACTTACCTAACTTGTTGAGGTATTGATTCCATACCTGAAACTTGAAAGAAAATAAGAAATTCAAATAATGAGCAGGCAGAGTTGGCGGGGGTTCCGAGACTAATGGAGTGCAAGAAGGAAAGCCTTGAATTTGCAAATTAAAATGGAAGTCAGAAAATTTTGACTGGATAGAGAGAGGCTTTGATTATACAGAGAGGGATTAACAGGAAAACTTAACAATGAGTTAGCTTTAAGTCCAGGCTAGGGTTTGGCAAAGAATATTCACTTTGTATCTCTAATTAAAACCAATTCGAGCATTCAGAGAGGATGTAACATTCAGAGAACAGACAGCTCTAAGAGTTGCTTGTTGGTAACCTCAGCTCTCCAGCAATAAGGAAGGGGATTTTTCAAGATGTCACTCATGATAGATTTGAGGTTCACTGAAGAGAGGTTTAAAAGGCTACAGGCAGTGAGGGAAGAGATGAGAGGGAGACAGAGAAACAAACTCCATGTTATGATGTGGAGGAGCCAGTGTTGGACTAGGGTGGACAAAGTTAAAAATCACACAGCACCAGGTTATAGTCCAACAGGTTTAATTGGAAGCACTAGCTTTCAGTGCACTGCATTTGATCAGGTGGTTGTGGAGAATAAAATCACAAGACACAGACTTAGCAAAAGATTATAGTTCATACAGTGATGTTATTGAACAAACCTGGATTGTTAAGTCTTTCATCTTTTAGAATGCAGGTTTCAGTTTATTAATATGTAAACTCCTTTTAAGTCACCTTCTCGAGATAACTTAAGGTATTATCACAAAAGGTGACATCTCAGCTCAGACAATGCATTAAAGGTGTGAGGTCAGAGTCTGTCTGTCTCCCAATCTTAAGTCAGACTGGTTCTATTTCCAAAGCGGAATTTACAACATATTACCTTGATTGTCTGTCTGCATTGACTTCCTGCAGATTGTGCATTATTTAATCAAAATAGAATACATCTGCAAATATAATTCTACAAATACAAATTCACCACATAGACTTGTATGTGTGTGTGTGCATGCATGAGAGAGAGAGAGAGAGTGAGTGTGTGCATGTGAGAATGTGCGTGAGTGCACATGGAAGAGTGTGTGTTTGCGTGTGTGAAAGCTTGATAAAGTGCATGTGGGGATGAGAAGGGGTATAAGCCAGTGAGAGGGTGTGTGTTTTGGTCTGAGTGTGGGGGGTATATGTGTGTATGTGTGTATGAGAGCATGTGTATGAGGGTCTGCATGAGTGTGTGAATGTGTAAGAGTGTGTCCTTGTGTGTGTGTGTGAGA
>NC_057748.1:14187035-14204228 GCF_004010195.1 Chiloscyllium plagiosum | reverse complement strand
GTGTGAGTATGTGTGTGTGTGTGAGAGCGTGTGTGAGAGATTGTGTGTGTGTGTGAGAGAGTGTGTGTGTGAGACAGTGTGTGTGTGAGTGTATGTGTGTGAGAGAGAGTGTGTAGTGCAGTGCAGTGGGGTCACCTGTAATGTGACATGAACCCAAGATCCCGGTTGAGGCCCATCCTCATGGGTACAACCACCTGATGAAGGAGCAGTGCTCCAAAAGCTAGTGCTTCAATTAAACCTGTTGGACTGCAACCTGATGTGGTGTGATTTTTTTTAACAAACTCCATGATAGGAGTGCTGCAGTTAGCCGTACTGTTACAGATGAACAACAGGTTCTGTGTAGGGAACTCAGTGAGGAGTGTGGGGCAGCTAGATGGCTCAGTGCTATTAGAACTTTTAAGGAAGTCTTTGGCATTACTAGGCAGCTGAGTGTTGGAATCGGGGCTCAGAAGAGGCCCTGCAAGCTGAGAGAGTGGCTAGGTCACTGACTTTGCATTGAGGAGCATCGTGAGGGTCTTGGAGGAAGAAAACACCATGCAAGCTGTAAAGTTCAGATGCATTATGTGCACGATGGAACTAAGCACGGTTGTAGCTTATGGGAGAAACAGAGGGGCAGGACTGACTTGGTGAAGGGGAAGTTCCGTTTGTGAATGAGGGTGGGGTCGGAGGGCACATGGGTGAGGAAAAAACAGGAGTCATCGTTAAGGCAGTCTGTGAAGGAATGGTTCTCAAGAGGGAGTTTTGATTCTGGACTGAAATAGTGAAGAATTGTAATCCCTTCTGAAAGTTAATGAGATTTGATGCCCTACGGTGTCACTAACACCTGGAGGGAGTTGCTGAGAAATCTGTGGGATCTGTATTGAGCATATTTTCTATTCAATGAGTGCTATGTATGCCGATCAGATATTCATCACCTTGCTCATTCTGGGCATTAGCAATAAATTGTGCATGTGGAATCCCAACAGTGTGGAAGCAGGCCATTCGGCCCATCGAATATACATTGACCCTTTGAAGAGCATCCCACCCAAACCCATTCCCTTATCCTATCATATCCCTGTAACCCTGCATTTCCCATGGCTAGCCTACCTAGCCTGCACATTAATGGAAACTCAGCATGGCCAATTCATCTAACCTGCACATCTTTGGACTGTGGCAGGAAACCCAAGCAGACACAAAGAAAATGTGCAAACTCCACTCAAATAAGGGTGGAATTGAACCCAAGTCCCCAGTACTGTGAGGCAGTAATGCTAACCACTGAATCACTCTAGTACCCGAAATGTATTGCTAATTGCGTTATTACTGTCTCGTAAAGTTTACTCAAAACTGTGGCCTTAGTCTCTGTAACCTAATTTTTTTTTAAAGATTCCCTACAGTGTGGAAACAGGCCCTTCGGCCCAGCTAGTCCACACCAACCCTCCGAAGAGTAACCCACCCAGACTCATTTCCCTCTGACTAATGCACCTAACACTATGGGCAATTTAGCATGGCCAATTCACCCTGACCTGTACATCATTGTGACTGTGGGAGGAAACCGACACAGACACGGGGAGAATGTGTAAACTCCACAGAGCAGTCACCCGAGGCTGGAATTGAACCTGGGACCCTGGTGCTGTGAGGCAGCATTGCTAACCACTGAGCCAACATTTATTTTTGTTGGGAGATATTTGCTTGCTTTGGTTTAAATTAGTCACATGAATTAACCTTTAGCCTGTACTGTTCTAAGAAAGACAACATTTAAACTTTTAACTTTGTTTGCTTTTCTACTTTATACTAAGTAGGGACCAGAATGTTTAACTTTTAACTTTGTTTCTTTATTTTCCTGGCTTGTGCCTATGATTTTGTCCCAGAGATGGCGCTGGGAATGGAAACATTGTACAACTTTCATTGTACTCATCGACTAGAGTAGACGTGACAATAAAAAGCTAATTCTAAAATGAATGGACAGAGTTCCTATATCTCTCATTCAAAACAAAGGTTACTGGTCCCTAGCCAGATTGTCACATAAGTTTGTCAGTCTCCTGGGGCATTTGAAAGTCAGAGAGGAAGGACTGAAATGTATTTTACTTTATTTGAGAATATTGCAATAAAGTTATCATGGCCAAGTGAAATTTGGAAAACTTAGTGCATAGCATTTTCACTTGGAAAACATTAGAAACATAAGGGAAGTTGATGGTTTAATTGTATTATTACTAATGGCTCAGTTGGTAACACAGCTACCTCACAACACCAGGGACCTGGGGTTCATTTCACTCTCAGGCAACTGTCTAGGTGGAGTCTCCCTATGTCTGTGTGGGCTTTCATTAGGTGTTCTGGTTTCCTCCCATTGTTCGAAGATATGTGAGTTAGCCATGGGAAATGCAGGGTTATAAAGTGGGTCTGGGTGGGGTGCTCTTCAGAAGGATTTGATGGGCCACATGGACTGCTTTCACACTGTTATAATTCTATTCAGACTATAAATTCCAAGACCCAGCTTTATGCTGGAATTTGAATTCAACAAAAATCAGGAATTAACAGTCTAATGATGCCTAATAGAGGTTTACAAAATTATGAGGGGCATGGATAGGATAAATAGACAAAGTCTTTTTCCTAGGGTTGGGGAGTCCAGAACTAGAGGGCATAGGTTTAGGGTGAGAGGGGAAAGCTATAAAAGAGACCTACAGGGCAATGTTTTCACGCAGAGGGTGGTACGTGTATGGAACGAGCTGCCAGAGAAAGTGATGGAGGCTGGTACAATTGCAACATTTGGATGGGTATATGAATAGGAAGGGTTTGGAGGGATTTGGGCTGGTGTTGACAGGTGGGACTAGATTGGGTTGGGATATCTGGTCGGCATGGACAGGTTGGACCGAAGGGTCTGTTTTCATGCTGTACAACTCTATGACTCTATGACTATGAAGCTGTCATTAGGAAAATTCCATTTGGTTCACTAATGGCTTTTAGGGAAGGAAATTGCCATCCTTACCTTATCCGGCCTATACGTGACTCCACACCCATTACAATGTGGTCAACTCTTAATTGCCCTCTGGACAATAAATACTGGCCTCACCAGCGATGCCCACATCCCATGAACAAACTTGAGCTTAATGCCTGTTCCAGATGCTTTTTGGGAAAAAGGTCTGAAGATTTCTGCACAAGGGATGGAAACAGAATTTTGTGGGACAAAGTGAAATTGCTGGAGAAACTCAGCAGGTCTGGCAGCATCTATGTGGAGAGAGATTACAGAGTTGACATTTCGGGTCCTGTGACTTTTCTCCAGAATTCTGAGGAAGAGTTGTGAAGAAGGGTCACTTGACTCTGCTTCTCTCTCCTCAGCTGCTGCCAGACCTGCTGAGTGGGTGGCACGGTGGCACAGTGGTTAGCACTGCTGCCTCACAGCGCCAGAGACCTGGGTTCAATTCATGCCTCAGGCGACTGACTGTGTGGAGTTTGCACGTTCTCCCCGTGTCTGCGTGGGTTTCCTCCGGGTGCTCCGGTTTCCTCCCACCGTCCAAAGATGTGCAGGTCAGGTGAATTGGCCATGCTATATTGCCCGTAGTGTTAGGGGCAGGGGTAAATCTGGGTGGGTTGCGCTTCGGTGGGTCGGTGTGGACTTGTTGGGCCGAAGGGCCTGTTTCCACTCTGTAAGTAATCTAATCTTAAAAAAAAAGCTTTGAAAGATAAAAGAAACTACTCTCAAGGCTATTAACGATCTCACAAGAATACAGGTATGCAGTAAACCTAAGGAGAATCTGATGAGAGGAGAGATAATCTACAGAACATCAATTACAATGAGGATGAGGGTAGAAGTGAAAAGACAGAAATCTCTCAGAGCAACAAAAAATGATGGGTTGCAGGTTATGAGTAATGCATGTGCATTGATGTGTTTTTTTTGACATTAGCGAGGGCATGTAAAAGCAAATTGTTGAAAATTAAAAGCTAAGCTGATGCCGTTTATAGTGTTTATCCAGAAAATTTCTCTTTTATTTTAATTGGTTCGTGGGATGTGAGCGTCATTGGCTGAGCTGCATTCATTGCCTGTGCCTAGTTGCCCTTGAGAAGGTGGTGGGAAGGTGCCTTCTTGAACCGCTGAATCAGTGTCAGGGGGTCTCGCTTGTGAGAAGCTAATGCCTCCTAATGGGCCATTTAGTCTGCCTTTGGGTGGTATGGTGGCTCAGTGGTTAGCACTGTTGCCTCACAGCGCCAGGGACACAGGTTCAATTCCGCCCTTGGGTGACTGTGTAGAGTTTGCACATTCTCTCTGAGGGTGTGCTGCCATTTCCTCTAAGGATGTGCAGCTTAGGTGGATTGGCAATGTTAAATTGCCCTATAGTTTCAGGGATGTGCAGGCTGGGTGGATTAGCCATGGGAAATGCAGGGATAAAGTGGGGTGAGTCTGGTTAGGAGGGTCAGTATGGATTTGATGGACGAATTGTAGGATTCTATTCTAATGCATTTATAGTGCTTGTAAGTGAAAACATATAAGATTCCAGAGGTTTTATGACTGAGGGTGAAGTAATTTCATTTTTGTTTGTTAAAGGAGCCAAAATGATCGTTAATTTAGATTTAGGGGTCTAGTTAATGTTAGCAAAAGGGGTGTCTTTTCTCTTGAGAAGATGTGCTAAATAGCAGTGCTGATACACGGAATTGACTGAAGCTCTTTACATACTCCTTTCTGTGAAGTACATTTGAGCTGTCTTTTGGTCTGTGTTTTGATTATAGAATCCCTATAGTGCAGGCCATTCAGCCTATCTAGTTCGCACTGACCCTCTGAAGAGCATCCCACACAGACCCACTCCATCCTATATCTCCCACTGCTGACCCAACCCAGTCTGCACATCCCTGAACAATATGGGGCAATTTAGCATGGCCAGTCCACCCAACCTGCACATCTTTGGACTTTGGGAGGAAACCGAAGCAAATCCACACAGACACAGGGAGAATGTGCAAACTCTACACAGATAGTTGCCCAAAGGCGGATTCAAACCCAGGTCTCTGGTGCTGTGAGGCAGCAGTGCTAACTATTGAGCCACCCAGGCCATCCCTTATTGGAGGGGTTTCATCAAAATTGCCTCTCAATGATGTTGACTTTACCTTGGGGAAAGATTCAGCTGCAGATAACGTGTGGCCTTTCAATGCTCCCACAAAATCCCTTGAAGTTGTTAACGATGAGGATGAGTTGGCGAGACCAATCGACTTAGAGAAACATGCGCCCATGTTTGGGTTTGCGATCCTTCTCTCCCTTAAACCCCTCTGCATCTTTCTTCTTCAAATCCCTCTTAAAAAGCGTCCCTCTTTGACCAAACCTGTCCTCGTGTCTCCTCATGGCCAGCGTTTGCTCGTTCACGTTCCTGTGACATCTTCACTACATTCAAGGTGCCACATCAACGCAAGTAGTCGCATTGAAAATGATGAGCGCACAATTATTGAGGTCAGAAATTCCACACAAAGGCAGCACTAATTGCAATTACCCAGTTATCCTTCTTTATGTGCGGCTGCTTGAGATCGATAATGTTCCTTCAGTGAAGCCAGATGCCAGTTTTAATGGTTCAACATCACCACCATCAGGATTAAAGTGGTACTTCAACCAACCATTACCCATATGAGCCATAAATACCGAGACAAATATTTTTAGTCTTAAATTTGGAGTCCTTCCAACAGAGGTCAAAATACCTTAGCTTGCAAATGTATTCTTCCTGTAAGCGTGCAACTAAACGTGGCATGGCTGGTATTCACTAAGAAAAGAGCAAAACCATGCTAAATATTTTAAAACAGGGATAACCATTAACCTGATATCTCCCAACCTTCCACAGTCATACAACCCATAAATCTACTCTTCGGTCCAACTTGTGTATGCCAACCAAGTTTCACAAACTAAGTCCCACTTGCCTGCATTTGACCCAAATCTGTCTAAACCTTTCCTATTTTATGAGGGTGGCTCAGTGGCTAGCACTGTTACCTCGCAGTGCCAGGGACGTGGGTTCGATTCTGCCTCGGGCAAGTATCTGTGTGGAGTTTGCACGTTCTCCCCGTGTCTGCGTGGGTTTCCTCCGGGTGCTCCAGTTTCCTCCCACGGCCCAAAGATGTGCAGCCAAGATTAGAGTGGTGCTGGAAAAGCATAGCAGGTCAGGCAGCATCCGAGGAGCAGGAAAATCAACATTTCGGACAGAAGCCCTTCATCAGGAATGACAGGTCAGGTAGATTGGCCATGCTAAATTGTCTGTAGTGTCACAGAGAATGTGCAGGCTAGTTGTGTTAGCCGTAGGAAATGCAAGGTTACAGGTTAAAGGGATTGGTGGGCTTATTTTGAAGGGTCACGATGGGCTGAATTGCCTACTCCCAGGATTCTATGACAGCAGATGAGAGGCTAGGAATCCTGCAGTGAGTAACTCATTCCCTGACTCCCCAACGCCTGTCCATCATTTTTGAGGGACAAGAGAAGGATCGCAAACCCAAAGATGGGCACATGTTTCTCCAAGTCGATTGGTCTCGCCAACTCATCCTCATCGTTAACAACTTCAAGGGATTTTGTGGGAGCATTGAAAGGCCACACGTTATCTGCAGCTGAATCCTTCCCCAAGGTAAAGTCAACATCATTGAGAGGCAATTTTGATAAAACCCCTCCAACAAGGGGTGGCCTGGGTGGCTCAGTAGATAGCACCGCTGCCTCACAGCACCAGAGACCTGGGTTTGAATCTGCCTTTGGGCAACTATCTGTGTAGGGTTTGCACGTTCTCCCTGTGTCTGTGTGGATTTGCTTCGGTTTCATCTCACTGTCTAAAGTTGTGCAGGTTGGGTGGATTGGCGATGCCAAAATTGCTCCATATTGTTCAGGGATGTGCAGGCTGGGTTTGGTCAGCCATGGGAGATACAGGATGGAATGGGTCTGTGTGGAGGAATACTCCCCATTTGACTGAACAAAGGCAGATGCCTGATTGATATCCCAAACCTCCATTTCTTCCATGAGTGGCAGAAGTTGGTGCCTTCTACAAGATGCACCGCAGCAACTCAGCAAGGTTCGTTTGACAGAATCTTCTAAACCCTTGAGCTCTGATACCGAGAAGGGCAACGACAGTAGGCACGTAGGACAGGCACTGCCTGAAAGTTCCTGACCAATCTACCCAGTGACCTGATTTCATGCTGTATCATTGCAACATCACTCTCAGTGGGTCAAAGCCGTGGAGCTCCCTCCCTAACAGCACAGGGGTTGTGTATCAAGGGCAATGTAGGATGAGTTGTAAATGCAGGGGTGTCCATAGCATGTGAATAAATTAATAAAAAGATATAATCCCGAACTTGGATTGAAGAGACATAATATTAAACCTGGGAGGTGCAATGGTATCTTAAAACGATTTAAGTGCAACAGGTTCATAGTGAATACAGGGAGGAGCATTCAGTACACCCACATCGTGTCGTAAAAGTGCTGATTGTTGAAGGCCAGAGGTAAGCATAAGTCACAAAAATAATTTGGAGAATTTTGGAGTTGAAAATTTAATTAACCTGAAGACAGAACTCAGAGCTGGATTAACAACCATCATCAGCTGATGTGGTTTGTTGCATTGTTTTGGAAGTCTATGTTTAAGCGGTATGACACAGACTGTGTCAACACAAGAGAGAGAAAAGAACACAAAGACATCTTACAATAGTAAGGGCTTTCAATTCCATGTTGACCATGTCAACCAAGTGCAGAACCTGTGAAGAAACAACTAGTTTCTGATTGTTGAACTGAAGACAAGGAATCACGACACCATCACAAAGAGCAATAACGTTCTAATTAAAGAAGGTATTTGTCCGAAAGAAGGAGCAATAAGGCTTTGAGACATCCCCCAACAGTGGGATAACAGTTGTTGGTCTGGAAGTGCCTAATGATCAAAATGATTACAGGAATAAATGTGCGCTTTGAGAGAACGCAAATTTATTAGCTTAATCTACTTTAGAGGATTTCATGACTCCGTGACTTTTAAGACGAGAGGAGAGAGATATAAAAAAGACACGGGCAAATTTTTTTACATGGAGAGTGGTTTAAGTGTGGAATGAACTTCCAGAGGAAGTGGTGGATAAGGGCACAGTTACAACATTTAAAAGGCACTTAGATAAAGACATGAATAGGAAAGGTTTGGAGGGATATGGGCCAGGGGCAGGTAGTTCAGTTTGGGACTATGTTCAGCATGGTCAGGTTGGACCAAAAGGTCTGTTGCCGTGCTGTATGACTCTATGACTCTATATGCAAACTAATGTGTGCGTTTGTTGTGTAAACTACTCTAGACAATACTCAACACATGGGTCTCACTGTCTTCTGCCTTCTGGCAATCAGAGCTCTAACTCAGTTTCTACAGAACTGATAGTGAAGGTCCATGTCCCTGATCGTGTGAATGCCGCTCATAAAATCCATAAAGAATCTCACAAATGTTTATAGATGCACCGTAGAAAGCATTCGATCCAGATGCATCACGGCTTGGTACAGCAACTGCTTTTCCCAAGACTGAAAGAAGAGTCTTGAGCACAGCCCAGTCCATCACACAAACCAACCTTCCATCTGTTGACTCCATCTACACTTCCCACTGCCTCAGGAAGGTAACCAACATAATCAAAGACTCCTACCATTCTGGTTATACTCTCTTCCACCCTCTTCCATATAAAAGTTATAAAAGTATGAAGACACATACGATTCAAGAACAGCTTCTTCCACACTATAATCAGATTTTTGAATGGTCCTCTTTAATGTTAATGTGTCTGCACCTTCTCAGCATCTGTAACACTGTATCCTGCACTCTGTTCTGTTACCCTGATGCATTTGTATAGTATGCTCTGTCTATAACGTATATAAGATAACACTTTTTACTGTACCTCAGCACAGGTGGCAGTAATAAATCAAATCCAATCACTATGAGGCTGAAATTCCTCAGCCCCCGGTATCCTGACCCCCATTCCAATGGTGAAAGGTGGGAAATGTCCCCAGTATTAATATTAATCTGAATCTGATAATTATCTACTGTATTACCACTACTGTATTATCCTGAAGAAGGGCTTATGCCCGAAACGTCGATTCTCCTGTTCCTTGGATGCTGCCTGACCTGCTGCGCTTTTCCAGCAACACATTTTCAGCTACTGTATTACCATCTCAGGATATTTTTCCTAAACATTCCTTTGTAAAAGCATAGTCCTAGGTTTCTGTGTCTTTGCACAATAACCGGTTCCTAAGCACAGCCAAGGTCATTGCACATACCTTCCAACTCGTTCAGGCTGCATTTGATTAGATTTTGATTAGATTCCCTACAGTGTGGAAACAGGCCCTTTGGCCCAACCAGTCCACACCGACCCTCTGAAGAGTACCTCAACCAGACCCATTTCCCTCTGACTAATGCACCTAACACTATGGGCAATTTAGCACGGCCAATTCACCTGACCTGCGCATCTTTGGAATGTGGGAGGAAACCGGAGCATCCGGAAACCATGCAGACACGGGGAGAACGTGCAAACTCCACACAGACAGTCACCTGAGGTTGGAATCTTTTACACTAAGCCTGTTTCCCATGTATTTGTTACAATTGTTTATTACCATGTCCAATTGATCCTAAGTGACTAGTATCATTTTTAAGCCTAACATGACAGATACTTATCATCCTGCTGTGGTCTTTGGCAAACACTTCCATCTGGAAGTCAGTCAACCTCTTGGCCGAGAATTGTAACCCATTAAATCACCCTCAAATGTTGTGGCAGAATTTACTTGATTGGACATTACTGAAGGAGAATGAGGATTAAAGACAGCGCTGAGGAAGGCTTTCTTAAACTAGTCAGCCTGTGGTTGGCCATGTTGACCGAAGACATACACCAAACGTTACGCCACTGTCAGCGAAACAATTTGGCCTGACCTGGAATACTAGCTCAACAGGGATTACGAGAGAATGTTGGTGTATCGACTTGAGTGAAGGTCTGTTATAGGAAGCTACAACCCAAGTGAGGTTGTAATCACTTGCTTCACATTTTCAGGAAGAAATTTGTGTGGTGCTGGAAAAGCACAACAGGTCAGGCAGCATCTGAGGAGCAGGAAGATCGACATTTCGGGCAAAAGCCCTTCATCAGGAACGTTGATTTTCCTGCTCCTCGGATGCTGTCTGACCCGCCGTGCTTTTCCAGCACCACTCTAATCTTGACTCTAACCTCCAGCATCTGCAGTACCCACATTTGCCAGGAAGAAATTTGTGTTGAAGTATTTCATAATGAAGTAGAGTATTTTACTGCAAGAGATTTAGAAATTGGAATGATTCAGTCTGATTTTGTGTTGTGCGTGTTTTATTACACTGTAATTCCCAAGTTTGTATCAGCATAAGAGGGAAATTGATCCTATAATATTCTGACAAGGTGAGATAACGTGGAATGCAGAGTGGGGATTGTACAAGGGTTGGTCCATTCGTAAACTGATATTTCTGCATTCTACAGAGCTTATGAAATTCACTGATGCACTGGTTTTCTCTCTGTGAAGGCAGAAACAATTCAAAGTCTTTCCCAGAAATGTCAAGGTCTCTTGGTTTAGGTTTCCATGTTGAAATTCCAAATTGATAGCATGATCCCCCGTGCACCCCTATCGCTACTGCAAGTATTTAGAAAGTGTCAAGACGTGTTCCTCAGAATGAAATAAACTATAAAGCTAACCTCATGCTGGCAGATGGACAGAGAAGGAGACGACCATTTTGACACCGTGGATACGGGTCTTGTATCCATTGGACTGAAGGGTCCAAGCAAGAAATTGACACAATATAAACCACCCAGGACCTAAAATTGAAGTGTGTTCAAAGTTTGAGAGAAGATTTGTAGCTCGGGTGCTCGTTGTTGTGGTTCTGTTCGCCGAGCTGGAAATTATTGTTGCAAACGTTTCGTCCCCTGTCTAGGTAACATCCTCAGTGATTGGGAGCCTCCTGTGAAGCGCTTCTGTGGAGTTTCCTCCGGCATTTATAGTGGCCTGTCCCTGCCGCTTCCGGTTGTCAGTTTCAGCTGTCCGCTGTAGTGGCCGGTGTATTGGGTCCAGGTCGATGTGTTTGTTGATGGAGTTTGTGGATGAGTGCCATGCTTCTAGGAATTCCCTGGCTGTTCTTTGTTTGGCTTGCCCTATAATGGTAGTGTTGTCCCAGTCGAATTCATGTTGCTTGTCGTCTGCGTGTGTGACTACTAAGGATAGCTGGTTGTGTCGTTTCGTGGCTAGTTGATGTTCATGGATGCGGATCGTTAGCTGTCTTCCTGTTTGTCCTATATAGTGTTTTGTGCAGTCCTTGCATGGGATTTTGTACACTACATTAGTTTTGCTCATGAAGTGTGTTAACAAGTGCTGGAAGACAGGGGGCAAACATCACTAGGCGACAGATGTTTTGGAGACAAATGCAGGAGAGAGTTTCCCTAACACTGCAGTGGGACAGCAGGAAACTTAGGTTCAAGAAGGCAGCTGACCACCACCTTCTCAAGGACAGATGGGGACATGCAACAAATGCTGGCATCAAGTAAATGAATAAACAAAACAACTGACAACAACGCATTCAAAAAATCTGTCCTCTGGCATCATGAACTACCCTCCACTGGGTTAGGGTATATAGGGTCCAACTCTCAGTCTAATTAATAAGTGCTTCATATATGAATCCTTTTACTTTTAATATCCTTAGTAAATTATCTCAAAATTATTTACAAGTAGTCAACTGTCTCTCTTCAGTGTAAGTGGTTATTTTAGGGTGGCTAGGTGGCTCAGTGGTTAGCCAGGGACCCGGATTCAATATCACCCTCAGGCAGCTGTCTGTCTGGAGTTTGCACATTCTCCCCGTGTCTGCGTGGGTTTTCTCCGGGTGCTCCGGTTTCCTCCCACAGTCCAAAGATGTGTGGGTTAGGTGGATTGGCCATGCTAAATTACCCATAATGTCCAGTTAAGTGGATCAGCCATGGGAAATGTAGGGTTACAGGAAAAAGGGTAGGGAGATGGGTCTGGGTGGGATGCTCTTTGGGGGGTTGGTGTGAACCTGATGGGCCAAATGGCCTGTTTCCACACTGTAAGGATTCTATGAAATCTAAAATCCTTACTACACCAGTTTCATCCAATATGGTCTCTATATGTAACTCTATGTAATACTGTACATAATAACTTAGTGAACACCTTGTTCTGGCATTTCCAAGAAATTTTACAAAAATTAAAGACAGAAAGCACTGGAGAAACTCAACAGGTCTGGCAGTATCTGTGGAGACAGAAACAGAGTTAACATTTTGAGTGTGATATGACCGTTCTGTGGCATTTCAAACAGGGACTAGGGAGTGACTTACTCACTACCGTGAGGTTAGCCACCCCATCTGCATCACTGGATTATTGGTTCACCTTAGCAACATCGAGATTTCATCAATGGACTAGACACAATTTACATTGCATTTTCAAAATAACAGCTCCGATTCTGCACGTCTTCAAACAACGTGAGCTCATTGAGCAGTCTCACTCCGTTTCAAGAAGCCACTCAGGTTTTGGGACGAGCTTATCCCCTGCAGTAGGCGGTTTGTTGCTGATTCTATCTTGAACTCCCCTTGTATAACAAAGCTCACGGTTTCACATAACATTGCTGTGTTCATGTGTGTCACGAGCCATATCATGGTCACTAACGAAGTCTGCAATGGTAGTACAGTTAGGCACGTCAACTACTTCATTGTGTGAACTTGTGAGGTACACACAGTGGCTCAGTCGTTAGCACTGCTGCCTCACAGTGCCAGGGACCCCAGTTCAATTCCACCCTCGGGCGACTGGCTGTGTGGAGTTTGCACATTCTCCCCGTGTCTGTGTATCTTCCCTCTGTGGTTTCCTCCTGCAGTCCAAAGATGTAAAAGCTAGGTGTGTTTGTCATGCTAAATTATGTCCAGGGATGTGTAAGTTAGGTGGATTAGCATTGGGAAAGAAATGGAATACGTCTGTTTGGGATGCTGTGTTGGTGCAGACTAGATGGGCCAAATGGCCTCTTTCTGCACGATTCCATTCTAAGATATTCAATCTCAACGTCCTGCTGAGAACATTAATCTGACTATCTGTATATGGATTGAGGTTAATGACAAGATGCTGATATTGTTAATTTTTTTTTCTTTTTTTTTCTTTCTCTTTTCCCACACTACCGCCTAACCGCGGTAGTGCTTATTTTTTCCCCAGCACCCATGGTGTGTGTGTGTGCAGGTGTGAGACACAGTGAAAGACACAAAGTGCACGAATCTTTATTCAAATTCCACCACCAGGAAGATAGGAAAACACCCGAGTGGCCAGTGACAAGCACTGCCCTTCACATCAAAGGGCAGTGCTGTGTGATCAAAACAGTGAGGGGGAGGGTAGGGACTAAATCAAAATAGAGTTGGAGGGAGAAATGATGCACTCCACTCCCTGCGGTGCCCACCTCTCCCTGAACAACTCCAGGGTGTTGGTGGACACCGTGTGCTCCTTCTCCAAGGACACCCGGGCTCTGCTGACATTGTTAAAAATGTAGTCAGTGCTTAGTGATTGGTGCAGGGCATGAAATGACCAAAGTAGAAACATGTAAGCTAATTTCATACTGGCAAACACTGTCCCCTCCAACAGAGTGTTTTCATTCAACTTCCAACCATGGTGTCACAAGCCTGATCCTTTGTTGAAGAAGATCATAGTTGATCTGTTTATATTTTGAATTCCACATTCCCATCTTCCCTCAGCAACCCTGGGTCCCCTAACCTGACATGAATCTATATCTGCCTTCACCTTAAAACGACTCAACAGCACTACCTTCTGAAGCAAGGACTTCCAAAATCACACAACCCTCAGGGAAATTATTCTCCTCATCCCTATTCTGAGTGACAAGAGCTATAGGGGTAAAGCTCCAATCTCTGATGCATCTGTTGTGAGTTATGTTTTGCCCATCTCTGAGAGGTCCATTGTCAGAGTAACTTAAAGCTACATCTTATCAATTCCCAACTAGTGGATGCCAAATTTTGTTGCCCATCTCTGAGAGACAACAGTACATACAAAGATACAGTGGAGACACTCAAACCTCTACAAAACCTGATTACTGAGTACTTAAACAAATAACACATGCTTTTAAGATTAGATTAGATTACCTACAGTGTGGAAACAGGCCCTTCGGCCCAACAAGTCCACACCGACCCGCCGAAGCGAAACCCACCCATACCCCTACATTTACCCCTTGCCTAACACTACGGGCAATTTAGTATGGCCAATTCACCTGACCTGCACATCTTTGGACTGTGGGAGGAAACCGGAGCACCCGGAGGAAACCCACGCAAACACGGGGAGAACGTGCAAACTCCACACAGTCAGTCGCCTGAGGCGGGAATTGAACCCGGGTCTCTGGTGCTGTGAGGCAGCAGTGCTAACCACTGAGCCACCGTGCCACCCTTAACTACTGAAGACATCTCAATTGCTGTCTTTCATTGCCCTGGGTTGTGTAACTAACCTGAAATGTTATTGCTTGAGAGAGTTGGCAGCTGGTCAAAACATCAATTCTTCTTTATGTCTTGACCAGGTCTCCTGATGTGGTTGGCTCCTGTAGTGTTAATCTTTGAAGTTCTGCTGAACAAAGGTATTTTTCTCAGGCTCTTTATACACAGGTCTCTGTGCTAAGTGTGTGCCTTATTTGGAAGCGATGTGAAGGGACAACAGTTACTGATTCCCTGGGAGCAATCTTAGCTCCTAGCAGACCTGAATGACTCAGAGTAATTCCAGCCCACTGTCAAGCTTATTTTCAGTTCCTGTTATCTCCAACCTTATCCAACAGTTTCTGCAAGTGGGTTAATGCGCGAGGACTGGTGGG
Source organism: Chiloscyllium plagiosum (assembly GCF_004010195.1). Classification (NCBI taxonomy): domain Eukaryota; kingdom Metazoa; phylum Chordata; class Chondrichthyes; order Orectolobiformes; family Hemiscylliidae; genus Chiloscyllium; species Chiloscyllium plagiosum. The sequence goes on along the minus strand of NC_057748.1, from coordinate 14,189,448 downwards.
GATGCTATTTGAACCTTTAATGTGTCAAATGCTGTTTGCTAAATCTGATTGCCCCTTCCCAGTTTGGTGCTTTGCAAAATACCTTCTGAGGGAGCTTCCAGTCTCTGTGTACTGAGGAGCCAGTTGTGACAAAAGTGGGTAGTATTAAGTGATGGTGCCAACTCTCTCACATTGGACAGTGTTGGGAGTGTATGAATGGCTTTGATGGTCACCTGTGGGGGCTTTACTCCAGCCTCTGCCACTCTGAACCCTGGAAAGTCAATCTTGGGTTACCTGAACGTTCATCTTTCCTTGTTGAGTATCACATTGTGTGTGACTCAAGAGAGGGTCTCTGTTAATAACTGAACACATTCTGCTTTGGCCTGTCAATGGGACGTTATTGAGCAGATTCTCAATGTTTGACAAGGCTGAAGAAAAGAACTTCTGAAATGTGTGCAAAGACCTTCATGACTAATACAGTATGAGGTTGGCTCTGACCCAAGAGTGGCAGCTGGAGATAAGTCACTCACATGGGGAGCTGGTGGACACATAACGTGACGGCAGTAGTTCCTGGATAGCAGGAACGGTCTATGTGCCAGGAACAATTGATTTATTGACAAATGTATAGTCAAAGTTCACAATTTTTGCGTCATGTAATAGTTCAACATCTGCCACGACAGGGTTTGCTTCAGGTCGTTCCAGCTTCTGTGACACTTTGGCAAGAATTGCAACCAGTTGTCTCAAATGTTTGGAGAGAAAGTGAGGTCTGCAGATGCTGGAGATCAGAGATGGACATGTGTTGCTGGAAAAGCGCAGCAGGTCAGGCAGCATCTAGGGAACAGGAGAATCGACGTTTCGGGCATTAGCCCTTCTTCAGGAATGAAGAAGGGCTAATGCCCGAAACGTCGATTCTCCTGTTCCCTAGATGCTGCCTGACCTGCTGCGCTTTTCCAGCAACACATTTCCATCTCAAATGTTTGGAGAACCTGCAAGACCAAAAGAAGAAGAAATTTGAAAGTGAAACAAAGTCCTGCTCCTGTAGCCAAAATGTCATTGCTAGTACAAGTTTTGTGCATGGGATTTATTGTTTGCAGAATTTGTGAGAATCAACTTCGATGTTGTTACTCAGATATCATGTAGACTTCAAAGGGATACGGAAACATAGAATAGATTACCTACAGAGTGGAAACGGGCCATTTGGCCCAACAAGTCCACAACAACCCTCCGAAGAGTAACCCACCCAGACCCATTCCCCTACCTTACTTTTACCCCTGACTAATGCACCTAACACGATGAGTAATTTATAATGGCCAATTCACCCTGACCTGCACATCTTTGGATCGTGGGAGGAAACTGGAGCAAACCCACACAAGACACAAGGAGAACGTGCAAACTCCACACAGACAGTTGCCCATGGTGGGAATTGAAGGCAGGTCCCTGGTGCTGTGAGGCAACTACTGAGCCACTGTGCCACCTAAGAGGAGCAGGAATATCTCATTTGGTCCATCGAGCCTGCTCTGTCCTTCAACGTAATTACAGCTGATCCTCCATCTCAACACCACACTCCCACTCTCTCCCCATACCCTTTGGCCATTTTAGTGTCTAGAAATCTATTTATTTCTAAAATATATTCAGTGACTTACCCTCCACGGTACTATATGGCAGACAGTTCTACAGGTTCCCTATTCTCTTAGTGAAGACATTTCTCTCATCTCAGTTTTAAATGGTCTACTCCATATCCTGACCACAACAGAGCAGGTTGCATAAACAAACAATTTGTGGTTCTGAAATGGATCTGAGTGAATCCTGAATCATTGATTCATCCAGCACAGAAACACACCCTTCGGTCCAACCAGTCCATGACGAACATAATCCCAAACTGCCTGCGCTTGGCTTATAATCATTCAAACCTTTCCTATTCATGTGCTTATCCAAGTGTCTTTTAAACATTGTAATTGTACCTGCATCCAATACTTCCTCATGACATTCCTTCTACACATGAACCACCCTCTGTGGAAAAAAAAATTGCCCCTTATTTCTTTTTTAAATCTCTCTCCTCTCACCTTAAGAATGTGCCCCCTAGTCTTGAAATCCCCCACCCTAGGAAAAAAGATACATACCATTAGCCCTATCTATACTTCTTGTGATTTTGTAAACCTCTATAAGGTCAGCTTTCAACCTACTCTGCTCCAGTGAAAAAGTCCCAGCCTATTATTATTTCTTTATAACTCAAACCTTCCATTGCTGGCAACATCCTGGTAAGGCTCGTCTGAGCTGAAAATGTGTTGCTGGAAAAGCGCAGCAGGTCAGGCAGCATCCATGGAGCAGGAGAATCGACGTTTCGGGCATGAGCTCTTCTTCAGGAATGAGGAAAGTGTGCCAAGCAGGCTAAGATAAAAGGTAGGGAGGAGGGACTTGGGGGAGGGGCTTTGGA
>NC_057748.1:14153832-14184500 GCF_004010195.1 Chiloscyllium plagiosum | reverse complement strand
GAAGAATTGTTCGATGTCTCGCCACGTGTTGAACTCGTTAATCTGAGAGCGTAGGGGAATGAAGGTGAGGCCTCTGCTGAGGACTGATCTTTCATCCTCAGAGAGGGGTAGTTCTGGAGGGATGGTGAAAACACGGCAGGGCTGGGAGCTAGGACCTGGTGTGGGGCTGGAGCTGGGAGTGGGGGCGGAGTTAGGCGTGGGGTCGGGAATTGTCTGAGCCCTCTCCAGTTTAATAATGTCCTTCCTATAACAGGGCGACAAGAACTGGACACAGTGCTCCAGAAGAGGCCTCAACGATATCATGTACAAATTCAACATGCCATCCCAACTCCTGTACTCGAAGGACCGAATAACGAAGGCAAATGTGCTAAATGCCTTTTTCACCCCCTGTCTATACGTGACGAAAATTTTCAAGAATTATGTCCCTGCATCCCTAGGTCCCTCTGTTTTACAACACTACCCAAGGATCTACCATTAATTGTATACGTCCTGCCCCTTTTAGTTGCACTAAATTGCAAAAATATCCTTTATAAATTGAGGCAGAGAGTACAAAAGCCAAGAGTCATTATTGTAGTGATATGACAGTCCCACCTCACTGTGATGATACTTCTCAATGTTAGCATCGAATGATGGAATGACAAGTTTCTTTCCCGAAAGGATATTAGTGACCCAGACGGGTTTTCACAACAACTGTTGATGGCGACATGATCATCATTACTGAGGCTAATTTTCAATTGTTGACTTTATCAAATGAATTCAAACTCCCCCATTTGAACCTGGATCCCTGAACCCCAATCCCAATGAAGGCTTGCAGTGTCCTACAGCTCTACATGTTCCTACTTCTTCCAACTCGTGCTGACTAAGGCTACCCTACACAGGGAACTCACGCCTGCAACTCAATGCATTTTCTGCTTTGATCAATGGGTGGATATTTGCCATCAGCCCTTTAAAGACGGCAGGTGATTCCCGCTTCAGGGAATGCTAACCTTGTTCCTGGAGTGCCAATTTTCAGCCTATTATGGGTGAGGCCCCATGCCAAGCACTCCAGAACTAACCAGCTCCATCAAAGACATAGGCTGGCCTACACCTCCTCAGGCTATTGAGGGAGTGCAGTGTAGGTTCACGAGGTCAATTCCTGGAATGGCGGGACTACCTTACGCTGAAAGTTGTATACCCTTGAGTTTAGAAGACTGAGAGGGGATCTGATTGAGATATAAGATTATTAAAGGATTGGACAGTCTAGAGGCCGGAAACATGTTTCCGCTGATGGGTGAGTGCCGAACCAGAGGACACAGCTTAAAAATACGGGGTAGACAATTTAGGACAGAGATGAGGAGAAACTTCTTCACCCAGAGTGGTGGCTGTGTGGAATGCTCTGCCCCAGAGGGCAGTGGAGGCCCAGTCTCTGGGATTCATTTAAGAAAGAGTTGGATAGAGCTCTCAAGGATAGTGAAATCAAGGGTTATGGAGATAAGGCAGGAACAGGATACTGATTGAGGATGATCAGCCATGATCATATTGAATGGTGGTGCAGGCTCAAAGGGCAGAATGGCCTACTCCTGCACCTATTGTCTATTGTCTATTGTTTCATAGAGTTAGGCCAGCGTTTGAAAGATCTGTCCCCTCTGAGCTCTCACAAACCATGGTCTGTATGAATGAACCAAAATTAGGTTTGGCCAAGAGTCCAGTTAGGCTCTTGAAACTTTGGACCCTCGGTTTGATTGACAGTTTTAGCTTTCTGATGTTCACTACCAATTGCACAGTGTGTATTTACACAATGTTTAGATATTTCAAGTTGTTTGCAGTTTCAGATATGGTAATTATGAGAAAGTGAGGACTTTCTCCTGAGGTTGGGGGGGGGGCGGGGTGGCAAGCCTGAATCTACTCACCCTTCCAAATGTTGCCTTCCCTGGTCCAATGCCCAGTTTGCTTTGATAATATTCCTGAGAATGTTTTGGGCAATCTTTCTATGGGAGTGTTGCGTTTTTGTGCACCAAACCCAGTTAAACTTTCTTTATTCATTTTATGGGATGTCGGCGTCGCTGACTGGGCCCAATATGTCTTGCCTGTACCTAGTTGCCCCTTGAGAAGATGGTGTTGAGCTGCCTTCTTCAACCGCTGCAGTCCACCTGCTGTGGGCTGACCCACAATGCCCTTAGGAAGGGAATTCCAGGATTTTGACCCAGCGACAGTGAAGGAATGATTTCCAAGTCAGGATGGTGAGTGACTTGGAGGGGAACTTAAGGGGGTGGTGTTTCCAAGGGGGCTGCCCTTGTCCTTCGAGATGGAAGTGGTCATGGGTTTGGAAGGTGCTGTCTGAAGATCTTTCGTGAATATCTGCAGTGCATCTTGTACACACTGCTGTTACTGAGCATCGGTGGTGGAGGGAGTGGATGCATGTGGATGTGGTGCCAATCAAGCGGGCTGCTTTGTCTTGGATGGTATAAAGCTTCTTGAGTGTTGTTGGGGCTGTACCCATCCAGACAAGTTGGGAGTATTCCATCAGCCTCCTGACTTGTGCCTTGTAGATGGTGGAAAGACTTTGGGGAGTCAGGAGATGAGTTACTCGCGGCAGTATCCCTAGCCTCTGACCTGCTCCTGTAGCCACTGTGTTTCTGTGGTGGGTCCAGTTGAGTTTCTGGTCAATGGCAACCCCCAGGCTGTTGATAGTGGGGGATTCAGTGATAACATCATTGAATGCCATGGGGCTGTGACGAGATTGCCTTTTACACATGATGGTCATAGCCTGGCATTTGTGTGGTGGGAAAGTTACTTGCCACTTGTCAGTGGCAGAGTTGGCATTGCTGCCCAAGTTTGCTCTGAGGTTTTAAATGGAAGGTGGGGGGGGGGTGGGCATAGTGGTTAGCGCTACCACCTCACAGCACCAGGGACCCAGGTTCGATTCCAGCTTCAGATGACTGTCTGTGTGGAGTTTGCACATTCTCCCCGTGTCTGTGTGAGTTCCTCTGGGTGCTCTGGTTTCCTCCCACAGTCCAAAGATGTACAGGTTAGGGTGGATTGGCCATGGGAAATTGCCCATAGCGTCCAGGAATGTGTCCAGGGTTAGCCACGGGATATGCAGGGTTACAGGGATGGGGGACGGAGTGGGTGGGATGTGTGGATCTGTTGGGCCGAATGGCCTGTTTCTACACTGCAGGGATTCTATTGTCATGCTAAGTTGTTCATCGTATCCAAAGATGTGCTGCCTGGGTGTATTAACCTTGGGAAATGTTGGATTAAAGGGTAGGGGGCTGGGTGGGATGTTTCTCGGAGACTCGATGGGCCGAAAGGCTAGTGTGACCTCTCTTCCACACTGTAGAGAATCTACAAAACCAGTTGGATTTCATAATCACACCCTGAATCGTGGTGAGAGAGAGAGCAGCTTGAGGAACCGCACAAGGCTTTTTTTTTGCCACAAATACATTACAAGCAACAGCCCGAGTGAGTTCCGCTTTAAAATATCTGGGCAAACTCGACCACGCACACAATACCTCAGTTTGGAAAACAAAGTGAACTCTGAACTTGTCCAGTTACAGGAAGCGCCTTGGGCATTAAAAAGCAGGAATAAATCTATTGAGCACAGTTCAGCTCCAAACCCCTCAACAGGACAGACAGTGCTGGGACATCTCTGAACACTGGAGGATGGACAGTGTGAAATTCTTGTTGGAGATGGATCTTTTTCGCTGGCTCCGGCTTTTCAATCTGCAAACTCTGTTGATTTTCCTGGCTGTGTCTCTAATGGTGTCCTTTCTGATTAAAACCCCAGGAAGCCGAGTGGCAGCTGTGAGGCAGCAGTGCTAACCACTGCGCCATCCAACTTGGCGGAGCTCAACTCAAAACCGGTTTCAAAGACTGGGCGATAGGAATTCAACAGGGACTGGGTTGCTGGGGAGGGAGGGGAGGTGGTGTGAGTGTTGTAGAAAACTCGACCTCCGAATGGTCAGAGACTGAAAGCTGCTGTGTTGGGGGTCCTGTTGACTGGTTAGAATCTGGACTAGGAAATACCTAGACTTGCCATTTCAGGTGGTATTGCCTCCCAGCTCTAAGTTATCTTTGAAGACTTTGAGAGTCCTGACTCACTGAAACCACATTGTGTGCGACTCTGCTGCATAATTCTCTGCAACTTTAGATATGTCTAAAGGTTAGGTCATTATGCAACATTTGATTTCAAACTGCTTATCCAGCAATTTTGGGCAAGTCTGACAGAAATGCACGTAATCTTTACAGGCTCCTTCCCCTCCCTTCTCCACACACAGCTTTTTAAGAAGTACACATGCAGTGCATTATGGATTCCAATTGTTGTCCTCAACGGGTATCAGACCATTCAAGAGGCTCTCGTCCAACACGGTCGAGAATTTGCTGGACGGCCAATTGTCCCCATCATGGAAGAATTGACGAAAGGTCAAGGTATTCATTTTATAAAATCAGTTCATTTCATTTTCCTGCAATGCCCTGGAAATTGGTAACAACATGTTAACCTTTTTACAGCACGGTACAAAATCACAGAGATATTGGTAGATGTGACCAATGGATTTCACTGTTGGTAAATATGAAGTCTACCACTTTGAGTCTAACTAGAATGGAACTGGTTACTTTCTCAATAGTTAAAAGTTGGAAACAGCAGAGAGACAGATCATGATTTTGAACACTGCAACTAGATCCCCTTTCCCCTTAAAGGAACAGTCCCAACTTCTTCAACCTATTGTTATAACGAATCAGTTAAACCAGTACTAATGAAGCCAAGGTTACTGTATGCTTTCTTAGAATGATAGAATCCCCACAGTGTGGGAGCAGGCTGTTTAGCTTATAAAGTTCACACCAACCCTCCAAAGAGCAAACCATTGCCCTACCCTATCCCTATAGCCCTCTATTTATTTGGTCATTCCACCTATCCTGCACAACCCTGTGTACCATGGGGTAATTTAGCACGGCCATTCCACCTATACCTTTGGACTGCGGGAGGAAACCGGATCACCCATCAGAAACCTACACAGACACAGGGAGAACATGCAGACCCCACACAGACAGTCGCCCGAGGATGGAGTTGAACCCAGGTCCCTAGTTCTCTGAGGCAGCAGTGCTAACCACTGAGTCACTGTGCCACCCCCTACTCTTAGCTCTTCACTAAACTTGTCCTGCCAATTTCAATGATTTAAGCACACTTCAAGCAGCTCTCTCTGCTCCTGCACCCCTTCTAGAGGTGTACTCTTTCGTTTACACTGTCTCTCCATGTTCTTCTTATCAACTCTTATTTAGGGTGGCTCGGTGGCACAGTGGTTAGCACCTGCTGCCTCACAGTGCCAGAGACCCAGGTTCAATTCCTGCCTCAGGCAACTGTCTGTGTGGAGTTTGCACATTCTCCCCGGGTCTATGTGGGTTTCCTCCGGGTGCTCTGGCTTCCTCCCACAGTCCAAACATATGCAGGTTAGGTGAATTGGCCGTGCTAAGTTGCCCATAGTGTTTGGTAAAGGGGTAAATGTAGGGGAAAGGGTCTGGGTGGATTGCTCTTTGGAGGGTCAGCGTGGACTTGTTGGGCCGAAGGGCCTGTTTCCACACTGTAAGTGATCTAATATAAACCAGCATGACCTCACAATTCTCCACATCGAATTTCATCTATCACTTCACCAACTTATCTATGTCCTGTTCTGCAGTGTCCTCCTCTTGGTTCAAGTTTCGTATCATCTGTCAGTTTTGAAGTGGTGCTCTGTTCCCCAAGGGCCAGATTATTCCTAGATATCAGGAAGAGTAAGGACTTCAATACTGATGCCCAAACTCCATTACAAACCTATCTAAGGCCAAGAGCATCTATTCCGATTACTCTTCTGTTACTCAGCCAATTTTACATCCATATTGCCACTGTCCCTTCTATCCCACAAGGTAACACTTTGCCTACATGTTTGTTGTGTGACACTGCATTAACTGTGTTCTAGAAGTCCATGTATACTACATTAATACCATTGCCCTCTCTGGTACCTCATCAAAAACTCTACCAGCTAGACATGATTTTAGTTAAACATGACTTTCCCTTAAAAATCCATAGTTAACCCATATTTGTCTGTGTGACCATTAATTTTGTCCGAGATTATTGTTTCTAGAATTTCCTTAGTCACTACAATTAACTTGACTGGTGTGTAGTTTTTATTTAGGTGATCTTTACACCTGCATACAGTTCCAGTCCCCATATTTCGGGAAGGATGTGGAAGCATTGGAAAAGGTGCAGAGGAGATTTACCAGGATGTTGCCTGGTCTGGAGGGAAGGTCTTATGAAGAAAGGCTGAGAGACTTGAACCTGTTCTCATTGGCAAGAAGAAGGCTAAGAGGGGATTTGATAGAGACATACAAGATGATCAGAGGATTAGATAGGGTAGCCAGTGAAAGTCTTTTTCCTAGGATGATGATGTCAGCGTGTACGAGGGGGCATAACTACAAATCGAGGGGTGATAGATTTAAGACAGACGTCAGAGGCAGGTTCTTTACGCAGAGAGTGGTAAGGGCGTGGAATGCCCTACCTGCTAATGTAGTTAATGCAGCCACATTAGGGAGATTTAAACAATCCTTAGATAAGCACATGGATGATGATGGGATAGTGTAGGGGGACGAGCTGAGAATAGTTCACAGGTTGGCGTAACATCAAGGGCCGAAGGGCCTGTTCTGCGCTGTATTATTCTATGTTCTATGTTTTTTGATCTTGGGTGTAAAGTTTACAGTTCTCCAGTCATCAGGCACGACTCATACGTCAAAGGAAGACTGAAAAATTATATCAAATAAAAACCGAAAGAACTGCAGATACTGCAAATCAGAGAGTTAACGTTTCGGGTCAAATGACCTCTCCACTCGACCAGAAACATTGGCTCCGATTTCTCTGTACAGATGATGCCTGTCGCGCTGAGCTTTTCCAGCAATATCTGTTTTTGTTTCTCCTGTTCCTTGATCTATACATCAACTTTGGGTCAAAGCTGTGCTTTTACCTTTCTCATCCTCTGAGATGATGCCAATTGTAATCATTTATACCCTTCTTTCTGTTAAGCACCATCATGGTGCCCTACGGAAGATCTTGGAAACAGCAACGAAGATTTATGCTGACTGTTTTCCGAAACTTTGGCTTAGGCAAAATTGCTTTTGAGGAGAGAATTCTGGAGGAGGCCTGATATTTGACTGAAGTCTTTAAAGCAGAAACTGGTAAGGTCTGTGTATTCTCTCTGCATTGTTTTAAAGCAAACTTGCAGTGATGTTTCCAAACTTTCAAGATTGTCCTCCAGGCTTCAAGACTGTTAATAATCAGGAGATAGTCACAAGCAACTCAGGAAACAAAACATATTGAACAAATAATGTTGCATTTGTTTTTCATTTCCCACAGAACATGGCTCAGCAGTACAGAAGTTGAATATTGTTAAAAAATAAAGTCATGTCGCCAAAGCTTTTTCATCTTGCGCTCATCAGCACAATTAGGAGGATGTGGAAAAAGTGAGGACTGCAGATGCTGGAGATCAGGGTCAAGAGTGTGGTGCTGGAAACGCACAGCAGGTCAGGCAGCATCCGAGGAGCAGGAGAGTCGATGTTTTGGGCATAAGCCCTTCATCATCATCATTTCTGATGCCCGAAATGTCGATTCTCCTGCTTCTCGGGTGCTGTGCTTTTCCAGCAACACACTCTTGACTCTATTAGGAGGGTGTCAGGCATAGAATTGTAGAATCCCTAAAGTGTGAAAGCAGGCCATTCAGCCTATCGAGTCTGCACTGACCCTCTGAAGAGCATTCCATCCAGACTCATCCCCCTCTAACCTTATTCCCTATAACCATTCACGAGAGGTAGGTCTAGCTTCCTTTATCATTGGACCGAAAATACACTGCTGAAGAAAATTCTCCATCTAGCCTGTACATCCCTGGACACTGGGTAATTTCCCATGGCCAATCCACCTAACCTGCACAACTTTGGATTGTGGAAGGAAACTGGAGCACCCAGAGGAAACTAGGTACCGGTGAGTACTGAAGGCTAGGTACCGGTGTGGACATGGGGAGAATGTGCAAACCCCACACGGATAGCCGCCCCAGGGTGGAATCGAACCTGGGTCCCTGGCGCCGTGAGGCATCTTCAGGAGATCGGAGCTGCCTCTCTGACATCAGTGCAAAGACGGGTGGCGTCCATGATGGGGCCTGCTGCTGTCCTCCTCAGGAATCCCAACCATGAGAGTGTTGGAAGGAAGGGTCAATAGCAATGTAATCAAAGTAAAATACCACACTCAACTCAAGCACAAACTATCCCATGTAACGACACTTTTCACCAAATAACCAAAGCCCTCAAATGTCCCTGCAATGGCTGTGCACTGTTGTGCATCAGATAGTTTTAGTTCCCTAATGAATACTGACATCATTTGGCCCAGCCTGTAAATGTGTTCCAAATTCAACCGAAAGAGGCAAGGCTCCACTGGGCAGTAGGTTTACCATTCCTTGCCCATTGCTGCACTTTGGAAATGGCAGACTGTCATATGATGCCCTGATGCTTGGGCCAAGTGCTAGCAAATGGGACTAGAATAATTAAGGAGATCTGGTTGGCATGGACGAGTTGGACCGAAGGGTCTGTTTCCGTGCTGTACATCTCTATGACTCCATGTCAGCTTCGACCAGCTTGTGGTTGGGGTAGTTTCGTGCCACCGCCCTCTATTCTTCACTGGGTCCAAGGGTCCTACCTGCTTCATTATGGTAAAGGAACGCTGTGAGTCTTATTAAGAAGAGGCTGTGGTCTTAAACAAGTCATAGTTTGCTGCGCAATCATTTGTAAGGGATGTGCTGGTGTATTGATGTTATCACTATCCTAGCAATCTAAGTACCCAGGCTAATGTTTTAGAGATGTGTCTTCAAATCCCTCCATGGCAAATGGTGAAATTTGAATCAATGGAAATCTGGTCTCAAAAAACCCAACTGGTTCACTCATATCCCTTAGGGAAGGGAATCTGCCATCCTTATGTGGCCTGTCCTACATTTGACCCCAAACCCATAGCATAGACTTTTCACAGCCCTGTGCAATGGCCTAGCAAGTCACTTGGTTTGAGAGGTATCTTGCGATGGGCAATAAGTGCTGGCCTAGTTAGGGCTAACCCATGTAGAAATGAAGAAAACTTTAAATTACAGCAAATGTTTTATTAACTGGCACCCATTGAGACCAGTATGTTCTGGTTGATCAAATGTTCCAGATAATTAAGAGGTCCACATGACCGCAGCAAACACTGACCACGAGAAACTTCGAGACATCAACATGCCTCATAAAATCCAAGTAAAAACATCAACACACCTCTTAAAAGCAGTGTAACAACACACAGTAATTACCATATATACTCGCGCAATAGTTGTTCTCGTATCTGGAATTTCCCATATAACTCATGTAAACGTCAACCCTAGTTCTTCACAGATAACAGATCCTCATTTATGAGTCAGTCTGCCAGCCATCGTGCTCAGCTCCGGGTTTTCGGAATTACCATAACCCGTTTTTAAAAATTCGTTTAGAGATTAATTGGGCTTTCGCTAATGAAACTGTATGAATTTTGACGGGCATGAATTTCAGCCAGTAAAAGTAGTATCCATGTAATAGTCAACTCCTAACTTTAACCTTAAAATGTCGTCAAAAAAATTTGACTATTATTCGACAAAATGTCAATTCTTCTGCTCCTCGATGCTGCCTGGCTGGCTGTGCTTTTCAAGCACCACATTCTTGCCCCAGCATTACATTCCTATTACTTGAGTATATACGGTAATAGGAACCTAATGCACATGTGAGAGTGTGGTGCTGGAAAAACACAGCAGGTCAGGCAGCATCTGAGGAGCAGGAGAGTCGAGGTTTCAGGCATAAGCCCTTCATCAGGCATGAGGTCTCATTCCTGATGAAAGGCTTATGCTCGAAACGTCGACTCTCCTGCTCCTCGGATGCTGCCTGACCTGCTGTGCTTTTCCAGCACCACACTGTTGACTCTGACCTTCAGCATCTGCAGTCTTCAGTTTCTCCCATGTAATGCAGGAGGGTTTGCACATCACTGTCATAATTTATTTACAGCCTAAATACTCAGATATCATGGTGGATCATGGTATTTGATATATAATTGTTTTGTCAATGTATAAAGAGTAGAGGCTGATAAGGAGCCGGTTAAAACAAAGTTTGCTGAAATCAATTGGTTGCTATTTCGACCACCCCGCTACCTGACAGGATCCTGACATCTTCTGTTTTACTCAATCCAAGAGTAATGGCAAAATCAGATTGGGTGGAACTTGATGTAATCTCCAACATTAACCCTTTGAGCAGCATGACCTGATAGAACATAGACCGTTCCAATGGTATCGGTATCCAGGGACACTTTTGTTACCACTCAGGTCCCAAGCCTGATGGGATTGCAAGTCTGACCTGTGGAGAACTGCTTTGCACTGTCACCTTCACAAAACTCCTTTCCATTTTACACAGGTCAACCCTTTAATCCCTATTCTATAATCACAAGCGCCGTGTCCAATGTGATTTGCTCTGTTGTCCTCGGGGAGCGTTTTCATTATGAAGACCAGACATTCACACGGCTCACACACTTGATCGATGAAAGCATGAAAATGCAGATAAGTAAATGGGCTCAGGTAAAATTAAAATAAACTCTCTTTGCTTCGGGATTGGAAACCCTCCTTACTGACATAGAAATATTGGTGTCAAATAGTCGGTTGATAAAAACTGCTACATTGGGACTGCTTGAACATATTCAGCTCCTTCAATCTGTTCAGACAATTAAATAGAATCTTGAAATCATAGAAAGCCCACTACACAGTAAGATACCATTCGGCCCATCACATCTGTGCCAGCACTCTGCCAAAGCGACTCAGCTAGTCCCATGCCCTTGCCTTTTCCCTGTATCCTTTCATTTCTGTTTAAACAATAATCCAAATATCTCTGGAAATCCATAATTATACCTGCCCCCACCACACTTTTAGGCAGCACATTCTTGATCTGTAAGCACTCATTGCATTCGAACTATTTTGCTTTGCCTTACTTTTGGTTCCTTTGTCAGTCACATTAAGTTCGTGCCCACTGTTCTGAACCCTTCCATCAACAAAGGAACTTGGAGCAAGAGTATGCAATTCAACCCTTTGAGTCCCCTGCACCATTTAACGTGATCATGGCCCATCCTATCCCGGTTTCAACTCCCCATAGCCCTTTATTCTGTTTTTCATCCAAATATATCTATTTCTTTCTTGAATCTGCTGATTGACTCTGCCTCCACTGCACTCTGCGGCAGTGGGTTCCACAGATTCACAACCCTCTGGGAGAAGTAGCTTCTCTTCATCTCAGTCTAAAACCTACCTCCTCTCACTCTATATCTGTGACCTCTCGTTCGACACTGTCCCACAAGGGGAAACATCTGTTCCACCTCCACCTTATCACTTCAGCATTTTATATATCTCAGTCAGTGAATACAACTGCTCCTCATATGACAGCCCTTTCAGCCCTGGAGTCAACCTGGTGACCCTCCTCCGAACTGCCTCCAGTGCCACCACATCCTTCCTCAAGTAAAGAGACCAAAACTGGACGCAATATTCCAGCTATGGTCTCACCGATGCATTATATAATTGTAACAACACTTTTATAATTGAGTCGTTTTGCAATAAATGCTAAGTGGGCATAGGTTGAGGGCAAGAGGGGAAAGTTAGAAGGGACCTAAGGGGCAACGTTTTCACACAGAGGGTGGTGCATGTGTGGAATGAGCTGCCAGAGGAAGTGGTGGAGGCTGGTACAATTATAACATTTAAGAGACATCTGGATGGGTATTTGAATAAGAAGGGTTTGGAGGAATATGGGCCAAGCACTGGCAAATGGGACTATATTAGATTAGGATGTCTGGTCGGCATGGACGGGTTGGACTGAAGGGTCTGTTTCCGTCTCTATGACTCTAACAGGAGCATCTTCTGCCTATCTCCATGATTTTGGATGCAAGCATCAAAGTCTGATTCAATTTTCTTCTCTAAAGAGAACAGCTCCAGCTTCTTAAATCTATCCATGTGACTAGAGTTCCTCACCTCTTTCTTTCTCCTTTGGCACTCCTTCAGGTGTCAAAAGGGATTTGCTCCCTCTCCGTGGTGTCCTCCCAGTAATTGCGGTTTTTTTGAATTTCAATAATATATTTCATTCATAAAAAAACCCTTTCCATGCATACACAGTCACTGAAGCAGTTTTGTGCAGCCTTTGCACATGAAGTACAAGCAAACATCAGAATTTGGCTTTCCCAGAAGTTGCACATGAACCCAAGGCATTTATTCCCTATCCTAGACTATATTAGAGACACCAAGAGGATCTCAGAACTGAATGGACCCCCATTGTACTTTGACAGTAAGACCTCAGACAGTTGTCTTTCCCCTTGGCAGCACTGCCCCAAAATTCAGTGCGTCCCTCAGCGCATAGTTCTGGACCTTGGGATGCACCAGACTGGAACACTCCTCCCAGCAATCAGTTGCCATTGTAGAGCTCAGAATAGAGCACTTGTTTAGAGAGTCTTGTCATAGAGTCATAGAGATGTACAGTATGGAAACAGAGCCTTCGGTCCAACTTGTCCACGCCGACCAGATATCCCAACCCAATCTAGTCACACCTGCTAGCACCCAGCCTATATCCCTCCAAACCCTTCCTATTCATATGCCCATCCAGATGCCTTTTAAATGTTGCAATTGTACCAGCCTCCATCACTTCCTCTGGCAACTCATTCCATACATGTACCACACTCTGTGTGAAAATGTTGCTCCTTAGATCTTTTTCATATCTTTCCCCTCTCACCCTAAATCTATGCCCTCTAGTTCTAGACCCCTCCACCCCAGGGAAGACACTTTATCTACTTATCCTATCTATGCCCCTCATGATTTAATAAACCTCTATAAGGTCACCCCTCAACCTCCGACGCTCCAGGGAAAACCGCCCTAGCCTGTTCAGCCTCTCCCTATAGCTCAAATTCTCCAACCCTGGCAACATCCTTGTAAATCTTTTCTGAACTCTTTCAAGTTTCACAACATCCTTCCGATAGGAAGGAGACCAGAATTGCACGCAATATTCCAACAGTGGCCTAACCAATGTCCTGTACAGCCACAACATGACCTCCCAACTCCTGTACTCAATGCTCTGACCAATAAAGGAAAGCATACCAAACGCCTTCTTCACTATCCTATCTACCTGCGACTCCACTTTCAAGGAGCTATGAACCTGCACTCCAAGGTCTCTTTGTTCAGCAACACAAGTGTATAAATCCTGCTAAGATTTGCTATCTCAAAGTGCAGCACCTCACATTTATCTGAATTAAACTCCATCTGCCACTTCTCAGCCCATTGGCCCATTTGATCAAGATCCAGTTGTAATCTGAAGTAACCTTCTTCGCTGTCCACTACACCTCCAATTTGTGTGGGCCTATGATAGCTGCCCAATACAGTTGGTTGTGACTGACCAGTGCCTCCAAACTGGGGATATTGGCCCGCGAGAAGACTCACACGTCTCGTGACTGACTGTATTGGAGAATCAGAATCACAGGTGCTAATTCTCTGGTGTTTTCTACTAGATTTATAACGTTGCTCCAATCATTGGCTATATCCCTGGGCCTCATCAGAGGCTGTTCAAAGTCCAGGCAGAAATTGACGCCGTTATTCAGGATTTCATCCAGCAACACAAAGATACACTGCATGGTGAAGAGGTCAGAGATTTCATCTACGCCTATTTGCTGGAAGTGAAGAAGGTGAGAAGAGGGCACATTTTCCAGTGTTAGTGGGTCTGTATGTGCAATAGGCCGGAGCATTGTGATTTGACCTTGTGCCTTTGGGCCCAGTTCAGACTAACGGCTTCAAATGCTTATCAATTTAGCGGTAAGGTATCATTAGTGGGTGGCACAGTGGTTAGCACTGCTGCCTCACAGCGCCAGAGACCCGGGTTCAATTCCCGCCTCAGGCGCCTGACTGTGTGGAGTTTGCACGTTCTCCCCATGTCTGTGTGGGTTTCCTCCCACAGTCCAAAAATGTGCAGGTTAGGTGAATTGACCATGCTAAATTGCCCATAGTGTTAGGTGAAGGGGAAAAATGTATGGGTGGGTTGCACTTTGGCGGGTCAGTGTGGACTTGTTGGACCAAAGGACCTGTTTCCACACTGTTAGTAGTCTAATCTATTTCCTAACAGGTGTGAAGCCAAACGTGAAATGTCTACAGTATAATCTCTCCCATGAGGAGGGATTGTTTCAACTGGGCCTGGGATCAACAAGATTTGTCTGTAACACATGTCAGATGTAGAAAGCCCAAAATCTAAAGGCAGCCATTTAAGGAATGCGGCACTGAGGCAAGGAATCAAATAATATTGAGATGAGCTGTTGTGTGACCTAGCTCCAGACACGAGATAACTTCAAACCATTTCAAGTTCAAGTACAACATGATGGACACCATTTAGGGGAAGTGATGAACTATAGTGGTATTGTTGCTAGACTATTAATCCAAAATTTTACCTTTTATTAATCCAAAGACCAGCGTCAGGTTCTG
This sequence comes from Chiloscyllium plagiosum, assembly GCF_004010195.1. Classification (NCBI taxonomy): domain Eukaryota; kingdom Metazoa; phylum Chordata; class Chondrichthyes; order Orectolobiformes; family Hemiscylliidae; genus Chiloscyllium; species Chiloscyllium plagiosum. The sequence continues at coordinate 14,169,981 of NC_057748.1, read as the reverse complement.
GGTTCAAATTTCTGCCACGGCAGATGGTGGAATTTGAATTTAATAACATTATGGAATTAAGAGTCTAGCAACGACCCATTGTTAAATGAAACCCATCCGGTACACTAATGTCCTTTGGGGAAGGAAACTACCATCCTTACCCAGTATAGTCTACATGTAACTCCAGACCTGTGTCATTTACCCTGTGGGCAATTAGGGATGGACAGTAAATGCAGGTCCAGCCAGTGATGCCAACATCCCATGAACGAACAAAAAAGATAAACTCTCTATAAGAGAGCGTTAAGGGGTGGGCATGGTGGCTCAGTGGTTAGCACTGCTGCCTCACATTGCCAGGGATCCATGTTCAATTCCCACCTCAGGCGACTGTCTGTGTGGAGTTTGCACGTTCTCCCCCTGTCGTTTGGGTGTTCCGGTTTCCTTCCACAATGCAAAGATGTGCAGGTCAGGTGGATTGGCCATGTTAATTTGCCCATAGTTTAGGTGCATTAGTCAGGGGTATATATAGGGTAGGGGAATGGGTCTGGGTGGGTTACTCTTCGAAGGGTCGGTGTGGACTTGTTGGGCCAAAGGGCCTGTTTCCATACTGTAGGGAATCTATTCTAATCTAATCTAACTTGGAATCTGAGATCCTGGAGATTATGTGACAATGAGAGGCTGTCCCTATCCAGCCACTGCCTCAGCTGCATAAACAAATCTGAACAAACAGCTTTAGCTGAAGATGTAGAGGACCAGTAAGATGGTATAAGTACAAGGTGTTTCCAATTTGGAAGCTGACTTAATCCACTTTGTAAACCAGATCCTCAAATGAACCAATGATATTGTACAAAAACCAAACAATTTATCAATGGCTAGGGTTGTGGAGTAGCCAAGATTAAAGGCAGCAGACTCTGTACTAAAGGCAGAATTTTTTGATAAGTAGTAAAAGATCTACAGGTAACAGGATGAAAAAGATTTATGCAATGAATCAGAAATGCAATTGTCCAAAACGGTGGCAGGGAGCAGCCTGGGGTAATTGATATAAGGAAATTAGATAGATATTTCGAAAGGCTAAACCTTGCAGAACGAAACAGAAAGAGCAGGAGGGCTAATTGGAAAGTTCTCTCATGGGGTCAGCACAGTGGTCTCTTTCTGTGCAGTAATGGTATATGATTAAGCAGAAATTGAAATCCTTATCCTGATTGGGTGGACTTCAATGGGTTTGACTTGTTCTTACATTCCAACCCATTAGTTTGTTGCTTTGGTGGGTATTAGGATTGCTGATGTTAAATATGTGAAAGGGCCATTGTGCTGATTGGAGTGAGGTTAGCCAGATGGGCCTAATAGAATTGGAGTTCTCCGACTGGGGTTATTAATCTGGTCCGATCAGGGAGCCCTGGCTGACAGATATAAATTGAAATGTCAGGATTCTCTTCACTCAGAGAGCTGGCTCTGAGGGAGTCAGACCAGTGTCAAGGACACTGTAAATAAAAGGTGACTTAGTGACGGGATACTGTGCAGTTATTTCAGTGATGACCTTCACTTTGCAGGAGGAGAATTCTCCCAACTCTTGCTTGACTGAGGGAAACCTGTTCCATGATGTCAATGAACTGTTCATCGCTGGCACTGAAACTGCAGCCACTACTCTGCAATGGGCCATTCTGTACATGATGGCTTTCCCAGATGTACAAGGTAACACTGGGCCTTGAATTACTAAACAGTGGCTGCATCTACCAACTGCTCATGACAGGAGTCTAAAAAAGGAAGGTGTTTCGGAATTCTCATGCCGCTCCGTTTTACACTTTGTGTCCTCCAAAGTAAATGCATACATGTGCACATTCTAGTCAGGAGCTGACCCAAATCCCATAAGGGAATAGGAATGAGGATAGAAAAATGTAGTGCTGGAAAAGCACAGGAGGTCACAAGATGAGGAGTATCACAACGCAAGGAGTATCAGAAATAAGGTGGGTGAACTTAAGGCGTGGATCGGTACCTGGGACTACGAGGTTGTGGCCATCACGGAAACGTGGATAGAAGAGGGACAGGAATGGTTGATGGAGGTTCCTGGTTACAGATGTTTCAGTAAGATTAGGGAGGATGGCATCTGCCCAGGGGAGTTGTCTACTTTCACTCCTCGAATTGATAACACCTCTTCCTTACTAACCTCAATCCTTTCTAGTCTAATATCTCGTATCTCATTCTTCTCCTCTACAATATTCTCCTTTTCCTGAGTGAAAACCGATGAGAAATAATCATTTAGCACCTCTCCAATCTCCACAGGGTCTCCACTTCTGTCTTTGACTGACCCTATTCCTACTTTAGTTATCCTTTTATTCCTCACACACCTATAGAAAGCTTTAGGGTTCTCCTTTATTCTACCTATTAAAGACTGCTCAAGTCCTCTCTTTGCTCTTGTTAACTCTCTCTTTAAATCCTTCCTAGCCAATCTGTAACTCTCCATCACCTCATCTGAATCATCTCATCTTATCATCACATAAGCCTCCTTCTACTTCGCAAGAGATGCAATTTCTGTTGTAAACCACAGTTCCCTTACCTTTTCACTTGCTCCCTGCCTGACAGGGACATACCTAAAAAGGGCACACAATATCTGTTCCTTGAACCAGCTCCACAATTTGATTGTCCCCATCCCCTGCATTTTGCTACTCCATTCTATGCATCCTAAGTCTTGCCTAGTCGTTTTATAATTGCCTTTACCCCATCGATAACTCTTGTCCTGTGGCATGTATCTATCCCTTTCCATCGCTAAAGTAAACGTAACTGAACTATGGTCACTCTCTCCAAAATCAAACACCTGGCCTGATTCATTACCAAGCACCAGATCCAGTGTGGCCTCCCCTCTTGTCGGCCCTTCGACATACTGTGTCAAGAAACTCTCCTGCACACATTGGACAAAAACTGATCCATTCGACGTTATACTGTCCTGACTAACAAGGTTACACCTCTCCCTCTTTTACCGCCTTTCCTGTTCTTAATGAAAGATCTAAACCCTGGAACCTGCAACATCCATCACTGACCCTGCTCCAGTCTCATCTTCCAGTGGACTAATTTCCACTCTTGCCTCTTTTACCTTTTAGATATCTAAAAAAGAGAGTGAGCGGCACCCTTGAGGGGACTTGACAGGGTCGGTGTTAAAAGGTAGTTTAATCTCTGAGAGGGTCAAGGATCAGATCTTCTGTTTGCTGTGAATCTGGAATTCTTTACCATGGAGTGCTGTTGAGGCTGGGTCATTAAATATGTTCAAAGCTGAGATGGACAGATTTTTAATCAATAAGGGAATAGCGGTTATGGGGAAAGTGGTGTTAAGAATTATCTGATCAGCCATGATCTCATTGAATAGTGAGGCAGACTCAATGAGCTAAGTGGCCTAATTATGTTCCAAGTCTTGCAGTAGTTTGTCTTATGTTATTATAATCTTTTCATTCTGCTATATTCCTGTGCAGTACACTTTTTAACCTCTGCTTCTTCAGTCTTTGAGGTATGGCTCATCCACTGTGTGCAGTTCCCACCCACCCCTGAGCTAGTGCACAGAAATCTTATGCCTATACCCCTACACATCAGTTTTACAGTCACAAGTTTATTCACTTAATTCACCTACTTATGTGCTTGCTAGCATGTTGGCCTGGGAATAATCCTAAAACAACTGCTTTCGAGGTTCTGTCTTTTAACATTCTGACTCGCTCCCTGAAATCTGCATTCAGGAGCTCATCTCTATTCTTGTCAAAGTCTACCTCTCATTGATCTTTCTCCCCCAGAAGAATGCTACGACATAATATCCTTTACCCTAGTGACCGGGAAGCAACCTGTCATCCTGGAGTCATGTTATCAGTTGCAGAAAACTTTCTCTGCTCCCCTGACTATGGAATTTCCTATGGGCAAAAGTGAGGACTGCAGATGCTGGAAACCAGAGTTTAGATCAGAGTGGTGCTGGTAAGCACAGCAGGTCAGGCAGTATCGGAGGAGCAGGAAAATAGATGTTTCGGTCAAAAGCAGAATTTCCTATCTCTATTGCTGTTTACTACTTCTTCATCTTGCCACCAATAACAGCTGAGCTGCCCATGAAACAACCAATTTGACTCTGGTCATACTCTCCTGAGGAACCATTACCCTCAGCAGTACAAAAACTGGAATATAGGTTCGCAATCAAAACAGTCTCAGGAGATTCCTGCTTTGCTGGCCTGGATCTTTTAGACTGCCGAGCGGTCACTCATTCACTATTTACCTCTACGTTTTTAACCTGTGGTATGACTTCCTTCCTAAAAATACTTTGTGTATAGACCTCACAAATGCACTGAAGTGACTTCAACCACTGCTCAAGCACCAAAACCTTGTGTGCCAGTTATATTTTCTGCAGATGTGTTCATCTAAGATGCATGGTGTGTCTGTGATACCACACAAACCCTAGGATATACGCTCCTCTTGATTGAGCAGACTTGCCATCCTGTAGCTTTAAGAACTATTTATTTCAATTAGAATAATAGAAAGCTCAACAATTACAGAGACAACCCTAGACTAATACCCTGTGGACTTAGGTTGACAATCCAGCATGACAGTTGGTGAATTTTATTCAATAGAAAGTTGGCTTGATGGCAACCACATAGCAACTGTTGATTTGTTACAAAAAATTCCATCTGGTTCACTGATGTCCTTTCGGGAAGCAAACCTGCCCTCCTTACCTGGTCTGACCTACATGTGACTGCAGACCAACAGAATGTGGTTGTCTCCTAACTGCCCTCTTGCCATTTGGGTTGAAAAATGTGGCACAGGAACAGCACAGCATATAAGGCAGCATCCAAGGAGCTTGAGAGTCGACATTCGGGCATAAGCACTTCGTCAGGAATAGGGAGCGGAGGTTAGGGAGAAGGGGGCTGAGAGATAAATCGGAAGGGGGGATTGGGGCTGGAATGAAGGTGACTTTGAAGGCGATGGAAGATGCAGATGGAGGGTGATGGTGATAGGTCCGAGCAGGTCAGCGGGAAGAAAGATGGACAGGTGGGACAGTTCAAGAGGACGAGTTGGAGGGTTGGATCTGGGATGAGGTGGAATGTTTCAGAGAACATCTCAGGGGCACAAACACCACAACGCCAATGACCTGTGGCTGATCACTTCAAATCCCCCTCCCACTCTGCCAAGGATAAGCAAATTCTGGGCTGCCTCTAACCCCAAATCTGAGCCACCCAACGCCTGGAAGAAGAAAGCTTCATCTTCTGCCTTGGAACCTTCCGACCACAAAGCATCAAAGTCAATTTAATCGGTTTCCTCATCTTCCCTCTCCCAACTCATCCTGGATCCAGCCTTCCAATTCAGCACTGCCCTCTTGAACTGTCCTACCTGTCCATCTTCCTTCCCACCTATCCACTCCACCCTCCCCACCGACCAATCACAATCACGTCGCACCTGCATCCACCAATCGCCTTCCCAGCTACCTTCCCCCAGTCCCACCCCTACCCTCCCATTTATCTCTCAGCCCCCTCCCCTACCACATTCCCGATGAAGGGCTTATATCCGAAAGGTTGATTCTCCTGCTCCTCAGATGCTGCCTGACTGGCTGTGCTTTTCAACCCTGATCTCCAGCATCTGCAGTCCATACTTTCTCCATAGGAACAACAATAGGTCACTTGGACTCACTAGGCTGTCCCACCATACAACAAGATCTGACGCAGGCCTCAGCTCCTCATAGCCCTCAGCTCCCCAATATTTCAAAACTTTGTCCATCTACTGTTTGAGGTGGAGGTGCCAGTGTTGGACTGGGCTGGACAAAGTCAGAACTCACATGACACCAGGTTATGGTCCAACAAGTATGTTTGAATTCACAAGCTTTCAGAACGCTGTTCCTTCGTCAGGTGAAGGCACAGTGCACCGAAAGCTTGTGATTTCAAATGAACCTGTTGGGCTATGACCTGGTGTCGAGTGACTTCTGACTTTGACTACCTCCTCTTCCAGTTGTATAGCCTCTACAGATCTTGAGGATAGAGAATTCCAGACATCCTGAGAGGTGAAATTCTTTTGTATCTCAGTTTTAAATAAGTATCACCTTATTCTGTAATTATAGAGTCATAAAGATGTACAGCATGGAAACAAACCCTTCGGTCCAACTCATCCATGCCGACCGGATATCCTAAATTAATCTAGTTCCATTTGCCAACATTTGCCCCATAATACTCTATACCCTTCCGACTCATATCCCCATCCAGATGCCTTTTAAATGCTATAATTGTACCAGCCGCCACCACATTTTCTGGTAGCTCATTCCATACACACACCACCCTCTGCCCCTCAGCTCCCTTTTAAATCTTTCGCCCTCACCTTAAACCTATGCCTTCTCGATTTGGACTCCCCTACCCTGGGAAAACGATCTTGGCTATTCACGCTATCCATCCCCTCTTGACTTGATAAACCTCTATAAAGTCAACCCTCAGCCTCCATTGCTCCAAGGAAAATAGCCCCAGCCTATTAAGCCTCTCCCTGTAGCTCAAATCATCCAACCCTGGCAACATCCTTGTAAATATTTTCTGAACCCTTTCAGGTTTCGCAACATCTTTCCCAGAGCAGGGAAATCAGAATTCTGTCGCCTAGGTAGAGATTCCCGCACTAGTGGAAACATTTACCATGACAAGCCCCCCGTCAGAATCTCGTATGTTTCAAGAAGGTCATCCCAAATCCTCCTAAAATCTTCTGAACAAAAGACTAACCTGTTTAGCTGCTCTTGATAAATCATCCTCTTCATCCCAGGAATCAGGCCATTGATTGTTTTTTGAAGTGTTTCCAATGCCAGTGTATCCTTTCTTAAAAAGGGGGACCAAAATCGCACAGAAATTCCAAAATCGCAGGCCAAAATTGCGTTTGCCTTCTGAATGACTTGCTGCACTTTTATACCAATATACATGTTTCAGGCACAAGAACACCTAGATCCCTCTATGTTGCACTTTGTTTTGGAGTCTCTCTCACATTTTCCTCCCAAAGTCCATGATCTCTCACTTCCCTACATTAAACCTCATCTGCCACTCAGGCAATCTATCAATCCCTTTGCAGTTTCCACAAATATCCTCATCATAACATTCCCACTTAGTTTTCTATCACCAGAAACATCATATACTGCCTTCTCTAAGTCATTAACGTAGATAGTAAATAATTGGGGTCAAAGCACCCTCCTGGTTACCTCTTTCCAACCTGAAAAAGATCCTTGGATCATGATTCCCTATCTTCTGTGTGTTAACCATGTTAATACATTGCCCTCACAACGTGTATATAACTTTCTCTTCCCCAAAAAATGCAAACAATTCCCAAGAATCCATTCTAAACCAAACCATTAGTCTTTAAAGTTTGGGAGAAGATTTGTAGTTCAGGTGCTCGTTGTTGTGGTTCTGTTCGCCGAGCTGGGAATTTGTGTTGCAGACATTTCGTCCCCTGTCTAGGTGACATCCTCAGTGCTTGGGAGCCTCCTGTGAAGTGCTTCTGTGATCTTTCCTCTGGCATTTAAAGTGGTTTGTCTCTGCCGCTTCCGGTTGTCAGTTCCAGCTGTCCGCTGCCGTAGTCGGTATGTTGGGTCCGGCTCGATGTGTTTGTTGATAGAGTCTGTGGGTGAGTGCCATGCCTCTAGGAATTCCCTGGCTGTTCTCTGTTTGGCTTGTCCTATAATAATAGTGTTGTCCCAGTCAAACTCATGTTGCTTGTCATCTGCATGTGTGGCTACTAAGGATAGCTGGTCGTGTCGTTTCGTGGCTAGCCACGGCACCAACTAGCCACGATATGCTCCCAAGCACTGAGGATGTCACCTAGACAGGGGACGAAACATCTGCAACACAAATTCCCAGCTCGGCGAACAGAACCACAACCATTAGTCTTCATCTGGAAAATTCCGGTGTTTGTTAACAGAACCTGTTACGGTCAATTTGCACAGCAGGGTCTTTGCATCAACTGTTGTTCCTTTCGACTCTTCTCTCCTACGTAACAGCAAAATGCCACGAGGAGATTGATAAAGTGATTGGTGTCTCTCGTATGCCAACCATGGAGGATGCAGTCAACTTGCCGTACGTCAATGCCGTTATCCACAAGATTCAAAGATGCGGAAATGTGGTACCTCTTGCAGTAGGCCTTGCAGCAACAGAGGACACAAGCTTCAGGGGTTACACAATTAAAAAGGTGACGTTGTTTTTCTCTGTCAGTGTCCAGTTCAGCTGTTTAGTCTTTGACCCTTCTTGGATAAAGGGGTAGAATAAGGTTTTGAGAGAACTTCCATTGATTGACTCCTTGGGACCACAATGCTCACTTGCTGTCGTCCAGGCAACCTGCCAGAACCACAAACCTCGTGGGCAGTTGCAGAGGCTGGATCTCCTCCATTTCTACCTTCTATGATTCCTATAGCTTGACCCTGGATCAAATCAGACGGCTCTATCCTAAAGGTCACCTCCTGCAACAAAGTGTCTGGGTAACTTTCTTCTTGCCTGATGCCTTGTAGTATCTGCAGTTCAATGACCTGGAGCTGAGGATCATTGAACCAGAGACACTGACTATAGCCGTGTTTACATTGGAGGACCCTGGTGCCCATATGCTACAGTACGCTGCAGCTGCAACACATCGCACGCCCTTTATAACACTTTGATTCATGAATTTACTGATTAATTTTTAATCAATGTCCCTAGGCACTGCTGCCTGACAATAAGTTCTTTTTGTTCAATCAATCTTCTATTTGTCCCAGTTGAGATTCCCTAGTTAAGTAGGGTGGCCTGTGGCTCAGTGGTTAGCACTGCTGCCTCACAGCGCCAAGGACCTGGATTCGATTTGACGCTTGGGCGACTGTCTGGAGTTTGTGCGTTCATCCCGTGTCTGCGTGAGTTTCTTCCGGTGCTCCAACATCCTCCCACAGTTCAAAGATGTGCAGGTAAGTGTGGATTATGCAGGCTATGTGGATTGGCCATGGGAAATGTAGGGATGGGTCTGAGTGGGATGCTGTTGGGAGGGTCAGTATGGTCTCAATGGGCTGAGTTGCCTACACACTGTAGGGATTCTATAAGATTAATCATCAGCTAACCATCTATCTGATTTGATGTCATGTCTCACCTTGGTTTTTATTCTCTGAAACACGGGTTTTGAATGGCTTTTGGCAGCAGTAGTGGGGACCACACTGTCCCTAGTCTGTTTTTGCCTTTGGTGTTTGCTGACTGAAGTCTCACTTTCTCTGCATTGTTTAGCCGCTACTGCAAGTCCTGTTCTTTCCCGCTGTCTTTGGCCTTCCTCTTTTACATTACTCAACAAAATTAAGCCTCATAGAATTTAATTAACATCCCCTACAGAAGACAGATTCCTCTGTGTGAATGTACGTAGTTTCTCTCGAACCACATGGCAAAACTGATGGATAATCTTAAACTGCATGTGGTTGTGATTATTAGCCAACTCCGGATTGTGTGGCTAGTGCTGCCTAACTGTATAATCATACCTAATGATTGACACTGTGCGAGTTTGGTAGGCATGGGCTGTTCGTGTCCAGTCAACACTGTTCAATCCTGAGTGTGCTCGGACTTACACCAATGATCAGTTGGATTCCCCCTGTGGCTTGCCCGAAGTTGCAGGCAGCTACATAAATTCATACACAGGGCTCTGTCCTCTGCAGGCAAAATGCACCTGGTCACACATTGCCTGTCTTCGGAATGAACCAAAAGCATGAGGGACCCAATTGATCCCGGTGGCATTGCCCATCACAATGCCTTGACCAATTGGAATCAACTTGCCAACCAATCAGCACCATTTTCTCCTGCAGAGTAAATTGTTGCTCCCTTTGAAATTTGGCAATCTTGCATCTGTCCTGTTGAGTTCCAGGTGAAACATTTTAGCAACGTGTCTTATTTCTGCGGCAGTAATCAATTTGGAACACCAAGTATCCTTGTTCAGTAGCTAGATAACTGGAATGTGGTGCAGAATTAAATCAACAGCATGGGTTCAATTTCTGTATCAGCTGTGATAAATCACAGAGGCCCTGCACCTCACCTTACCCTGAGCTTATAGAACAATTACTTTCAATCTATTGTCTCTCTTGAATTTGTCTTTTGTAGACTTTGGCTCCATACCATACCACTGCCAATTGATGAAGATACATTGACCCCATTCCTATTGAGCCCCTGACTATCCTTCCAGGCCCCTGTACTATTGATACCTAGGGTTACTGACCCATCTTGAATGACTGGGGGTCCACTGACATCAGTACTAGTCCTCTGATGGTCAAAGAGAGCATCCTTGGGAGATTTCATTAATAGGATTTGGCATTGCGGGCCAAACCAGAATTTTCTCCCATCCCTAATTTTCCAGAGGACAGTTCAGAATGATCACCATTGCTGTGGGTCTGCAGTCACATGTAATCCAGACTCAGATAAGGACTATAGTCTCCTTCCCTAAAGGACATTAGTGAACCCAATGGGTTTCTTTTAATGACAATTGGTAATGGTTACATGGTCACCATTAGTCCAGCTTTTCATTCCAGAATTGTATTGGGTGGCAGATTGGCTCAGTGGTTAGCACTGCTACCTCACAGCGTAAGGGGCACAGGTTCGATTCCATCCTTGGGTCATTGTCTGTGTGGAGTTTGCACATTCTCTCTCCCCAACCTGTGTGGGTTTCCTCCCACAGTCCAAAGATGTGCAGGTGACATGGACTGGCTACAAAAGTGTGGGGTTTTAGGGTTAGGAAAGGGTGGGGTCTGGGTGGCATGCTCTTCAACTGATCATTGTTGACTCAGTGGGCCGAATGGCCTCTTTCCACAGTGTATGATGTATTGAATACGTATTTCAGTACCTGTCTTGGTGAGATTTGAATCTATGTCCTCAGAACATTAGCCTGGGATTCTAGTAGACTAGCCCAATGGCCTTACCATTGCAGCTGGGTAGGCAACATTAAAATCGAATTTTAAACAGACCAGTCAATGTATTCAGGAGATCCGTCAGGGTGACCTACATTTGTTTATATGTTCGTTTCCAATTTGTTCTAGAGTCATTGAGTCATTTGGCCGGAAACAGGCCCTTCACTCCAACTCGTCCATGCCAACTAGTTTCCCAAACTGAACTAGACCCATTTGCCAGCATTTGGCCCATATCCCTCTAAACTTTTCCCATTCATGTACCTGTCCAAATGTCTATTAAATGTTAAAGCTGTACCTGCATCTATCCATTCCTCCTACCTCTGTGTAAAAACATTGCCCCTCAGCATCCTTTTAAGTTTCTCACTTTAAATCTATGCTCTCTAATTTTCAACTCTATGAACTTTGGAAATAGACCTTTACTGTCACCTTATGTATGCCCCACGTGATTGCATAAACCTCTATAAGATCACCCATTAACCTCCGATGTTCCAGGGAAAAAAGTCCTACCCTGTTCAGCCTTTCCTTATGACTGAAACCCTCCAGTCCCGGTCTCATCTTTGTAAATCTTTTTTGCAGTTTCCAGTGTAACAACATCCTTCCTAAAGCAGGGCGACCTGAATTGTAGGCAGGGATCCAAGTGTCGCCTTATCAATGTCTTGTACGTCCGCAACATGACCTCCCAACTCCTGTAGTCAGTGCTGTGACCATATGAAGGCAAATGTGCCAAACGCCTTCTTCATTGCCCTGTCTATGTGTGACTCAAGCAATTTGTTTTTTGTTCCTGACTCCCAGTTCCTGCAGTTCTTTTTGTTTATTTAACAAGCTGACTGCGATGGTAAATGTTGCTTCCCATTAGGTACAGTACTTATCCGTGGCGTGAGGAAGCGATGATGGGTTAACTCTTTCAGTTCTGTAACTCACTGCAAATATTTTCTTCTGTTTTTGCAGGGAACCTTGGTCTTATTAAACATGGAGTCAGTTTTGTCTGAAGAAAAGCGATGGTGGGACCCGAAGCATTTCAATCCGGAGAACTTCCTGAAAGAAAATGGGGAATTCTTTAAGCCAGTTGCATTTATTCCATCTTCATTGGGTGAGTAGGTTCTTGACATGGCCGGCAGTCCTGTTGATAATCTGCTGTTTAAGTGGTAACCTCCAACAAGAAGGCGGGCACAATCTCCCTTACACCATATTCTTTCTCCAGTCAGAGTTGGAGTTTACAGTATTCAGCCTCCTGCAGAGTTTCCCTCTGTCCTTGCTGTGCGGAAATCTTAGGATCATCCAAAGCTCCTCTACACGGTTCCTAGCTCATACTTCGCCCTCACCTTCCCTGCCACCAGTGCCTCCTTGTCAAATTTCTCACCCTTGTTTCCTAATCTCTCCATTGGCTTGGCCGCATCCCTCCATCTCTATAACCTTCTCCAAAGACATGTCCTCTGAGAGCCCTGCGTTCTTCCAATCCTGATCTCTTATTCATTCCCACTTCCTCCACCTTGCCATTGATGGCTGAACATTCCAGATTCCAATGCTCTGGAATCCTGTCCTCAACCACATCCACCTGCCTCTTCTCCTTGAAAACACTCCTTAAAACCTACAACCCCATCAATCCTATGGTCAGTTATCTTATTTAGCTCAGCATCAAATTCTGTCTGTTAATGCTCTTGTGAAGTGCTTTGACCTGTTAATGATGCAAGTATGTGTGGGTGTTGGGAGCTGACCACAAGAGCATTGAAGTAGTCAAGGGGGGTAACAAAATCTTTTCAGTTGCAAGAGAGCTGAGACAAGGCTAAAGACAGATGACGCTACAAAGGTAGAAGTAAATGGCTTAGCAATGGAGGGGATATGGGCAAGAAACTCAGCTCAGGAATGAACACGGTACCTAGGGACAGAATAATGCTAAAATGTTACACTACATAGTATTTCATTATCTGCTGACAACATGATTCACAATGTAGCTTGGACACTAAGATCACTCTAAGATGGTTCAAGTTAGATTTATTTTTCATCTTGACTCATTAATGTTGAATTTTCTAGGTCTGCGAGCGTGCCCAGGAGAAAAACTGGCCAGAATGGAGTTATTTCTGTTTTTTACCGTTCTCCTTCAGAATTTTGAGTTCCAGTGACCTGACAAGACATCTCCTCCAAACGTGCAGGGAATATACAGATTGACACTAGCACCACAACCATACAAGATGGCAATAAGATGTAGAAATGCGCGAGATGGTGAACCACAACCAATCTTAGAGGCCGTCCACTTGATGGTGTCAGATCAACTATCAACATTTTGTTTCTCTTCATGATTCCTCTTGAGATTTTTGGGTCACTTTTTGATTACTTGAGGCCCCCTTTTTTTGGACATCTAATCTTCCATTGTCACTAACTCATTTATGAGGTGCTTCAGTCAGGACCTAACACCAACTCCTGTATTTGTATTGAGGTACAGGCCATTTGGAATCAGAATCGGAAGAATTCACCTTGAAAGAAATTCATCTCTCCATTAAATTAAGTGTCACAAAATATGCAGAGGGGAGGCAATAGCCGAGAGGTTTCATTGTTGGACCATTTGCCTTGATGATGGAAGTCTGGAGCCCATTTGGAGTCCAAACTTACCATTGGCTTTGAGGGGTTATATACCAATGGCAGAGACTTTGATAGCTGATCTGAGAGCTCCCAGTTCCAATACAGGTGCTCACTATGCAGTTGCCTCCTAACCCAAGATGAAAGGGTACTTCTGAATTTTTACAGGGGCTATTGTGGTGCAGTTGTTATGTCGCTAGTCTGAGCCGGGAGACTGGCATAAGGGTGGTAGAGATAGAGGTATTTAGATGTATGCTTGCGATGCTAGGTATCAGACAAACACTGGAAAATGGGATGAGAATAATGAGGTGATTGTTTTTGGTCAGCGTGGATGACAGTCTTTTCTGTGCTGTCGATCTTTAAGCCTCCATGACTCTGAGTCGAAGTATTATTTACTTCAGTACTCCATTAATCACTTTGAATCGTGTAATTTGTAGAGTCATTGAGTTTAGAAACAGACCCTTTGGTCCAACTCATCCAAGCTGACCAGATAACCCAATCTGACCTCATCCCATTTGCCAGCATTGGCCCATATCCCTCTAAACCCTTCCTGTTTACATACCCAGCCAGACACCTTTTAAAAGCTGAAAATGTACCAGCCTCCACCACTTCCTCTGGCAGCTCATTCCATATACGCACCACACTCTGCATGCATTACACCCAGTGAATGCAACTTGAGCAAAATCTAGGATCTTAGGAGCAGTATTATGTTTCTTCTTTTCAGTATTGAATTTAATTATATCATGATCATTATTAAATCAATGTTTCCTTACTATTAGATAATTAAACAAGTATTCCTCATCGCTCATTAATGCAGTGTATTGCTTGAGAAAATTATCAAAATTCACTCCCAGTTTCCATGGAAAGTAAAGTCTCCCATTAAAACATTTCTGTTGTTACCATAAACTATTCTGATTATTGAATCAATGCATTCTGCAACTTCACTACAGTTCCTAAAAGGTTTGCAGACAATTCTCATTATAGTTTTAGATCCTCTCTTTTGCACAGTGTAGAGTCATAGGGTTATAGAGTTGTGCAGCAAAGAAACAGACCCTTCTGTCCAACAGGTCCATGCTGACCAGGTATCCTAAATTAATCTCATCCCATTTGCCAGCATTTGGCCCATATCTCTCTAAACCCTTCTTATTCATATATCCATCCAGATGCCTTTTAAATGTTGTAATTGTACCAACCTCCACCACATCTTCTGGCAGCTCATTCCATCCACGTACCACCCTCTGTGTGAAAATGTTGTCTCTTAGGTCCCTTTTATATTTTTCCCCTCTCACCCTAAACCCATGCCTCTAGTTCTGGACTCCCCCACCCCTAGGGAATTGACCTTGTCTATTTATCCTATCCATGCCCCTCATGATTTTATAAACCTCTGTAAAGTCACCCCCCAGCCTCTGATGCTCCAGGGGAAACAGCCCCAGCCTATTCAGCCTCTCCCTATAGCTCAATTCCTCAAACCCTGGCAACATCCTTGTAAATCTTTCCTGAACCCTTTCAAGTTTCACAACATCCTTCTGCTAGGAAGGGGACCAGAATTGAACGCAATGTTCCAAACGTTCCAACCAGAGTTTCCACTGATTGTATTCTGTCACCTATATCCACCCCTCCTAAGGTTGTATCTTTAATCAATAAGATTATCCCTTCTCCTCTTCCAATTTCACGATTAATTATTAATGTGAACTGGTTGTGAAAGTATCCTGTGTGCTGATCTTCTCTCCCTGTGAATGTACAAGCATCTGACCCAGGAGCACACACACCTACAACCACGATCCCATGCTGGGTTGTAACTTAAAGACCCGACATATAAGTATTTCCTGTCCCTGTGAATATTTCCTATCTTGCTGCTTTGGTTAGGGCCACCTTTGTAATATTGTGTACAGTTCGCCACATAACCAGAAGGATATGGATGTTGCCTGGCTTGGAAGGGGTTAACTATGAGGAGAAACTGGACAAACTTGGTTTGTTTTCATTTGAACATCAGAGGGTGAGGGGAGACCTGATAGAAGTTAACAAAATTATGAGAGGTGTGGATAGAATGGATAGTTAGAGTCTTTTACCAAGGGTAGAAATGTCAGTTACTGTGTGGAAGTGCCAGAGTTGGATTGGGGTGGACAAAGTCAAATATCAAACAACACCAGGTTATAGTCCAACAGGTTTATTTGAAATTGCAAGCTTTCAGAGCTCAGCTCCTTCCTCAGGCTTGGTATGGAGATAGAAAATATATGACACAGTATCTATCAGCGAAAGTAATGATATATGTGAGTATGATATAACACATAGGAATGATATAAGACACAGTATTGATCAGCAAAAGGTTAACAGCTTAAAACCTAGCTGCCCTTGTTGAATCCTTTAACCAGTCAGGAGGTAGACTGCTGATTAAAATGCAAAATCCAGATTTCATTTGTCCCTAGATAGTTAAAGGTTTTATCAGTGTACCAGAGGTGACATCTCAGGTTAGAGAATGCACTGTAGTGTGAGGTGTGAGGTCCAGTTTTGAATCTGTCTGTTTTGACCAGAGGACTGGTTTTATTTGTTTGTCAGAAAAGAATCTTGAATGAAATAATTTGTGTGTCTGTGTGTGTGTGTGTGTCTGTGTGTATGTGTGTGTGTGTCTGTGTGTGTGTGTCTGTGTGTGTATATATGTGTGTGTCTGTGTGTGTATATATGTGTGTATATATGTGTG
The DNA here is from genome assembly GCF_004010195.1 of Chiloscyllium plagiosum. Classification (NCBI taxonomy): domain Eukaryota; kingdom Metazoa; phylum Chordata; class Chondrichthyes; order Orectolobiformes; family Hemiscylliidae; genus Chiloscyllium; species Chiloscyllium plagiosum. The sequence continues at coordinate 14,153,866 of NC_057748.1, read as the reverse complement.
TGCGTCTGTGTGGGTGTGTGTGTGTCTGTGTGTG